>NC_059434.1:60552610-60896985 GCF_021028975.2 Sphaerodactylus townsendi
TAATTTAACAGTGGATTCAGAATGAAAAAACAAAAACAAAGTAGGGGTATATTTGGATTTTTTTTTTCATATAAGAATCATGAACATCATTTTAAAAGGACACACGGAGGGTGCCTGCAGACCTACTTTAAAAAGAGGACTCACTGCAGTTTTTCGTCATCCAGGCTGAGCCTGGCTTCTACCCACTTTCACTGTGAAAAGAACTAAGGTACAAAGGCAGTGACTTGCCCGTCCCACCGTGCTTCGGGCAGGCAGGCTTCTTTGTTTAAGCCACTAGAATGCATCATGTATTCCATATTTGTGATGGTCTGCCTTTCCCAATCAGAAACCATTTTTACAATATGGGAACAACTATGGGTTATTGACGGCACTGGCTTCAGCCAATCAGAGCTGGTGCAATCTGGTGCAATCACACAGAACAAGCCTTTCTTGAGCTCAGTTTGGGAGAGGAGATAAAAACAGTTTGGGAGAGGAGATAAAAACATTTTCCAGAAAGAGCTTACCGCTCATATGATACACATTTGTATGCACTTGAAATTTATCTGATGGAATTACTTAGAAGTTGATCAGTTTATAGTGGTGACACTTGCTTCCCCCCACCCTGCATTTGAGACTAGCCTGCAATATGAATTTACAGCAGATCCATTCTGAACTGAAACAGATATAGCCAGCAACTGACCTACAGCATCTACTCTGATTATATTTGAGGATCTGCATACATGCTATGGGAAACCATGTTTACATGGTTCAAACTGCACTACTATGAAAACAGGCAGTGTTTCTCTCAGCTCCACACAGTACAAAACGTGCAGAAAGAGAAACCTCACACTTGCTCTTTCTACTGTGCCGCTGTGCCTGGCATAAATCCTGTCTGCATGTTCTCAATTGCCTTTCTTTCTTCTGTCTTCAGTAAGAATGTTACAAAAGGTAGTGCTCATAACTACCCTGTTTCCCCGAAAATAAAACATAGTAGAGGTTTTGCTGAAGTGCTAAATATAAAGCATCCCCCGAAAGTAAGACGTGGCAAAGTTTTTGTTTGGAAGCATGCCCATCGACCAGAGCATGCAGCTGTGGAGCGGAAAAATAAGACATCCCCTGAAAATAAGACATAGTACGTCTTTGGGAGCAAAAATTAATATAAGACACTGTCTTATTTTCAGGGAAACAGGGTACAGCTAGCTTATTTTCCGTGTTCATGGATTTTGTAGGCAGGCTCACAGCTTGATCGAACTACTCAACGTGGTGGCAATGTGTGGCTGCATGTTCTTGTGGAAGGTGAAATAATTTCCATCAGGGCCATCTAGGAATATGAGAGGGCAAGAAGCCATTTGAACGCACACATCTCATACACTCACATATCCTAGGAAGGAAATGTCACTGCCAAAACCTTGGGCTGGCCTTCTTGGCAGGGAAGAACCCACTGCAATGTAAATACAGCATTCCATTTCTAATTTATTTCTAGTTAAAGGAGCCTGTGTGCTAATGCAAAGGAGGTACAAATCTATTAATCAACACTGTGCAGATTTGAGATACAGAAATCTTGCATTGTGGAGAAGCCTGGAGGGTTGCGGCAGGGGAGGGCTGAAAGTTCTGGGATGACACCTGAAAGACTGAAACATTCAAGAGAAAAGTTGAAAATTGCACTTCTGATTTTCCGCTCAATACTGTTAAACAAATCAGACCAAGAAGCAAACTGCACTGCAAAGCTGACAGTGCAACTTTGTATGGCATGTACACCTCTTATAATAAGGCACCATTTTTAAATGATGCACTTTATCATTTTTGTCCAGGATCCAAAGACGTATATTTCTACCTTAGGAGGCATGAAAGGCCTCACAAATGATCTGTGTAGGTTGCCTGTATTGTGCTGATGTTTATTCTGCCTGTTCTCCCCCACCCCCACGAATGCCTTGTGTAGAATTTTAAGATGTAAGATGTCATTACCATTTGAAACTACCATTTGAGACTATTGCTACTTTGAAAATGTGCCTCTACTTCTACATACAACCTGAGAATCTGCTTCTCAGTGTGAATCTCTTTGTCTAAATAAACTTTTTATTTTGAAAGCTTTATGGTCTGGAAGCCGTTTTTGCTTTTCCATGAAATGTATTTGAGTGAATCTTATTGTGCTTGTGTGGTGTTAGAGAAACTAAGCGCTGATTTTCATATTTTCAGTTCACGGTTACTGCTTTCCCTATTTCTTCCCATAAGACTAAACATGCACTTTGAGAACAGGTCTACCTAACACCACTCTCTAGTCAGATACCCCTAGCATTCTGCACAGATGTCGAGAAGAAGAAGAGTTTGGATTTGTGTCCCACCTTTCTGTCCTGTAAGGAGACTCAGGGTGGCTTACAGGCTCCATTCCCTTCCTTTCCCCACAACAGACACCTTGTGAGGTAGGTGGGGCTGAGAGAGTTCCAAAGCACTGTGACTAGCCAAAGGTCACCCAGCAGGATGTAGGAGTGTGGAAACACATTTGGTTCACCAGATAAGCTTTCTGCAGCTCAGAGGAGTGGGGAATCAAACCCAGTTTTCCAGATTGTAAGTATTGACATAAACCAATGCAAAAATTATAATAGGATCCTACTTAGAGACTAGACAGCAATATAGACCACAGTCCTTCACTATTTACCCAGGCATCTTTCAGCACCATTTTGTTACATTACAGCTCTACTATCTGTGTAATAAAAGCTTTCTTGAATAACTCATTTTTGAATAGTTTGAGTAAAGCCAGGAGACTTCCTGACCGCATCCATAAGGACCTCCAGTAGGTGAGAGTTCCGGTTTTTTGACATGAGTTTGTCAAAGCCTATCCAAATGAAACAGATGGAGAAAGTACGTGAGGAAAGCAGCGATCCATGATGCTAAAACAATAATATATCCGTTGGAATATAAACATGCCTCATGCATGCCTTTAAGCGTGCAATCCTATGCCCTGTCAGTCTAGAAAGCTAAAGGAAGAACAGCTTCGGAAAGCAAATCAAACTGCAGTCCAACCGCGGTAAACTTTCGGGGAGGGGCGGGGACGACTGCAGCCATTGCTCCCGCCTCCTTCTCCGCCTCCATTTAGACACAACTCGGAGCCCCCACCCCTCGTTCAGCAGCTGGGTTTCCTGACTCAGGCCGGGCCTCTGCCTTCTCCTTGGCCCGCCCTGCAGCTCCGGCTCCCCATGGCCTTCGCCACCCGCCACCTCGTGCGCTCTGCGTCCACCGCGGCCGCCAAGAAGCTGGTGGTGCAGCATGTGACGGTGATCGGAGGCGGCCTCATGGGCGCCGGGATTGCCCAGGTGAGCGGGCGGGGAGGGCTGCCTGGCTGCAAGGGCAGGTTTGGGCAGGAGGCCCTCGCTCGGGGTCGGGAATGCGCACGCTGGTGGGACGGGAGGATCTGCGCAAAGAGGCCCCTTCCCCGCCGCGCGTTCTCATGCGCAAGGGAAGGAGGCGGCGTCGCCTTCTGCAGGAGTTGCCCTCCGAATACTCCGGGGGAGAAGAAGTAGCGATGCAGGAATGCTGCTTGAAGGCCATGCAAAGCCCTGGTCCCTTATGCGCTCTTCCATTCACCCCAGTGCATGATTTGGGAGCAGTGGCGGCTCAGGTCTTGCGCAAACTCTTCCTGACCAGTTGTCTGGTTATTTTGCTTTTGGAAAACTCAAAGCGCAATGTTCTTGGGCCGGGGGCAAATGTGACTGCCCACATGGCAGGGCCATAACTTGATTTTTTATGGGTTTTTTATGGGCTATGATTTGGCAAACGGCTCAGACTTCACTCGAGTACTGCCTTTAGGGTGGAGGTTGTAAAGATCTTTAGGATTAGGATTGTAAATCCTGCAGTAGGATTAGGGTTGTAAAAAAACAGAAATGGGGAGGGGGGAACACGTTTTATTAAGGCCAACCCAAATGAGGCAAGATATTGTGCAAGCTTTTGAGTTCTACAGATCCCTTCATCAGCAGGTGCACAATTTGAAAAGAAGACACCAAACATTTCCAAGTCCAGTTTTTAAGGTTCTGATGGGCCAGCCTTTGACGTTGGATACAGGCAGACTTATCGTTTGGTAGATGTTAGGTGACAGCGCTTGTATTCTGAGAAGGAGCAAGAAATATTGGAGGATGTTCTCATTTGGGGGGCAAAATGTCTAGCAGCATCCAATGTCACCCCAACCCCATGCAAAATATCACATTTTGGGTGTCAGATTTGGGATATTATCGCAGGACATTAAATTGGTCAGTTATTTGGCTTATTACTTATTACTTTTACTGCCTAGGATTGTCATTTGGATGGTTTGTCTTTCGTGCCCTTTCCCCCCCATTCTGCTATGTATGCTTTATGTAGCCAATGGTGAGTAGCGCTGGTCCATCTCATGCCCAAGTGTTCTAGGAACTGTACTTTTCCTTTTTAATGTGGCCCACCCGCTTAAGACCACTGGTTATGGTCCTGCATTGTATCCCATCAATAGGCAAGTATTTTTAGGGAAAGCAAGAGTGTTTTTACTAGTTTGCCTGGACTGAGATTTGATAGAGAAAATGGGCTTCAACAAGGCCTAGCAAAACCCCAGTTTTGGCTTCTGGAATGTTCCTATACTCTTCCCTTGTCAAGAGAGGATACTAAGCTTTCTCTAGAGACCTTGTCTTCAGTATTCAATTACATAGGAACTTCCTTGCTTCTGCCTTACTGTTTTAGAAGGTGCCTCTTATCTCTCAGAATTGCATAACTTTTCTTCTTGGGACAATCTTTGTTGATCAGTTTATGTTCAAGTTAAGCAACTCTCTTTGTGAGTAAGCTTGGAAATTGACACATGCCTGTGCTAACAGGTTGGAGAGGTATAGGGTAACCATTTACTTATATTGGCCAAGCAAAATGATATAAAGTAGTATCTTTGTACTTTGAAATACTTTTATTCTGCCCTAGTGTTTTGGAGGATTTTTTCTCCAGAGTAGTTAATGAAAAGCTAGGGTTTTACCTCCACATTTGCTTTGCAGGAATTCAAGTCCACATTGGTGGAGGTGAAAAACAAGAAGTCAACTGAAATGAAAACAGGGAATCTGGTTTTCTGAATGTGCCTTGTGTCAAGTGGAACTGGAAAGGTGCTTTTTTGGGTGTGCTCTTTTGGACACCAACTGGCTTATTCAAAACACATACCAATCATGTCAGAATTGACAGTGGGCTTAGATTCACTTGAACCCTTCTGTGGAGAGCAGGATGTCTGGTTGCAAAGTCTGGTTGTGACTTTCTGTAAGTAGGGGGAAGTTTGGGGTGCAATGTTGTGTGGGCAAAAATCCTGTTGCAGAAACACTTTAGTGGATCTGAGCATGGCTCTGTCTCCACCTCACTTTCAGTATCCTTCCATCTAATCAGGAAGATATTCATTCATTCATTCATTCATTCATTCACTCACACACACACACACACACACACACACACACACACACACACACACACACACACACACACACACCACCCATCCCCAAAGGGCTCAGGGTGGCACACAACAATAATCAAGCAATACGATTTTTAAAAACAGTGATAAATAATTAAAATAGAATACAGTAAACATACAATAAAATACCAACAACAGGATAGAGCAAGAATAAAAGAGGGTGACTAAAAACCATTATCCCACAGGGGCCAGTATTTGATAGGTGTCAACCCAGCCGACCTCCTGAAAAACCATGAAGTCTGAGTGAGTGTATGACACCATCAACACCTGTGCCGCGCCCCCCCCCCTCCCAAATTCTTGGATCCAGGCCTTGGTCTTTTATGTGCTTTTGAGATTTTTGAAACATTCTCTGTGTGGGGCAAGCTTAATCTCCTGGCATGATTGGGTCATCAGAAAGATGTCACACTGGTGCTCTCATGTTTTCACTGGCTATCTACTGTTCTGTAGAAGCTTCCAGAGTTTACCTGTAAATCACTAAATGGTCAGAGCTGGACATTCTTAAAAGGACACCTTCCTCTGCCATGGTCTCTTCAGGTCTCCTGCTATCCCCAACAGACATGGGAAGCTGAAACCTGAAATCCTTGGGGATTCATGGGCTCCCTTCTCCTTTCCCCCTCTCTTGTATCAAGCTCCATTGGAATACTTGCTGGTTTAGGAACCAAAGTGGGTTATATTATTCATTTGTGTCATTTATAGTCTGCCTTTCTCACTGAAACTTAACGTTGGATTATACAGTGCAGATTTTTTGAAATTGAGGGCTTCTAACAAATAGGAGCTTGCTTCTATCCCACAGACTGGATTCTAAACCACAAATAAAGCTTGGCTTAGAATCCTAGTTTGTACAAGAGACAGGTCTGAATTTAGTAAATAATTGGAGTGTCAGCAAATCTTGGTTTGGGAAAGCGTCACAAGAGCCTGGAAGTCTCCACTAAGCTCATGAGGGAAAGGGAAGAATTTAGGCTTGTCAGTATTTTGAACAAACTGGTTTTTGTGTGTATATATATTTTGTTACTTGAATTATGAAAACTTGAAATGTGTAGGAAAAGTTCAGGTTTTCTATCTTCTCAGACTGCAGACCTCTTCGTGCGGAGGTGCCATAGATCCCAGGCAGAGCCCTTCTTTAGAAGTACAAAATTGCCAGATTCAGTCATGAACATCTTCCAGGCAAGAATGACAAATAACTGCACTGAGAGAAAGATCCATCTGAGATGCTGTAGTTCCACTGCCAATTAAAGTAGATGGCACTTGGTTAGACAGGCTACTAGTGTGAAATCAGTTTATATAGTAATTTCTTATAGACATGAATTAAAACATTAAGGATTTGTTTCCCGGTTATGTGCTGCTGTAAATGTTCACATGTTTTAACGAGACTTGGGAAAAATAGCAAAGGGTTACCTGTCCATTCTAGGGTCATCTATACTTGCAAAACCTGTGTTTTCCTGTCAGAGGATCACTTTTGCATATTGATTTTGAGTGAAGTGTGGAGAATTGGTTTTATATTAGTGTTTTTATCGGTATCTACTCTTTTTCTAAATGGCCTGTGGGCCATTAAAAAAACCCTTTATGACTACCATGTTAAATTTTAGTGAACAAAGATTAGTAGCAATGGGTTGCATTCGTAGCTTTGGTTTTGATTGCTGTTTCTCCTGTCATTATAGACTAACTTCTTTTTAAAAATATTTTCTACAGGTTGCTGCAGCAACCGGCCACACTGTAATATTGGTGGATCAAACTGATGAAATATTAAGTAAATCCAAGAAAGGAATTGAGCAAAGTCTGAAAAAGCTGGCAAAGAAGAAGTTTGCAGACAAACCTGAGGTGACATCTTCGTATTTATATGGTTGTTAAATGTGAAAAACCTATTCTGTGTTCCTTTGATCTTCACTGTTTAGACCGACAAGTACAGCAGTATCAAATTAATAAAATGTTCTTAACAGATTCCTTTCAAGAAACTGGCGTGAGTTACAGAGTGACGCACACATTCTCCGTATCTGTCAAAGGCAGCCTGCAAATATAAACAGGCTTCTGTGTGCAGTTCACCTTTCTGGATGTATATATTTATTTCCTTCATTTGTTCCTCACCCTCCTCCCTGATGAGGACCCAGAGTGGCTTACATCATACTCTTGTCCTCCGTTTTATCCTGACAACAACCCTGTGAAGTAGGCTAGGCTGAGAGCCTGTAAGTGGCCCTATGTCACCCAGCGAGCTTCCATGGCACAGTGACAATTTGCACCAGGGTCTCTCAGGCTGACACCCTAACCACTATGCCACAACTGCTCTCTCTATCAAAGGCGGCCTCCAAGCATAAGCAGATTCCCATGTGTAAATCACCTTTCTGGGCATTCTTCATGGGTTCAAAACTAATCGGGAAAACTGCCCTGCAACCTGCTATTACAGTTCTGCACACAGTGAAACTTGCGGGATTGGCTCTACGCATACAGCAAAGGGAATGGAGTAGTGTGTTGGTCTATAGCTGGAAAGACCAAGGTTTAAATCTCATTTGGCCATTAAACTTATGGGGTGATTTTTGGAGCTCATTCTGTCTCTCAGTCTACCTTGCAAAGTTGTTGTAAGGATTAAATGGAAGGTGGAGTAACCATGAATTCAGAAGCCCAAAAAAACTGGCTATACTTTGTTGCCAGCTGTTGTGGTTTGCGTGGTAAGAATTCAGAGCACAGATTCCAATTTTTCAATTCAGTTTTTGCCGTTTTGGGGACAGGGCATAGCTCAATGGTAGAGCACACTCTTTGCATGCAGAAGATCTGCAGGCTCCAGTGCTGGCCGGTAAAAGAATCACAGACAGCAGGACTGCAGGTGATGCATGGTTAAGACGCCAAAATCTACTGGGAGGCGGAGTGGGCACTGCAAGGTTATATGGACCAATTGTTGGACTAGGTACTGGCTTTCAAAAATTGTTTTAGTAGGAAATCAGTGGAAGAGTGAGATAAAACTGTTAAATTTTGGATAAAGCATTTGCACAGTGCTATCTGCCAAGACACTTGCTGGATGGGGAGGAAATGAGGCTGCTTTTTCATAAGTAGAGAATCTTGCATGAGCGAGACCTCTGAATTAGGGTCTTCACTGGAGGTGGGGGTAAATATACAGTTGATATCTTCCATGCTTAGAATTTTCTTTTTTTTTAAAAAAAGTAATAAGATAATAAAACTGGTTACTTTTTCGCTGTAAGTGTACTTCTCTGACTTGCTTTTATTTTTCAGGT
The DNA here is from genome assembly GCF_021028975.2 of Sphaerodactylus townsendi. Lineage (NCBI taxonomy): Eukaryota > Metazoa > Chordata > Lepidosauria > Squamata > Sphaerodactylidae > Sphaerodactylus > Sphaerodactylus townsendi. The sequence goes on from NC_059434.1 coordinate 60,561,266, forward strand.
TTCTGAAAAGTATTTATCTGAGAAGTACAGCATTTGTATTCACTTAGATTCTTGATGTTTGTGGAGCAAAGTAACATTGCGTTGCAGTACATTTTCTTTGTTCAAGCCAGTTGTAGTTGAAATGAGAACTGCCTATGAAAGGAAATGAAGACATCTGTGACTAGGTCTTACTGGGTTTTTTATTATCTTCAATTGTTCAGGAAGGGGCTCAATACATTGAGAAGGTCTTAAAGAACCTGACAACAAGCACCGATCCAGTCTCCGTAGTACACAGCACCGACCTTGTTGTGGAGGCAATTGTGGAAAACATAGCGGTGAAAAATGAGCTTTTCAAGACGCTGGATAAGTTTGCACCAGAGTATGTTCTTAAAATCCTTCAGAATGCATGCAAAAATCCATTGCCATGGCTTACTAGCTTGCTTTGAAATATGCTCCTATGTATTTGAGGTGGGGGGGGAGATAAGAAGACAGACTGACTCCTGTCCCAAGGATAGGATATCTCATGGCAACTTATAGAATAAATAACACATTTTATTTATTGTCGTGCCTTCTAGACCATGGGAATTTATGCAGCAATAAAAGATGAGACTCCAGGATCTTTTGCCCACAGAAAGACAGTAACGCTTTCATGGTGATAATTATGTGATTAAATTATCATTTGAAGATCACCTAGTCCTTTGTTCCTCAGGGAAGTCTCGAGAAATTGCGTGAAGGTATTAACATCTGAGGGAGTGAAGGTAGAGCAGTACTCTGGTACCTTGCTTGTGAGGGAAGATTAAAAGATTCCGGAGAACCACCACCAATGAATTATTTAAGTGAAGCCCCACCTGCGTCTTCAACTTCTCATACTGAAAAGGTTCAATATTCATTGAAGTCTCATGCTGTTAAATGAGCAGCATTGGTACCCCCCCCCCCCCCCACAGACTAATAGAATAATTAGTGAAATGGTTGCAGAAAAAAGGGCATAGTTGAAATAGTTACCTAAACTCGTATCCGGACTGAATGCTTCTAAGTCTCCTGACTATGATGAACACACCGGCGTGGATTCCATGACTTTGATTCTCCTAGCTGTTTGTTCCAACCACTATGGAAACTTTCTTCTGCTGCAGCATTCATTTTCTCTGCTTTTGCATATGTGAGGGGTCCTTGAAAAACATGGATCGTGTGCATGTGGCAGTGCTGGTGGCAGAGAAAGCAAGTGCGCGTCACACACTGAAGACAGAGGATAAATATATTCAATAAATGTATTTATATATATTATTATAATTGTCCAGTTACTGAATCCAATGATTGTACATCCAGTTTTTTGAAAAACAAGTAAAATATTTTTTCAACAACAGAAGTTCATTTTTGAGATATATAATCCATATCTTCAATATCTACTGAACGAAAATAGTTCATTTTTTCAGTATCTTTAGGATAATTATATTCCATATAGAAAGTACTTCCCAAACGACTCATGCGTTTTAAAGTATGTTTTCACTGTAGTCTTCCTCAGGAGAAGCAATTCTTTCAGGAAAAATTATTCATTTGCCATGCACAGGTCTTTCTACAAATAAATAAACAACATTTATTGAATATATTTATCCTCCGTCTTCAGTGTGTGACGCGCTCTCTTGTTCCTCTGTCATATATGTTACACAAATTTGGCTTTTTTGCATGCAGAGAAAGCGAGTGCCACAGCAAAAGTGCAGCCACTTCTGTGAAAAAGAGTGCAGCCACTTCTGTGAAAAAGAGCAGGAGGAACAAGGTCGTAAGATCCAAGCGTAATCTTCTGTGGTAGAAAGCGGGTACCAATCACGTTAGCTTTCAGTTTGGATCAATGTTTCTTGATATCAGCCACACTGGAATCAGGAAGGTTTCTCTGGCCTTCCTGATCTCATAAGATAGTCCTGCTGTTGAAGGTTCTCCAAGCCTGTTTCAATGTAGGGCTTAGATTTGTCACGGCTTTCAGGTAGCAAGTGAGGGAAGTCTTGTGCCTGAGACCCTGGAAAGTCTGTCTGTTTCATTAATTTATACCATCTTTCTCCTCAATTGAGATCCAAAGTGGCTTATATTATTTTCCTGTCCTCCATTTTATCCTCACAAAAATTCTGTGAGGTGGGTTAAGCTGAGAGTGTCTTTCAGATACTAGTCTGACACTGCTGAGGCTCAGTCCTTGGCATTTCAGATTAAAGTATCTCAGGCAGCAGGAGAAACACCGGCCTCTACATCAGAGCCATTGCCAGACACAGCAGACAATACTGAGCTAATTGGCCTGCTGTTTGGACTCAGTAAGTTGCAGCTTCATCATAGTCCGCATACACCATGACTTCGTGCAAGGTGTATGCATGTAACTGTCTCAGCCCCACCTACCTCACAAGGTGTCTGTTGTGGGGAGAGGAAGGGAAAGGAGCTTGTAGGTCACCTTGAGTCTCCTTACAGTTGGGACATAAATCCAAACTCCTCCTCCTCCTCTAAAGTGCCATCAAGTTGCAGCTGACTTATGGTGACACTGTCAGGTTTTTTAAGGCATGAGACTGACAGAAGTTATTTGCTGTTGCCTGGCTCTGCATGATAGCTTTGGTATTCCTTGGTGTCTCCCATCTAAGAACTAACCTGGGCCAACCCTGCTTAGCTTCTGAGATCTGATGAGATCAGGCTAACCTGGGCCATCCAGGTCAGGGCTCATGCCAAGTAGACCTGATCATTTCTCTTGCTAGTTGGTGGCTGTGCCAATGGTAGTTAACAAGATTTTAAAAATGCAATTAACTATGTAGTTGTTAGTCTATTAATTTGTTTGTTTTTTTAAAAAATAAATGGCCATGCTACAAAAGCAGAGTTTCTAGGTGTAGCAATATTATTGCAATAGGGAAAGCAGGCTTTCACTGCTGCCACTGTTGAACTTGGTAGCCTTTTCAAAAGTCTAGCGTCTGTGCTCATTCCCAGCCCCATCAATTAATGAAGAAGTTCTAGTTCAGTGCACCAAATAATCAAGTAAATCTTTCAGGTCTGTTTACATGTCTCCAAGGTATGTTCCGGCTTCCTCTTTCACTCAAACTCTTTTCTTGTGGTGTCTTTCAGTTACAGAGCTCCCTAGGAGCTGTTGAGTGTTAATAGATTAATTCCTGCTTTCTCAGATTCAGTTTCTTGGATTATTAGCTCTTTCAACTCTTTTCCCGCAAAGAGGTGTCCTTGTGGCCCACTCCATATTTGATAACTCCATTAAGTGAAACTGAAAATGGTGGATTTGATTGAGGCATGTGTGTGAACCTTGCCCTCAAAATCACTGGATTTTTAAGATGCCAAAAACCTAATAGTCTTTTATCCGGAATTTGGCTGCAAACTGTTGGCAAAAATCCAGGAATCACTGGTTGTCTTGATTTGTCACAGAAGTTTCATTAGCATCTCTAACACACTCAGTAATTTACAGATTGTTTTTATATATATATATGGTACAGTTTTTCTTGCACACAGAGAGTGAGCTTCCAATATGTAAAGATGCCCTCAGAGGAAGATTTTGGTTTTAAAAAAAGTATCCTTACTGTTACCACCAAATGTATCCTGTAACAAAATGTGGAGGATTGACCAAATTTAGATTCTGTATTTGTAGAGTCCTCTTGTTTTAGGGATAGGGTTAGATCCAGACTTGCATGAACAGAAGCAGTTTGTAGGCGTGAACCTTGTCTGCTTGTTTGATGTCCTCTTAACCCTTGGATACTCTGTGAAACAAAATGCAATGCGGTAAGGGGTGGATTTCTAAAAGGTGGGTGATCTGGTGAAACCACTTTCCCTCAGAAACCTGTGTTTCGAGAGAAGAAAAGTGTGTGTGGGGGGGGGGGGGGTTTCCCTCACAGAGAACCCTACATGGGCAATAAGGGATGCTGTATTTGTTTCATTATTTGAAATCAAGTAAGTTTCCCCACAGAGATGCATCTAATACCACTCTATATTGTTTCCCCACAGACATACGATATTTACTAGTAATACTTCATCCTTGCCAATTACAGCCATGGCCAATGCTACTACTAGGCAGGACCGATTTGGGGGCCTACACTTTTTCAATCCTGTGCCTTTGATGAAACTTGTTGAGGTAAGGGGTCTTTGGGGGTGAAATGCTAGGAGCAAAAACTCCCAGACCACAGGCATGCAGCCTGGACAACCCACAGCAGCCAGTAAGAAATGTTAATTGAATTGGAAACGAAAAAATAAGCTCTCACTGATGTTATAGGGATCATTACTAACATTTCCCGCTATCATGGAGCCCGTGGTATCTTTGAAATTGCCCTTGAAAATTCATGTTGTGCGTGTCATAGGTATTAATGTTGTTTGTAATCTTGGTTAAAAGGAAAAGATGAGATCCCTTGGGTTGGATCCAGCCTGCATACTTGCTACAGCTTACCAAATTCCCCTCCTTATTACACCCTCCATTCATACGGTTTTTATTCATGCAGGTCCCATGATTCCCAACATAGCCTTTTTGGTGATCAAAGGGAACCCCTTCTCACTACTTCACTGGTGGAAAAGATGGTTGGATTTAGCTCACGGACCCCTTCCGTACATGCAGAACAATGCACTTTCAATCCACTTTCACAATTGTTTGCAAGTGGATTTTGCTGTGCTACACAGCTGCAAAGTAGATTGAAAGTGGATTATTCTGCATGTGTGGAAGGGGCCATGGTCTATACGCACCTCGATTGAATTAAGTACAAGTGGCTGTTTTAATTTAGTATATCACGAGGGGGTTATTATTATTGTTATTGTTAGTTTGGAAAACTGTTTCCGGTTGGCACAAATGGACAACCCATTTATTGAGACTAATCTATGACTTTTTGCTAGGTTGTTAAGACACCAATGACCAGCCAGAAGACTTTTGAATCTCTCGTGGATTTTACCAAAGCAGTGGGGAAAAACCCTGTGTCTTGTAAGGCAAGTAGATCTTATGCTGAGCTATGATTAGCTAAAATAGGTTTGTTTTTACCATCTTTTTAATATCCATAAACCTATAAGAGGGTATAATTTTGTTTGTTTTTGAAAACCGCCATTCAGGGGTAACAGCTTGGCAGGTAGTGAAATCTCTCTGCAAGTAGTAGTATTCTCTTTCACCGTACTGGGAGTTCAGGCCTTTATTGATTGGCTTGTTAATTCCTTAAATTCTTTTTATGCCACCTTTCCACCCTATCACAGTCCCCAAGACAATGCACATAGACACTTTAAAATACTTGAACAAATAAAAACAACATGTAAAATGATGCAGTAATTATGTAAAAACATATAAACCACACTGGAATCGGGAAGGAGGGCCACTAACAGTTATGGAGGTAAACCCTCCTAGGGTCAGTTCTGAGTAACCCCCCCCCCCCCCCCCGGTCTTTACCCACTGACAGAAGACACTGATAGAGGGAGACAGTTGAGCCTCCTTGTGGAGAGAGTTCAAAATTGGTGCCATGACCAAGGAAGTACTTTCTTGCGTTACCATCCAATTGGCTTCATACGGTGAGAGCAACCAAAGCATGACCTCCACAGCTGATTGGAATGTATGAGTAGTTTCATAGGGGAGAAGGAGGTACTTCAGGTATGTTGGTCTCAGGTTGTGCAGGGTTTTTACAGGTCAATAACTGCACCTTGTAACTGAGACTGGAAGAAAATTGGAAGTCACGGTAGATGGTGCAAGGCTAGAGTGGTGTGATTCCTACCACCCACAGCTGACTCACTAGCCAAAACTGGTGAAAGGCACCCTTGGCCACCATAGCCTCCTGTTAGGAGGCACAGGTCCAACAGCATCTTCAGTCTGTGAACCTGCTCCTTTAGGGAGAGTGCAGCCCCATCCTGAACACGGGATAACCCAGTGATGGCGAATCTTTTCGAGACCGAGTGCCCAAATTGCAACCCAAAACCCACTTATTTATTGCAAAGTGCCTAACCTGAATACTCAGGTTTTAGTTTAGAAAAACCAGTTGGTTCCGAGGCGCATGTTACTTGGGAGTAAGCTTGGTGAAGCAACCATGCAACGCTTTGAATGGGTGAATCATGACCCTAGGAGGGTTTACTCAGAAGCAAGCCCCATTGCCAGCAACTGAGCTTACTCCCAGGTAAAGATCATGCCCAGGCCAGCCTAGGTGTGTGTGTGGGGTGTGTGTGATTTTCTGCCCCCCCCCACGACAAACTCTGTAAATGCGTGCCCACAGAAAGGGCTCTGAGTGCCACCTCTGGCACCTGTGCCATAGGTTCGCCACCGCTGGCAGTGGTGGGATCCAAAAATTTTAATAACAGGTTCCGATGGTGGTGGAATTCAAACAGTGGTGCCGCCGCACACATGCACCTCCAGTCCCTATTGGGCAGGGAGGTTGCTTTAGTAACCCCTTCTCGGCACTCAGAAAAAATGAGTAACCACTTCTAGAGAAGTGGTGAGAACTGGTTGGATCCCTCCTCTGAGGTCCGCTGCGATAACCCATTTCCTGAGTCAGTCCCCCTCCCAGAGCATTGTTTTGTCAGCATTAAGCATCGGCTTTGTCAGCATTAAGCATCGGCTTGTTAACCCTTACCCATTCCGAAACTGCCTTCGGGCACCTGTTTCCACAAATGAGGAAGCATATCAAAGGCTCTGGTATCTATTCCATCAGGTGCTTTTGAGGGTCCTTGCAGTTGTGGCTTGAGCATCTTAGTGATCCCTGGAACATACAAAGATTATCACTGTGCTCACAAAATAGGAAAGAAAAAAGTCGCCTGAATTTTATGACAAGGTTAAAACTCTCTCATTGAGAGGTCAAAAACCCTCTCTGTGGCTGTTTTTGCACTTTCCAATGCTCTGTGGCTTAGCCGGGGAGCGTACCTGCTGAGGGGCTTCTCACCCCGCTTATAGTTCCCCACTGCTGCCCTGCTCTGTCCTTCACTCGAGTCAGGGCTGGTGAGAGAAACCCCAAATGGCTTCCCACAAGCCCGGGGTTTTCCCATAAGCACTGCGAGCTCATCCAGATTCTCGTTCATGCATGCACGGGTAGCCTCCGTTTCTCACGTTTGGATTGGCTGAATCTCACCCCATTCTCCCCACTCACTTTCACTATTTTAGTTACACATGACAAATCAGGAGCTGAGAATTGGCGCCCTCCCCGCCTCCCATTTAAATCCCCGTCCTCCACCCCCTCTCAGTCTAAAATGTAAATCTAAAATCCTTGCTTGTGTGAGTGAATCACTGCCCTCCCATTCGTGGCGCCTGAAGACGCCGCTTTTCTGCCCAAGATTTCTCCCTCCTTTATAAAAACCAAGGTTTCTCTCTCCATTTTTTTTTTCACTGCAAGGGATGGGGAGGGCACCACTTCTCAGCGTGTGTCCATTGGTGGGGTGGGCCAAAGCAGTGAGGCGGGAAAACTGGCCCCGTTTATGCTACAAAGGATTTTTGCATACTGGTGGAAGCCTCCGGAGCAGCAAAGGGGCATTTCAAATGGACCTCAACCTTTGCCATTCAGGAAATTTCGCGGAGCAAAGCCATTACCGCAGGGTGGCTCCGAGGCAGACACATGGCAGCCACGCTGCAGCACTGAGGGCTGTGCGAAACTCCCGACTGCATCGGGGCATTCCCCGTGCCAACAGAGGGGAATGCCAACAGGGGCAATTTCAGCATACACAAACTGCCTATGGGCGTTTTCCAGTTCTGAAACAATAGCAGCAGGTGGCCACAAGGGGGCTTCCCTACAGTAATAGACCAACTTCTCTCCAGTGTCTAGGCAGCAGTGGAAAGAACTGTAAAATACAAAAAGAAGCATTTTCCAAGTTGCTTACGGCAGTGGAGAATTACCACTTTCTGAAAGAAAAATGCATGTGGAACCATGCAGCAAATGGAGGGTGAAAGACACAGAAACGACGCAGACTATGGAGACAGTTTTTAAATATAGTTGCTTATTTAGAACTTTTGTGGAACACCTCTTCAGTTCTCAGATTCCATGAGCAATGGTCCCTCTAATCCATAGGTGTCAAACTCGTGGCCCTCCAGATATTATGGACTACAGTTCCCATCATCCCCTGCATCCATCATGCTGGCAGGGGCTGATGGGAACTGTAGTCCATAACATCTGGAGGGCTACGAGTTTGACACCTGTGCTCTAATCATTCTCCGGTGCTGCACGGCAGGCAGGAAACGCTGCACAGAACTGAGCTACCTAGGAGAGCTCCCTTTGCTGGGTGACCCTTTATGTGCATGGCACCAATACGGTGACCGTACAGCCACACACACACACACAGCTTACAGGGAATGCTAGTCATGAGCAATGCAGATGCACTGCTTGAAGAGGCATTTGCTGGGGAGATCCATTCTAGGGCACGAGGGCACCTTACCGTGATTCAGATGAAACACTGTGGCGTGACACAATACGAATGGCCCGTTTGCTCCTATCCTCCAATTCTTGTGTTTGCTCAGTCAGTTAATGACTTCCAGATTATCACAAATGATGGGTGGGATCCTGCAGATCTGTCAACACCTTCCCCTGATGCAAGAGGCAGCAGGAGAAGGCACCGCCCTTTGCAAAAGTTGTAGCTTGCCAGGCTTTGTGTTAAATTGCAAGTAGCTAATTTTCAGCGAGGAAACACGGTACATTGCAAGCAAATGACTTCTTCACATAGCCCCAGGCGGTGGTTTTGGCACTGCATCAAACCCATCCCAGAGTACTTCAGTTAGTAGGTAGCATTGGCATAGAAGGGGTCGCGAAATGGAAGTTGTGACTTCTGTATCTATTCTGAACAGCCTAGATTTATATTATCTTCTGGTGTGAAAGCAATTGTGTAAGCCAAAGAGAAGCGGTTGGAGGGAAGCAGGGAAGGCTAAGCAGAGCTGTGCGCTGCAAGGAAAATCATGATGGTTGAATAGGACACTTCACTACTCTTGGGCATACCTTCACTACTCTTGGGCATTCACTACTCTTGGGCATCTTGGGTTTCTCTTTACCGTGCCGCTGTCCTCCGGGGGTGGGCGCACTTCTTAGAAATAGTATTATGATAATATCATTGGATTGGAACATGGATCCATTTCTCAACCTTCTCTCTCTCTCTCTCTCTCTCTCTCTCTCTCTGTTTACAGGACACTCCTGGCTTTATTGTCAATAGACTCCTTGTACCCTACCTAATGGAAGCTGTTCGGCTTTTTGAGAGGGGTAAATATGAAATACTGGATCACGCAAACTAACCCAATCTTGTCAGATCTCAGAAGTGAAGTGGAGTTGGCCCTGGTTAGTACTTGGATGAGAGACCGCCAAGGAAGACCAGAGTCGCTATGGAGAGGCAGGCAGTGCAAACCACTTCTGAAAATTTCTTGCCTTGAAAACCTTATGGGGCCACCATAAGTTGGCTGTGTCCTGATGGCCAGAGGAGGGTGGGGTATTTGTAGGATCTTAACTGATGGGAATTATAGTCCATGAACATCTGATGTGCCATAGGTTCGCCACCACGGTATAGCCTGATCTTGTCAGATCTCGGAAGTTAAGCAGGGTCCATACTTGGAAAGGAAACCACCAAGGAACATCCTGTAAAGGAAATCAGTGGCAAACCACCTCTACTTCTCCCTTGCCTTGTAAGCCCCTTTTGGAGTTTCCAGAAGTCAGCTGCAACTGGATGCCATTTCCACACCCAAGGCCCAGAGGTGGTACTAAACTGCAGTCTAGGGCCATGGTGAACAGGGTGTAGGTGACAAAATGTAATAAAATATAAAATACATGAATACTGTATTCCTGTTGTGGGTGGCCATGATCCACACTGCCACTGTCTAGGAATGTTGTCCACCTGGTCAACTGATAGCCTGAAATGTTGAATTCTTCTTAGTGGAGTTCAGGAAAGCAGGAACTTCTTTCAGAACAAGTTACTCTTTTGGGGGTGGAGAGTACCTTGTCTGCTTCAAAGACAACAAGCTTGCTGCATGAAAAACAAAAGAGAAACTTACTTTGTAAAAGTGTTCAGGCTTAAGCACTTTTCACGGCTGTGTGCTATTACAGGTGTTATTTCAATTTTTTTAAAATGGAAAGCAGCCTTCCCTTATAGATGAAAGACTTCCATTATCAGGGACTCCGTAAATCTCTTTTAAATATTAAAAACTCCCTTTGTAGTTTAAGAAGTGACTTTAGTGTCTGAAAAACAAATTAGGCTTACTGCTTCTTACCCATCAACAAATAAGGCTAATTACTTCTCGGAGACAGAATAAGAGCAAATTAGAGTGTGTTTTTTTTAAAGTGGAGAAGTTGTGATGTGGAAACTACTTTTGTTCTGTCTTAACTATCACCATATAAAAGCCCTCAGCTAAACGTTGCCTCCCAAAGTACATAAAATCTGAAACAGTTTTAAATTTACAAGGCAGGAAAACTGGAGGTGACTTTTCTGATAAAATGCATTATTAATTTCATCTTTTTCTTCGGGTAAGGGAATGTTGTGATATCTGCTTTTGTTGTGACTCTTTAACAATCCAAAAGTAGAGGGTTTTCAAATATTTTGGTGGAAAACTGTATTAAAATGAATTTAAAAGGTAGGTTGACTGTAACATAATCTGGGTTCAATTGTGTGTGATTATTTGTCGTAACTGCCAAGTAATGAGTGCCCACTTGCTGGGGGTAAAGTGTAGATGATTGGGGAAGGCATTGGCAACCCTTTAAACCTAGTAAATGTAATGTGATGTCACCCTGTGAGTTGGTAATGACCTGTGTTTGCACAGGGGAAGTAAGTAGGCAATTAACTGCAGATGGATTTTTTTTTAAAATGCCCAGAGCAAGGAGATGCTCTTATTCTGGATGTTTCCAACTTCTCTTACTTCAAAGTAATATTTTCTGTGTTGATTCATCTGCCAAGGGAAACCTCTGCATCTGACCTCAGAGTCTAAGGCCTGAGCACCTAGGAACTAAATCACACACACACACACACACACACACACTCCAACAAAAAGCCTTACCAGATTTTTTCAGGGGGTTTTTACCAAAAGAAATTTACTGAGCGGGGCTGAGGGAATTTGAACTGAGTGGGAAACGACAGCAGGATTTGTAAAACCTGCAAAATTTATGTTAAAAACTGAATAAGGCTGACGAGGAATTGGCTTTATTCAGCTTTACTGAAAATTTCTGGATTCTTAATTCCTGAACCTGAAATTTACCAAGCATATGTTTAAAAAGTAGTTTGAATATATATATGTATATTCAACTGAGCAATATTTTAATACTTGCAGTGCAATCCAAAGGGTGGGGGAGCTCTGAGGCAGCTGGAGATGTTGTGGAGGATCACCTTCAAAGGGGTTTCAGGTGGTACAGAAAGGAGGCAAAACGGAGAACCCTCCTGCCACCCGAACAGTGTAATTGGAGATAGGGACTTACGCCACACTTTTTGAAGGTGTACTTCTGCAGCCGGGGAGGGGAGAGTTTCTGGGCTGAAACCCCAGTAGGAGCCCACTTTATCCCTGGGAGCGCCCCCTGTTGGCAGGGTTGGCCTGCTCTCCTATACCAGCATAGCTTCAAGGTGGCAGGCCTTCTGGGTTTGGGCACCGTAGAGCTTTGCAGCACCCAGCTGCTGGTGTGTTTGCTCTCCCTGGTGGTGTGTGTGCACCTTACGCCAGCAGGGTGAGTAAAAGGATTTTTACGGTTTATCGCTGCTTTAAATGTTTTAACTATCTTATATTGTTACTGCCATATGTTGTACACCACTCGGAGCCCTTTGGGGATGGGGCGGTATAAAAGCCTAAGAAATAAATAAATAAATAAATAAAAACACTGGTTTGGGCCCCTGCAGCCCCTCCAACTCATTTGGCTCCCTCCTCTAGATTGGGCTATGTGTGTAGCCTGGTTGCAAAGTTGATGTTTGATTACAGCCACGAGGCAGGTCTGCTTTAGTAAAATATCTGGCACCTAGACAAACTATTGGGAATCTGCATTCCTAATGCAAGGTCTGCAGGTAAACAGTAATCCACAGCAAGTCATCACTGGCTGTTATCGTCTCGAAACTCAAGCTTTATTAGATCCGCTATGCAAAGTCCTCTGTAGTGATCTGCACCCAGATTATGTTTGCAGAGCCCTGTAAATTATTGAAAGGGAGAGAAGACATGCAGTACTATGTTCATCTGGCTGTCAATCTTTCCTCCAGGAGATGCGTCAAAAGAAGATATTGATGTTGCCATGAAGTTGGGGGCAAGCTATCCCATGGGTCCATTTGAACTTTTGGACTATGTTGGCTTGGATACCAGTAAATTCATTATGGATGGTATGGCGTTTTCTGCCCTCTTTTGTTAAGCAAATGTGTTACCCCCTCATGTTGTGCTGATGTTGATAGGGGAAGTAGTCCTTGAATTCTTGCAAAGGACTATGTGGATTGCAGGAAAGCAATGGTATTACAAAGGTTTCCTGCAGAACAGAAAGCTCAAGGAGGAACCCAGATGAGCAAGTGGAAAGGGAGAGTAGAAGCTAAATGCATGCTTTTCCAAAGGAAGGGACCATGATTTGAGCTTCTGTTTGAATAGATCATCTTTTTAGGAATTGGCTGTCTGAGGAAACAGTAAGGAACGGAAATGAGAAAACTTCTTGTCCTTGATCGGAAAAGTCCGTATCAGATTAAATAAAACAATATTTTTAAGTGTCATCTAACTGATAGTTTTCTTCAGTGTGGTGTAGGGGTCAGGAGCAGTGGATACTAATCTGAAGAACTGGATTTGATTCCCTAATCCCCCACACAAGTGGCAGACTCTTATCTGCTGAATTAGATTTGTTTTCCTGTTCCTACACATGAAGCCTGCTGGGTGACCTTGGGCTAGTCACAGTTCTCTCTCAGTCCCAGCACAACATGGAGCAGAAGGGAAGGAGTTTGTAAGCTGGTTTGAGACTCTTTACAGGAGAAATAGGTGGGGTGTAGATCCCAGCTCTGCTTCATCTTTGTGATGAAGCCATACAGGAAAAATGTTTTTCTGCACGTATGTCCCTCACATCTGACATTCAGACTTTTTCTTCAGTCAGTTTTCTTGGTCTTTTCCCTCTTTTTAAAGGTATATTGTACATAGGAGCCAGTGGGGTGTAGTGGCTAAGAGCGGTGGACTCTGATCTGGAGGATTGGGTTTGATTCTCTTCCTCCACAGGAAGCCTGCTGGGTGACCTTGAGCCAATCACAGTTCTCTCAGAACTCTCTGAGCCTACACAGAAGCAGACAATGGCATGCTACCTATGAATGTCTCTTGCACTGAAAACCCTCTGGAGTTGGCATAAACCAGCTGAGACTTGACCACACACACACACATTCTGCATAGCACTCCTTATAGAGGACTGCCTTGTAATTTGATTTCTCACCTAGGCCTTTACTGGGTCATAAGTGCTGCCCTAAGAATTTGGTCATCTGCACATACACCAAGATGGTTAAGGCCTGCCCCAGGGTTTGCACATCCAGGAGAGAAGATAACCTGCTCCTAAGCTGAATTTTCAGAATTCCAGTAGGGATGTAGACCTGTAGCATTTGGACCACAGGAGTTAATTTGAGCTGTTGTAGGCACCATCTTCACATCAGAAGATCAGAATAATGATCCATCTTAACCAGCCTCCTATCTTACAAAAATGGCCAACCAGTTGCCCAAACTAGCCAGTGTCTTCCTTGATGCTGCTTCCTGGCACTGGTATTCAGAACTCTGCCTTCTCTTGAGTGTGAAGGCTCCCTCTCCTCACAGTAGCCTTTCATAGATCTCTCCACTAAGCCCTTTTTGAAGCTGTTTCATCTTAGTGGCATTGAATGCTACAATTTAAAGAATGACTATTTTCTTTTGACTGTCCTGTTGCTTATCAGTGTGCCTGAGTACCTCTGAGTTATGCAAAATGGAGAAGACGTTTTCCATCTACTTACTTAACTTCATACATAATGTCTTACACCTCTGCTACATTCCCTCCCCCGCCCACGTTACCTTTTTTCTAAACTAAAAAATTCAGGACTCAGCCTTTCTTCATAGGAAAGATGCTCCAACCCTTAATCGTCATTCCATTCCATAAGTACTGCCTGACATCTCTTTAGAAGAAGAAGAAGAGTTGGATTTATATCCCCCCTTTCTCTCCTATAAGAGCTTACTCAAAGGGGCTTACAAACTCCTTTCCCTTCCCCCCTCACAACAAACACCCTGTCAGGTAGGTGGGGCTGAGAGAGCTCAGAAGAACTGTGACTAGCCCAAGGTCACCCAGCTGGCATGTGTTGGAGTGCACAGGCTAATCTGAATTCCCCAGATAAGCCTCCACAGCTCAGGCGAGGAATCAAACCCTGTTCCTCCAGATTAGAGTACACCTGCTCTTAACCAATTTGCCACTATTTTACTTGCAGCTACGGAAGTGTCAATAATAATTTTATCCACCAGATAATTTTCTCATGATTTTTTTTTTTTGGTTATAGTTGTACAGGAATGTCCATAGTGTGAATTCAATTAATAGATACTTTTTCCTTGCCAGGGTGGCATTCGTTAGAGCCCGACAATCCTCTCTATGCTCCAAGTGCGCTGCTGGATAAACTAGTGGAAGAGAAGAAACTGGGAAGGAAAACAGGAGAAGGATTTTACAAATACCAATGAATCCCATGAAGTGCAGAATGTGCCAGGCTGACCCAGGGAAGGGATAACCACGTCCCACTTTCTGTGTACTTGGAATGCCGCTTAATCATGACCTTTAAAAAAGACAACACTATCTAATCTATGCTGTGCGTTTTGTATTGTACTGTCTGAATCAATTATTTTTCTTGGATAATTTGTTTCCTGGAAATTTGAGCTTTGTATGCCAATGTGCCTTTTTTCATAAGTGACCTTTATTCAGGTCCAAGATATTGTTTCAAACAGAGTTCATGATTTTGTAACAACCTGTTGAATTGGGGCGGAAAAATCCCAAAATCTCAATGCAAATAAAGTAAGACACAGACCATCTGGACAGAGAATGAATTGCTTTTTTATTATGTTGGCTATTGTCCACTAGGTGGCAGTGTGACACTGTTGAACCTTTGAACAGTTTTTCTACTTCCAACTGTTACCTTTCGTGTCTAAGGTCGATTCCGCACTTGAGAATCTACCTTGGTCCCTGAAAAGTACTGACCTAGCTTGACTTCATTGCTACTCCCCACAGCAAGGAGGTTGTCCCGCTGGAGCCGAGCACAGAGGGCGGGATCACCTCGCTGTCTCTTCGCTGCTTGTTCCCGATTGGCTACTGTTCTACGGCGGGAAAATGCACGCCCCTTTTTTCCCCCTGCCGCGAGTCTCCCATTCTGTGCATGGCCAACACATTGAACTATAATTGGCTGAACGGGAGAGTCGTGGTGAAGACGATTCCCCACTTTACTGGCTTCGACCTATGTTTGCTGAAAAAGTTGTACCTCCCTGGTGGATTCGAAAATTTGACGGTGAGAGGGGGCAAAGCTGGGACGAACCCGCATCGAACTCAGCGGCTCTGGGGAGTACCAAGGTTGAACCTAAGTAGACTCTGCCAGTGGGGAATCGACCTAAGTAGACATAGAGGCAAGGGGTGTGTGTGTGTGTATCCATGAGATACAGAAACTTTAGAGTGAGAATACAAAAACACTGTGTACACACAATTTCTGTATTCTCACGTGGATTTAACAAAGCATTTCTACAAGTGAAAGGATTTCTGATGCCCCCTGAAATGCTCTTCCCATTTTTAGAAAGCAGTATTTAAGCTAGTGGTGGTATTTTAATCTTGCTTTTCTCTCCAGTGGGTACCCAAACCAGGTGACAAATTAAATAGACAATCAAATCCTGAGCTGCTTCTGGGTCACCTGGATTTGTTCATTCACGACCAAACCTGAAATCCATGGATCAAGAGTAGAGTACTTCCGCAGTAGAAAATAGTTCTGAACAACTATGAGCCTTATAACTGGGGTGCTAGAAGTGCTCGACTGCCCCCCCCCCCCTTGACTGGTCCTCCCCCAATCTGCTAATCCAGAGAGAGTTTAGCTTACCAAAAGCAGTGGGTGAGCAAGTGGTGGGGAAGGTGAGGGCGGGGAAGGTGAGTGACTGAGTGGTGTATTGGTGGGGGGGTGGGAGATGGGTAGGAGAATGGGGAGGCTGTTGCTGGGCTTGGTGGGGGAGGGCAGCTTGGCATAGCTATCTATCTGGGCCAGCTTGACTGGGGATTGGGGAGGGCAGGTAGGTAAGGGGATGGCAAGAGATGTGTGTGTGTGCGTGCGTGCGTGCGTGCGTGCGTGTGTGTGTGTGAACAGAAAGGTGGGACAAGGCAGGCACTAGGACCAAATGGGACCGTTCTGCAACAAAGAACGTCCAGGAAGTGGCAGTGGGTGGATATACAATTCTACTTTTGATCATTTGGTGGAAAAGAGTATAGTAGAATGTTGCTGTGTTGGCAGAGATGTTCCCCACATTTCTCCTACCTCCTAGAAGCAGCTTGGGCTTTAATACCAGTAAAAGGAATGGAGACAGAAGCTCAGTTTATACCACATGCCGCCAGAAGAGATGTTCTCAAGACTTCTTCCCCTGCTGTTTGTACAGCTCTGTAAGATAGGCCTTTATTGTCTCCATATCTGTAGGCAGTTAGTTTATCAGATAGTAGAAATAGGCACTGTTCCAAAATTATCTATGTAATTGCAAAAATAACAAGAGTTGGTTTTTATTCCCAATTTTCTCTTATCTTTGAGGAGTCTCAAAGTGACTTACATTCATGTTTCCTTCGCCTCCCCAGAATAGACACCTTGTGGGGCTGAGTGAGTTCAGAGAGAACTGTAACTAGTCCACGGTCCCCCAGCAACCTTAACAAACCTGGTTCTCCAGATCAGAATCCACCACTCTTAACCAATACACTGTACTGGCTCTCAACAAATGTATAAGCAGTACTTAAGTCATGGTGTTAAGAGATAAAAAATCTAATAACACTGTCAGAGGTTAATGGTTGGCTGGGTGTTTTTGACATAATTTGTTTTTTTTTAAGTGTTTCAAGGACCTTTCTGGTATGTGGAATACAACACTTCAAAAAAAAGTACAAGTGCAGAGGTATTTTACAATAGTTCCATGTAAACCAATGTACACATTTCCAGACAGAAGAAAGGATCAGAGTCTGGTATGATTCTTCTCCACAGGCCTAACAGCCACTCAGGTTCTTTTCTTCATACAACCACGGCTGTGACTCACATTAAGAAAGAGTTGGGAACAAATTGTCAGGCCTAGCCCCAGGAATGGCAGGCTACCTAGCTACTGTGTGAAATTCCCCATTACTTTATCAACCGTATGTCTGAGTAGGAGTGGAGGCTAAGGCAGCAGGGTAGATATGGGGTGGAAAAAATGGCAGTAGACAAGAATAAGGGACTCAGGTTAGGCTGCAAGTGTCCGGTCCAAGCTCACGGGGTTTTGGTGAGCATAAAAGGGAAGGAGAGAGAGAACCAGGTAGATTCAGCGATGGGATTCAGCCAGTTCGCACTGGTTCAACCCCCATACTCAGAATGGGTTGACCCAGAAAGGGGTGGAGTTTTGAGGAGACCAGGATACCAGAATCAGACCTTGATTTGTATAAGCCCTTAACGCCTTGTTAAGGTAACTGCAATGTTGTTGGGAACTAGTGGGAAGGTAGTTGTTTATTTTTGCTATGTTGTAAATGTTGGAGTTTATTGTTTCAGGGTTTCTTTTTGTGATTTTAATGGGTGAGAGTTCTCCTGGAAACCTTCATCATGTTGAATCCTGTTCACCAAGACCTTGGAGTCTTCCCACTTGCAGGAAGAACTGGACTTGGCAATATCAGAAGACTGCAACTAGAAGGACTTGAAGTGAAACCTGAACAGGACCTTGAAGTGTGATGTTAAATGTTGATGTTTGATGTTATATGTTAAGAAAGTAAACCATTTTGTTTTTAAAATGTGTTGTTGCAAACTCATTCCAAGTTCTGCCCCACAGAACCCACAGATAGAGGTTACACCGGCAGCTAATTTTTTGTTCAGTTCAGTGAACTGTTGTTAAAAGCGGCTTTCAGAGCCCCGGAGCAGTGGGGTGCCTTCCTGACTGGCTGCTCCAAGGCGCTGAATGCCCTGTTTCCCTCTTCTAAGGGAGTGAGGGGTCTTTCAGAGCAGTGTCGGCAAGGCCCCATTGCCCCCCTCTATCCCCACAAGGAGTTCCTCTGCAGCAGGTAAGTGGGCGACAGGGAGGGGGGCATGGCGGGGGGGGGGGGGGCGGACCTGTTGTTAAATTATTAGAAACCTACCACTGGGTAGACTGCCCTGAGTGCCTCGGAAGAGGTAGATTAAAATGTACTCAATAAAACACACTGACATATACCTGCTTACATCAGTTGTGCTCAAATAAGAAGCAAACAACTTGAGCCTATGCCGTGCAAAGCAAAAAAAATAAAGAGCATCCACTAGAAGTCAAATCTAGTTGTCTTGCACAGGCCATCCACAGTGCATACAGGTTTGGAAGTGGACCACAACCTGTTAATAGTAATGCTTACTGGCTGGCAGAGTCTAAGCTGGTACTGGTGGTGAACAGCAGGGCTCAACCTGAGGAGCCAACCACACTGGCTGAGGAAACAGCAAAGGCTCATCCACAATGCATTTGCAATCCTTTAACATCACGCTTGAGTGGTAGGTTATATTGACCAGCTGGCTCAAAGGCACCAAGTGAGATACATGGCTGAAGAGGGGTCTGAACCCGTGCTTCTATTCTGGCACTGTAACCACTATGCCCACTTGCTTGTGTATCTGTAGCTGCTGAAGTTTCTTCTGTGTGAAGGGATTCAAGGGATCTTGTTCCAGACTCTGTCAGGAATTCACTGAAAAAGGAACGTGGAGAAGTGCCAATTTCCAGCAGCAACATTCAGGTTTAAAATGAAAGCTCCTTTCTAAGTGTTGACTGAATTTGTAATTCACCTAAGCTCCCTGAGCCAGGAAGTTTATTGTGACTAACAATGGACCATCTGTGCCAAATAATACTTTCTAAAACAAAACAAAACTTCCAACGCATTATCCTTCTGAATTTATGCTAAGATGCATTTGAATGCGTTAATGAATTTGCCCTCCAAAATCTAGCCACATATAAAGAACTTGTCCTGCAGTTGAATGTTATGCTAGATTGAATAAATGACAAAGGAATATTCTTTCACTCTGCTCACCCACAAGACCCATAATGCTGAGCATGGTGCGAAGTGTCTTATAAGTAACAGGAATCAGGCTTAAACCTGAAGATACTTTTACTCTCATGAGGAAGGATTGATGATGTTCCACACCAGGTGCCATCCACTTGTTCTTTAAGGATCTCATGACCCTCAAGAGCAGCCATTTTGGGGCACAGTGGAGCTGCAGAAGACCGAAGTAATGTTCTAGCTCATCCTGTGCTTTTTTGGACTCAATCCAATAGGACTTGGGTCTGGTCTACAGACACCCAGTAGAATAAGATGACGGAATTGTGTAGAACACATGAAGCTGCCTTCTATTGAATCAGACCATTTGGTCCATCAAAATTAGTTTTGTCTACTTAGATGCTGTTTAGATGGTTTTGTCTTCTTAGATACTTTGCCACTGACCAACAGACCCTCCTGCAGTTAGGTGACATATTTTCGAAAGCTCTGGCTAAGTGTCCCTTCTGCACATGCAAAACTGGCACAGAAGGGAGCCAGGTTCAAGTTGAGCGCACCCATTGATGTTCATTTTGTACTTGCAGGTAGCTTTTAAGTGTAAAGGAAACTTGTCAAAAATGTAGCTCTTCCTCGAGTTCTTCCAAAGTAGCTGTGTCCATTCTCCCACAGCATTCTGCTGCACACATAGGCTAAGCCCAGTTTTCAAGACTAAAGATTCTTAAAAGTCAGCTGGTGAAAGTGGTCAAAATTGTGCAGAAGTTGCCAACATGCTCTGTAGAAAAGAACACTGAAGTCATTTATGCACTTGTGGTCTACCCCACAGTGAGTGTACATTCCCTTTGGGTCAGATTCTCGGTTGCACATACATCTTTCCTCTGCCCAAAATCAACGCGCCACAGAGTAAATAATCCACTCCTTTTTTTGAAACTCTGAAGCTGTGACTTTTCCTCTCCCTGTGCAGAGACCGCAAAGGGAATCACCGTGCATTTTGCTTTCTTCAAGTTTTCCTGCTCCTCCCCACCATCCCCTGCTAACACAACAGTAGGCTCTCCCACTCTTCCAGGATTGAAAAGGTGGGGTTCCCCCCACTCCCATGCTGAAGGTCTATTGCTGATGTGACAGACCCTGAAATTGATATTTATTAATTAATATTTATTAATTTAATAATTAACATTGTTTCAAACTTTTAATTATTTATTTGATTTTATTGTATGATTCTGATGTTGTTGCCACCCTGAGCACCTAGGGGAAGGGCGGGGTATAAATGCAAAAATAAATAAATAAAAATATAAAGCTTGAATGGTCTAGCAAATTGATACTAGACCATAAACTGCACCAAAGCGGGGGGCAGGCTACCTCGCCAGATGAAGTTTGCCCAGACAGAACAAAGAAGCAGCAGGTGGGCAAAATGGTGGATTGGCTCAGTTGGCACACTTTGCAGTAGGGTAATCCTTGGAGGACAGAAAGCCATGGGGAAAGTCCACTGCAAAGCAAACAGTCACAGGGTAAGGGGTGCATGCACAAAAAAACAGAGTAGCACCTTGATTCTATCCACATTTATACAGATATCCACCAATTTCAGGGAGTTTTAATCCCAACCAGTTTAGCACTGCAACCCTAGTCCTAATTCACTTAATTTCCATGGCAGATTTCGTCCTGAGTGGCTTGTGCCTAAAGTGGAAAAGCAGAAACGTCTCCTAACATTCTTCCACTGGTCCTTCCAAGTGGATCATGTTGAATCAAATGACGACTCATTTTCAACCCATCAAAAAGTATTTTGTAGTTTTATTACAAAGCTTTTATTTAAAAAAAATGCTCAGCACATTAACTCAAACTGGAATGACAAAAAATATATATCAATTGACGTGAGGGTTGGCAAAGGCTGGGCCTTGACTAAAAAAAATGGATACATCGATGCTCATTTCAACAACTGGCATAAAATCCCACTAAACAGGCTAACAAAAACAGATACAAATACAGAACAATTGAAGTAATAATAATTCAAGTGCTGGGCTTTTTGTACAAGGAAATTTAGGGTAGGTGAAAAGGAGGAGAAGAGCTCACTGCGGTTAGATCTGATGAGGTGTGTTGGCATCATGTACAGAAGAAATGAACAGGGTGGGATGGAATAAACACAGCTACTGACCAGCTGATTGGTACAATTATCGGACTCCAGAGCATATGCAGAAAACGAGCAATTATGCTACAAACTGTTAACCGGGGGAGGGGGGGGGGGAAGCCACATACTCTTCAATCTCAATTGTTCCTCTCTTATAAGAAAAAAAAATAGGGGGGTTCCTTTATTTTAAAAAAGGGGATTCAAGACTTCGATGCTTATTTCAAAACCACAAGGACAATAAAAAATATACACCAAGGAAATAACTAAAATATAAAAGCATTCAAGTTTTCTTTTAAAAAGCTAAAAGATTGATCCTTTTACACCGTTAAATAAAACTGGATTTCTCCTTCCTCAACAAATCAATTTTATTCCTTCTCTGTGAAGGGCCAGGATGGGAGTCGCCGCTGGCTGGTCACACCACTTTGCCGGCTGAAGCGAAAACAACACAGCTGAAGTATTTTGATGCCGACTCAGTACAAACGTATGACATACAAATGAAGGAGGGCGTAAGGCAAGGGAAGGCAAGAAGCTTCTCTGATAACGAGGGCAGTTGTGAAATGCTCATCTTGCTTTTGTCAGGGAGTCCATTTTAGGGTCCGTGGTAGCGAAAGGACGTGGCAGTGATTGTCTTTATGGTTCAGTGTCTTTAGCAGTGGCAGTAGGGCAAGTTTAGAAATCCAAGACATACTCCTTAGTGGTGGTCCGTGCAGATGAAGGACATGCCTGGAAATTTAGCAAGCTTCCATTTCAAGAAGGGGCCCTGATGTTGCTGCTTTTGCTTTGCATGTCGAAAAAGCATTTCTCTTCCCACCTGCAACACAGGAGAATGAAAAAATTTAGGGTTTGGTTTTTTTTTATATGCATCAAGACATTTCATTAATTGATCAATAGGTAAGCTGATTTACAATTATATAGTGCTTTAGAGAGAGATACAAAATGCCCTTGTTTGCAGAACAGTTATACAAGTTGGGCTTGCATCACTATGACACTGTGGATGAAGGTGAATGCAACTGGTCCACCTAGGTTAGGTTTGCCAATTGCCCACCTCATGGTCTGAACAGTCTCCATATTGGTCATTCCCCTTCACAATTAAGCATGCCAGGAATCACCTGGAGGGCTGAGGTCTCATCTGATTTAATCAAGCTGTTTAATAGGACTCCTGCTATGTTTTAAGCATTTGGCTCTTTTAAGAATTCTGATGTTTTGAAATCCATGTGTCAATTCAATGAATGCATATCACATCAGGGAAGCAAAGTCCTCATGTACCTATTCACACAATCACACATGTGAGTAGAATGATACTACATATTTGCATCCCAAGTTATTTAAACACTGAGATTATAGTCTGGATCTTTTCCCCTGCCAAGTCCTAAGATTCGCAACTGTTATCATAATAATGCCAATAACTGCCACTGCAATAGCAATTCTTGAGTCAAATAGGTCATATATGTAAATCCCTGCCCTCAGCACCAATCCTGCCTTCAAAACACTGAGCAGGAACAAAACTGAACAGAAAATGGCCTCCATAGCGATGGGCTAGGAATTTTCCTGTCTCTGTGGTCTGTCTCTATGGCAGTGGTGGTGAACCTTTGGCACTCCAGATGTTATGGACTACAATTCCCATCAGCCCCTGCCATCATGGTCAATTGGCCATGCTGGCAGGGGCTGATGGGAACTGCAGTCCATAACATCTGGAGTGCCAAAGGTTCACCACCACGGCTCTATGGTCTTTACCCCTCAATCAGAAATAACATCACATTCTCAGTAAAATTCCATCCTCTTCCAGCACCACCCTCAGAATCCCCCAGCATTTGCCAAGGCAGTGCTGGCAACCATAGTTTAATATTGTCCATGCTGGTTTAATATTGTCAAGCTCTCACTCAGCGGTGTTCCCCAGATATCCTTTTAATTCAAGACACTGTGAGCAGAAATGGGGACCTTTAGAGTGGAAAAGTGCTCTTCCACCTTAGCAGTGGCTCCTCCATTAACAATTCAATGCTTTGAACACAAATGAATCCGCCTTATTGAATCAATCCATCAGAGTCAGTGGCTCTCCAGGGTCTGAGGGAGAGGTCTTTCCCATCACCTATTACTTGTTCCTTTTTACTGAAGAATCCCAGGAATTGAACCCGGGACCTTCTTCCTGCAAAGCAGAGGCTTTTCCACAGTCTTACCCATTCAACTCAGCCTTTATGCTGCGGAACTCAGTACAAGAAGCTGCCCCACCATAATGGCCCAATGTCAAACCCTGACATGAGTACTTCAGGTAAACCAGTACACAACAAATACATGTCACTGACTAATTTTACAGGGAGCACTTATTCCTTTCACCACATGTTTATAATAAAGAGGAAACTTACACCTGTTCCCGTGCAGGGATGGACTGTCCCCCCCCCCCCCCAATTCCATTTAATTCTCCATGACCTTTCACAATGCAGTCAAGTGTTCCTGGGAACAGAGCTGCTTTTCAACGAAGGTGGTCATTTGCAGCCAGCTAATCTAGTTTCTATTTCTTCATAAAACTACCCTACCTCCAACTTTTCTACTTTTTTTTTTAAAAAAAGGCATACTTGGTTTCCTGCCTTATTTTTTTTTAGCTGCTCCAGAAGACTCTGGGATCAAAGAGTCATGAAGGGGTTTACTTTTCCAAGGAGCACGAAGGAGAGGCCAAGCAAACAGCCAAGGAGCACTGGAGAGAGCACCCTGCCGATTTATATTTACTCTGTGTCTTTTCATCCCAGAATTTCAAAGGTTTGGTCCAGGTTGCTCTTCCTGGGAAGGTTTTCCTCTCAGTCCTACATTAAAACATTCTGTTTCCTGTTGAGGAACGGCCTTGAGGCGCCAGGCCAGTGGTTCACAGCAGTCTGACACAAGCTCAGCAATTCAGATCTACTCCCCATCGCCAGCCCGGAATGCATTCCTCGCCGAAGGAAATGAAATGCCCTTCTGTTGAGATGGTTCCCAGTTTCTCCACCACCGCCCTCTTCTCTTACCAGCAGCCCGTCTTTGAAGTGAGGAGGTTAAAATAATGTCCACGGCCTTCCTCTGGCCTTCTGTCCTCAAAGTGGACACCTTTTTTCTTCTAAAACCAAAAAGTAAGTTTCCCTCAAAGTGCTACTATAACACTTTTGGACTTTCAGATTGATAACTACCCCCAGTTTTTCCACCACAGACTGAAAAAAAGGCTGCAGATATTTCGGTAAATTTGTATAGCGTGACACCCCAGATGTAGGTTTTCTGGCTTCACTTTGTACTGCTTTATATTATGTTTTTGCATGGACTGTGAAACCTTAGTGATTCAAACATTCTCCTGCTGCTGACTGGCACTTCCACCAATGGTGGGAGAGAGGATGAATTTTTTTGCTGATACCCACCCCCCAACTTCACCCTCACGCTGTTTCCATGGAGGAGCTCAGCAGGAAGGCATGCAATGCCATGACTTACACGCTGATGCAGATGTCCCTGAAGTCAAGACCATCCCCACTGTAAAAACAGTTTTTTTAAAAGCCCAGGTCTCCGCAAAGCATGAGGTAAAACACTGGAAGTTGCTTCCATTCCCTGCCAATAAGCTGATCAGAGCTGTAAAGGAACAGCTCTGGTGTTGCCTTACAGATATAAAACAGGTCAAGCCAGGATTCTTTTCAAGAAACCACAAGTATGCGCTTCAGAGACTGAAGACTTCCCACATCTAAGGCTTCACTGGAGGGCTGCAGCTGAAGTCTCGCCAAGCCAGGCATGCCTGAGCAAAGCCCAACCCGCAAGTGAAGTCGGCGCAATCAAAGAGGGCAATTACAGCTCCCTGGCTGTGGTTAGGCTTCAAAGCGAAGCGCTGCGAGTCACATTTTACATATGCAAAGCCTTGAGCTTGAGCCACAACAAGATCCGCTGTTTACGCTGCAGTGCAGATCTCCTCACTGCCTCAAAGAGATGAGGAATTGTTCCACACAAATAAAAGTGGAGTATTAAAAAAAATCATTCTCAAGTTATAAGGTAACACTGAAATTTTTGGCAGCGAGATGACTTCAGACATGCAGACATCAGAGGCTGGATTAAGCCCCCCCCCCCTTCCTCAGAAGAAGCATTTTTCTGAACTCTGAATTTTAAAAAGGGGTGTGGGAAGCAAGAGCCCAAGAACACTTGCGCGGGGCCATATTCTGTACTCTTTTCATTTGGATTTGCTAATGAATAAATAGTTACTCAATCACGGACAACTCAAAGCTCAAAGGGATCAGGAAGATTGGGTTTAACCGACCTGCTCTATGACAGGAATCTCACCATTTGAAAAACCATATTACATTCTTTAGTCTCCCCAGACAACATGTCATTTTGTACAATTTTTATAATAGAGACTTATCAATAAAAACGGATATTCCAGATTCTTGGGTATTTCCTTAACTACTGCCTACTCTTTTACATATTTAAGAACTGCTACCAACCCTTTCCACATCTAAAGGAACTCTGATCATTTCTTCCCAATATTTCCGCATTTGATGTGCATCCCAGAACAATAACATTTTACAGCCATCTTTTATGCCTTCCCTAACCTTTTTGTTTGGCATTTTAAAATTTTATGATTTAGCAGAGCTGGGGAGGGGGGAGACTCCCTTGTTTTGCATATTACATTTTGGCACAGTTTGCAGATTTTAAAACTTTTATTAATATGGCAGAGCTGAAACTTAAAGATGCATGTTTATTTTAGGCTGTTTTGGTTATGATGTGTTACCGCAGCAGGGAAATAAATAGGAAATACAAAAGTTTGCCATTGCTTTCATCAGTAAGACATAAGAGACAGCTTCTAAATTACTGATATTTTAAAGCAGTTATACAGAACAAGCTTTGAAAGCATGAAGAATGGAGGATACAATTTAAAAATCTCTGATATTCCAAATTCTCCCTGCCCAGGTTTTTTTAACCTTCTTATGAGCAGACCTGCCTTTTGACTCCATGGAAGCCCAAAGAAACTCAAATTTATTCCATTGTGCCCTCACAACCTTGTGAGTTTGTTTAATCCAAGAGTGTGTAACTTGCACAAAGTAACTCAGCAAGGTTCCATGGCAGAGTGGGGATTTGAACCTGGGTCTCCTGAATCTTTAGGCTTTCTGGGTGTTCAGTTGTGACAGAAGACACTCTGCCTCTGGTCCCTGCCACTGACCAGCAGGGAGAAACTGGAGGGAGTCACTGAAGGAATAAACATGAAAGTGAGGTGGCTGTAGGGTAGTCAACCTCCAGGTGGTAGTTGGAGATATCTTGGGATTACACCTGACCTCCAGGCAACAGAGATGAGTTCACCTTGAGAAATTGGTTGCTTTGGAAGGTTGACTCTATGACATTATACCCTATCGAAATTCCTCCCCTTCTCAAATCCTGCCCTCCTCAGGTGCCACATCCAAAATCTCCTGGCATTTTCCAACCTGGGGCTGGCAGCCCTAGATCAGTTTCATGATCTAGGACCCCCAAACTTTATGATAAAAGTATAGCATTTGGGGGAGGAAAGGATCTAGAGAAGGGGTAGGGAACCTGTGGCTCTCCAGATGTTCAGGAACTACAATTCCCATCAGCCTCTGTCAGCATGGCCAATTGGCCATGCTGGTAGGGGATGATGGGAATTGTAGTTCCTGAACATCTGGAGAGCCACAGGTTCCCTACCCCTGATCTAGAGCAACGCATTACTTCATTTCTGAGTTTACAATGGAAGTGACAACAAATCATTGGTGTGACATCATTCCCCTCTTCCTGTTCCCATCCTTTCCTCTCTCACTGGTTACCTCAATGTTGTCAATGACTGGCAACTGTTGTCAATGGCCACAAACTGAGCACGACATAAAAAAATGAAAAGGTTACGACTGAAACATGGCGATCTAGCTAAAAGGCTGCTTACCAATATGTATGGTTTTTTAACAACCCTATAACATGGTACTACCAAAGAGGTTCATTTGAATGGAGCTATTTATATGGGCTCTGGCTGATCCATATTATTTATACGTCAGACATAGATAACAATCATGATGGCGTTATCTCTAGTTGAACCAAAATTAGTTCAGTTTAGTCAAGGCACATTCAACTCAATAGGTCTGGTTTACTGGAAAGGACTGGGATTATGTAGCTCTCGCAGCAAAGATGAGGTGTGGCAAAACAGAACCCCAAACAACATTATTAGCAGAAGCCATTCTTCTTTGGCACTTGCATTCAACCCCTATAAAACAGACTGCAATTATTCAGTCCCCCCAGGTTGTTCATCCTTCTCCCCTATGATGTTTTAAATGTTTCATATATTTAAGGTATTTATTGTATTTGCTATGTATGTTTTATTGTGAGCCGCCTTGAGTCTTGGAGATATATGGCAGGATACAAATGCAATAAATAAGTAAATAGCTTGTTTATGCAGAGACATCTGTAGACGTGCCGTATTTCCCCTCCATTAGACATTCTTGTCACAAAATGCATGACAACTTATAAGCTTTTTAATGTCTTTCTCCTGGCACAGTAGGTACCTAATACAAGTAGCAATAATAAATACAGTTAAAAAACACACACATCTATTAACAAATCATTCAAATAGATAATTGGGAGCTTATTTCCATTGCCTTCGAGGTACATCATAAGCTCTCTTAAATAGCTCCATTTTACAGAAGGGTAAGTACTTGTCTCACTTCTTATATGAGGTCATTCCACGGTAGTAGAGGACTAACAGAAAAAGGCTGTGCATTTACAGATTGAATCCTTGAGAACAGGGGAACTAAAAGTCCAGCTGCGACACAGGTTGATATTGGGGGAAACAGTCCTTCAAATACATGGACCACAGATAATCATAGGGCTTTCCGGACAGCAGAGTCGACCTAGGTTCGACTCATGTCTACGGAAATTGTTACCTGAGCTCGACTCTTCTGTTATTCCACACAGCAGCTGGGTCGTCTCTCCGGACCCGAATTCCGAGGGCGGGGTTACCTCCTCACGTCTTTCACTCCTCATTCCCGATTGGCTGTCGTTCTATGGCAGGAAACGTTTGTGCGCGTCCCTTTTTTTTCGTTTTGCCACATAGGAGCTACGTTGTGACGTCACAAAGCACTGATTTCCCGCCTGTCACAAATTGGTGGAAATCTGCATTTTCGCGAGCCTTCTCTGTCGGAGCAGAACGAGCAGAGCTGAGCCGCTGCTTCGTGCACGAGAAGGGTTTTTTTTAAAGGTGCGCTTTTCGCTGCTGCGAGTCTCCCGTTCTGCACATGGCCAAAATAGTGCACTGTGATTGGCTGGCCAGGAAAGGCGAGGTGAGGGAGATTCCGCACTGTGCTGGCTTCGGCTTGAGTGCAACCCGGGTTCAGCAAAAAGTCGTACCTCCCAGTCAAGTTCGAAAATTTGATGGTGAGAGGGGGGGAGCAGAGACAGACACGAGTCGAACTCTACGGCTGTGCGGAGTACCCGGGTTGAACCTACGTCAAACTAAGGTCGAATCCTACAGTGCGGAAGGCCTCATAGGTTTTAAAGGCTAATACCAGAACCTGAATCCAAAAACAAATGACCTGCCAATGAAGAGACCTCAGGACTAGTGTAATGTGATCCTGATGTACTACTCTGATAAGTGACAGACTCACATTTTTCTGAAATGTCTTTAAGGGCACTTACAACAAATCAGGCTTATTACAGGATGGTTAGAATTGTTTTAAAATTAATTTTTAGAATTATTTTTAAACAAATTAGGGGAATTCAGGAGAACAGCAATGACCCATAAAAATTAAGTGGAATTTCCACATTCAGAGGGCTATATACACCATGCTTTCAAGTAAGAGATGCTGGAGACCAAGGACAAGGAAGAGCTATTTTCTTCATCACCTGCTTATGAACTTCCCTGAGGTATCCGGTGGCCCTCTGATGGCAACAGAGCCAGCTCCTTCCATCTGTCCTTATGTGCCAGCCACAGTCATCAGGCAGCCATCTGCTGGCTATCCTGCCATTTAGGGTGGCCTGTCTGTCATGAACCAGAGTCTGGGTCTTTTCCATTTTTGCTTCTACTCTGTGGAATGAGCTCCTTCCTTGAAGAACTTCTGGAAGCCCTACAAGGTTTGCCTGCTTGCCAAGGCTTTTGAGGGGAACTTCAGAAGTTGTGTAAAGGGGCAAGGCGAGATGGGGGGGTGTCTATATTTACTTTACTTCAACTTTTATCCTGCCCTACCCCAGCCAGAGGCTGGGCCCGCGGCGGCTCACAACATACATGATAAAATACAATATTCAACGTACAATATAATCAATAGTACAAACCAACTAAAAACAGCAAAAAACACACCACCTATTAGGTGACTGTCATAACACAAAAATACAAAATTTGGCACATTTCTCACTTTTCTAATGAGTCTCATTTGATATAAACAACCACATATCTGGCTCATATTCTTCAGCTTATCCAATAAAATGGAGGGAGGAGAGGAACAGAGGGGAAAGAAAGGAGATAGAGAGGTGGATAAGCTGGGAATAAGGAAAAAGGAGAGGGAAAAGGAAAGAGGGAAGGGGGAAAGAAGAGGGAAAGGAAAAGGGAAGAGGGAGGGGAGGCCAGGTAATTGGTAAGCCTGTACTGTCTGAACTGTAGGCCTGGCAGAACATCTTTGCCTTGCAGGTGCTGCAAAACTGTACCATATCCTGCAGGACCCTGATCTCCGATGGCTGCGGCAAATGATAGGAGCCAGGGTCAAAAAAGCCCTAGGTGAGGTTAATCGAATTTTATTTTTGGTTTTACCAGAAAATCCTTTTTAACTATCATTGAAAGCTGCCTTAAACAATGAGCAAAGTTGGGGTATAAATATTTTAATAAATAAACAGTAAGGAAAGGTGGATGTATAAAGGTGGTCACAAAAAAAACAAACAGAAAGCTGGAGAAGATAGATTTGGGATGATCCTGCAAATCTTAGAGACCAACGATATTTTGGTGGTATTAGCTTTTAAGAATTAAAGCTCCCTTCATCATACATGAAAGGAAGTTTGACTTGAAAGTGTGTCTTGTCTGCCTCTTAAGGTGATTCTGGACCCAAATCTACTTGTTCTACCGTAGATCAGCACGACAACCCTCCGAAGCAAATAAATGAGAGACTGTTTCCAGTCATTTCCTTACCACTACCACTACCATTCTGTGTGTGTGTGTGTGTGTGTGTGTGTGTGTGTGTGTGTGTGTGTGTGAGAGAGAGAGAGAGAGAGAGAGAGAGAGAGAGAGAGAGAGAGAATGAGAATGCTTGTCACAGCAATACTAATAGAATTTCCATTCCACTTGTTCCCCAGCAGGTGTCAGCCTGCTATATACAAACAAAACACACAATATGTAATTTCTTGTGTATTATACTTTAATAATGAAAACCAGTTTGTCAGCTTCTGCTGAGCAGAACTACTATGGCATACTTTCTCCTCCTTAAAGATGTAGAATTTATTCTCTAAACAAAAATATTACAATTATATTTCACACTCAGCTGTCCTGTGTTGAAACACAATAAGCCCAATATTAATTAGCTAATTTTTGATGTCACAAGGCACCCAAAAACATGAAGCTCCAATTTACAATGGAAATTAACAACACCTTTCAGCTGTTCAAGGACACACTTACTCTTCCATTACTACTTGTATGTCCACGCAATAGCTGAAAAGACACAACTATTATGGGGCACCCAACTTCTTAGAAGATCAGAGTCAATTAACATTGAACTTGTTTAATGTGGTAACATTACCATGAAGTGTGGTTTTCTTCCTTTGAACATACACTTAAATATACTATGGTGTGGTAAATTCCAGACTCTTACAGCTAGAATCTTTTGATGAACAGTTGTCACAAAATAAGATTTTACCACAGAAATTTTGTACAGAGTATGTCATTGGAATACAAACATGTAATCTGGCCTAAATTGAAGTGCAATACAGAGGTACAAGCACAGTTTACATGCAATGAACAACCATAATCATGGTTTGCTGTTAGGGAAATTATGCTTAAGAAACCTCAATAATGTATATATTCTACATGGCTTGAAAATTAATGTTTCCTGGCAAATCATTTATTTATTAAACTATTTACATTACATTTACAAACTATTTTCCCCATGGTTCACAATGGTTCAGAGAATTGCCCTATTCAAACAATTATTTGGATTTCAAACCATGACCTAACCTCCATTGGACACAAAGACAAGCTGTAATCTGTGGTTCAGTTATGAAAAATGAGTTTGCTAGAAATGATTATTTTCTGAGCCCAAAGATTTCCAAAGTTCACTCCTGTAATGACATGCCATAGTTTATCATTACATGCGAATCATGCTGAAGTATTGCATATCCACCAAATGGTTTTTATGGATTGATTGACACTATAATATTAGTTGGTAGTGTTTCTGTATGACAGAGACTATAGTCAGAAATGTACTGATCAAGATCTGGCCTAATCACGGCCATTTTAAAATACAATAAATATCCTGAATCTACACAGAATCATCCCAATATTTAACAGTAATTAAAAACATCATGATCTGACAGTTATTCTGGTGCCTTGCTGTCTAACCAGTCTCCTGGGCAGAAAGATGACAGGGTAATTTAACAAATACATACCTGACAGTACGCAGTCCAACCAGAATTGTCAGTCAATCTTCTTACTAAACAGGATTGTCCTGACTGACATTTCTAAGCATAGCATTTTCCCACTCTAGCTAATCAGTGTGCCTTCTCACTGGCTTTGGGAGGGTTTTTTGATTATGTACGATTTCTATGCCTATATGACGCATTCCAGGCTCTGGATTGCAGCTGCTATTCAGTGGCAGAATTTGCTTGTACCAAGTAGCTGGTAGGCAGGGCAGGCATGGGGGCGGGGGGAGGGCACAGAGACAGAGGCTTGCAGGCAAACACAGGCAGGGGTCCAGACAGTAGAGGCACTTTGGACTGTGTTTGTGTCTGTGTGTAAAGTGCTGTCAAAAACAAAGGAGAATACAAAGCTACCCCAAACATTTCAGAAAAGATCTTCCTAGCAAGGAAGACAGAATCCAAAGTCAATGTACTATCTTGCCTCTGCATGACTTAAAAGCTGTCTCACTTACAGTCCCATATTTTACCCTCTTCCCAGTCATTTAGGCATTTAAAAATATATGCTGTCTCTACAGAGAACTGCATGAGGCAGTTTACAAATAAGATTATACTATGATTGTACTGTGTCATGAGCTGCATCGCTGGATCCAGGTTTTTAAATTATTGACAGGTTTAGAATTGACAGCAATAGAAGGGAATCAGGAAGATATTCCCCCTTCACACTCACTCACTCACACACACACACACACACACACACACACACACACTGCACCTAGTAGACCTCTTCCATCTGCGTTTACACTGCTAAACTTGTCCTAGAGCCCCCTTTCATTCGGCGGGTAGTTCTTAGTCCACTTCTTTGCTTGCAGCCAGCTACAACAGCTGTGTGTACACAGTGCCAAGAAAACCTGAACTCTGAACAGGATTATGAAAATCAAGCCAATTTGCATGTATCTCCTTTTTCTGCATAATTTATCCTATTTCCAAGATTCCAGGGGATTTCACAGCAGTGTGTGTGTGTGTGTGTGTGTGTGTGTGTGTGTGTGTGTGTTTGTTTGTGTGTGTGTGTGTGTTAGTGTGTGTGTTAGTGTGTGTGTTAGTGTGTGTGTTAGCTTCCCAGCAAAGTCAGGTAGACAAGCAATGGCATAGTATTAGGGAGAGATCCAGGAAGCATAATGCTTTCCTCCCTGGCAACTTGACACAGTTGCATGGATCTCATCTGGTTTCTAAACTTAAGAGAGTGTTTAGATTATGAATGTGGCGCACATGTGCAAGAGCCCTAACACAGTTGTTGCTCATCTGTTGCTTGGATCTTCAGAGAACAGCTTTTCCTATAGGATAGTGCATTTTCCTAGAACTCAAAAAGCCGTAGTTGGAAAAACACATGATTCCTCACCCCATCAGTACATCCCTAAGCTGTGCTATCTTAAGTCATGTGCATTTCTGTTGTATTGCAGTGAATTAGCAGAGCAAATAATAGAGATGCAACAGAGTTGTTTTGTAGAACTTTACTAGATAAATGAATTTACACTAACTATAGGAACAGAAAACTCTACCTATGCAAGTGCTCAGCCTGGGTGTCTATGCAGTCTATCCGTGCCTGTGTGTCTGTCTCTTTTCTTTTGCTGGAAGAAGAAAAAAGAGATCTTCCTAGAAGTTCATGTGATTCCAGGCATGTGACTTCAGTATTCTATCTACATGCTCAACAGTTAACTCTTGCATGACTGAATGAAGCAGGCACTTGTACAATCGTAATAATTTCTCTTGAAAGCAGCACATGACATTTCTGTTTGAAGAAAAGCTGCCCTCTTGCAGTATTATTAAGTTGTATAGGGGACTTTTCCTAACTCTATTCTATCCAAAAATATTTTCAAGGAAACTGAAACTATGCAGGATTTCCTTAGTAAACACTGGAAATTGAGGTAATAGCTGCCTAGTAACCGAAGAACCTCTTTTGTTATGTTTCTACTTAAAATGCCAGTTTGCTTTTTAAAATCTGAAGTTGGATTAGATAGAACACTGATGTCAAACCATGCTATGCAAGACAGACAGCAGAGAGTTTATGAAGACAGGTCAAAAGAAGAGCAACTTGTACTAATCCCCAGCATTAATGTATTCAATGTTATAACAATGTTAGAAGTTTATGTCTAAGACAGACTGCAGAGGAACAGCCTGTAATAGTTTCAGTCTTTTGCTAATAAACTAGGCAGAGGATGAGAATTTGCAAACATAGCAGTTAAAAAAATCTACCATTAAGCACCGAACAGTGGTATGAGGTCCAGCAATTGTTTTCCTCGAACATTTAGATTATTATTCTGATATCTATCTTATTTTTTATAGCAAGATCTGTTCAACCCACACTTGACACAATGACAAGAGAAATAAATTCTTGAGTTGAAATAAAGATCCAGTTCCATGAATATGAAATTCAAATGGAAAAATGCACAAGAGAATCATAGTAATCCTCCCCTCGCCCAGCAAGCAAAGGGCAAGTAGCAATTAGTGCAAATTAGCTTGGGTGCTGAGATACAATTCTGGCTTCATTTTAATGATGACTTTTTGCATTATGTTGCTGGCCAGAATGGTTTGACTGCTTAGTGAACTCATTCCAGCGCATCACAGGTAGACTTACAGCTACTCAGTGAGGTATGGTCAGACTGTATGGTATAAATTAAATTTAAAAAGTTAGACGCTCAAAACACAGCCGGTATAACAACCATCAATCACAAGAGTATTCCTATGAGGAGAAAGCACTTCAAAAATGCGTGCTGAAGTCATATTTTGTCCAAGAGTTAAAGCAAGAGAGACCTACAATTATTTTATTTTACAAATTTAGCAGAAAGGCTTTTAGAAATATTCTTACCATGCTTCAGATGTAGGCAGCTGTCATTCTGGGGGCTGCACCTGTAGGAGATTGTTGTTCTTTAACAAATTTCCACTGAAGAATTTTTCCACACTCCAAATAAATAAGGTCTTAGGCTAAAATAGCTGATTAATTTCCTCTGCCTTTCATGGTTCTTATACCAGCCATTTTGTGTTTAATAATAAAAGTTGAAAAGACCTCACTGATGCTTTGAGCCGACCTACTAAGCAGCTGTTTGAGCATACCACCTTTTTTTTTAAAAAAAGAAGAGTTTACGCACTAGTTTATAGTAATACAATGAAATATTCCCAACAAATCCAAACATAGTTCACCTGCTAGGCTCACTGTGAGGGGAAATGAATGGATCCTTTCTACCATCTATCTCAGTGGCCAGAAGAAAACATTCTCCATTATTCCAGAGGTCAATGGGGCAGAGACTCACTCAAATCACTTATAAGTGTAAGGAGAAAGAATCCCATTTGCTACTTGCTGAAGCCCAGGCCAAGGGCAGAAGATAGTGGACAATCAGAAGGGCTGCATTTTGTTGTTACTGGTACTCCCTTAATCTGTAGCCAAGGAGGTGGTGATTGAGCAGCTGCTCAAAACCATCTTCTGTTACTAGGTCCGCTACTGAACCTGTGTGTAAATGCTGCTCTATCCCCTTCCCATGGTGTGCTATAGCTCAGCAGTGCTTTGCCAAAGAACAGCTGGTGGTTACTCCTACGCTCATAGGTACTACCAAGAAGTCACCAGTCACAGTGACCTCCAAAGGAATGGAGTCTGTTCCCTTCTGAAAGCAGGTGGCATAGAGCTTGATTCCACACATTCCCTCACCATGAGGATGAGACTCATAATTTGACACTCTGCTGGGTATAGGAAGGAACGGCAATGAAGACAAGCAGTTACAGAATTAACATGGGACTCCGTATCTTCATCATGAAGCAGTTCCTGTGATGGATTTTATGTGTAACATTAGAATTAAGTATTAATGCAAGGTATTGAGTTTTTAACAACACATACACAGTATCTAATCCAGTTATGAAACTTACCTGATGTTGACTCTTGTAGCTTCTCTCTCTTCCTTTTCTTTTTCTTTCCCTAAAGAGAGGAAGAAACAATAGGCTATTAAAAGCCCAGCATCACCCCTACGGATGGCTGACAATAAACTAAAAACTATTTTTGATATTTGATGCTCCTCCAGATCGTTGGATAGTTGCCTGCATTCCAATAATCCTCACAGTGTAGAAAATCCTTTACAAGGTTGAATTCTGCAAATGTTACTCAAGAGCACTAGAGGAGACAGAAGATTGTTTTTGGAAGAAATTTCAGTATTTCATACGATTAAAAAATGTCTCAGGGACCCTTCCCCTCAGGATCAGAGCTGTACAGACTATATGTTAGGAAAATGTTACAACTTTTATTTTATTTATTTCATTAGTTTTATATGCGACCCTTCTCTCACAGACTCAGGGTGGCTTCCAACATTTTAGATAAAACAGTAAAATCAATTTAAAATAACATACAAACCCCTTTCAACCACAGATGATGGCAGTTCATTAAAACCCCACTGAAGAAAAGAGGGTGAAAAAGGATGACAGGTGGAACATTGGGAAGCCGAGGTAGAAAAAAATATAGCAGCCTCAATTGTACAAAATATCATACAAAAACATAGCTGCCTCAATTGTGGAACAACTTTGCCTTACAGGCTTTATGGAATCTCACTGGACAGAGTGTTCTACCAGGTTGGGGCAAAGCCTGAAAAGCCTCTGGCCCTGGCTGAGGCAAGATATATATCTTTTAGGCCAGGGACTACCAGCAGATTTTCCTTCACTTGGCACAGCCATCTCCAAGGTGTATACTAGGAGAGACAGTCTCATAGGTTCACTGGCCCCAGACCATCCTAAGTACATTGATTATTAGCCAAACTATAGTAATAGTTC
The DNA here is from genome assembly GCF_021028975.2 of Sphaerodactylus townsendi. Lineage (NCBI taxonomy): Eukaryota > Metazoa > Chordata > Lepidosauria > Squamata > Sphaerodactylidae > Sphaerodactylus > Sphaerodactylus townsendi. The sequence continues at coordinate 60,597,749 of NC_059434.1, forward strand.
AACTGTTTAACTTCTGAACATATATTTGAGAATCCTTTTCACCCCAACTGTGATGCGGCCTAGACATGCAACAGATGAGATAGTAACTAGGTGGCACAGTGCCGATGGTGCAACAAATTGTACCATTTCATACTGCAGGTGAAGGATCACATTTTTCAAAGTTTCCCCACATGAATTATTCTTTGCTATGTAGGAAGCTACCATAGCATGTGAGAGGCTATGCTAGACATTCTTTCACCAATAGGCTAATTTTTTATTTGTAAGGAACTTTACATTAAAGGGCATTTTAAACATATGTGACTTTCACCTGGATTCTGCATCAGTACAACGGTACAACTTTTGCAACTTCTAAATTCTACCTCATTCTGTGGTTCAAATAGACTAGGTCAAAGAGCAGTGACTTGAGAAACTGCAAGAAATGACCTGTAATGTTCATATCAACTGTAAAGGCCACTTATGTAGGAGGATTTACTGAAGAATTGCCACAAGGCCAATTTTCCTAAAATTAGCAGATACTATTTACCTTCATTTAAATTCCTTATTGTTACAAGGTTTCTTTACTGATGACTACCAAAGGATTTTTTATGAAAGATCACTAAGAAATGCAGCTGTTCTGGACACAACTTCCTCAGTGTTCATATAACCAACTGAAAGGATTGCATATGTGTTAAACAAAATATGAATGGATGGGCTATTGCCACCTTCTCTTCATCAATTCAAGAATCTTAATCAAGGTGGAACAGTATATTCAAAAGGGACTGAAATTAAATTTACTCAAAAGGTTAAATGATTGATGGTTTATGTAAAAGAGACTTTTCTTGAAGTTTGTTTTTGGGATAAGCTTATTTACCTTGCATTAACTAGGGAAACAGGGTTATGGACATAGCCAATTACTGAATGAAACACGCATGAGAGTGCAAAACACTCTAGATTTCCAAAGCAAAGAACTAAGATTGGGATTAATCTTTTATTTGAATTCATCATTTAGGAGTAATCACGGCACAACATTACCTAACTCCCAGGCAAATAGCTCTTCAGCAGTCGTGGGTATGGAGTTTATTTATCTTTAGAACACTTTTCCAGTATTAATCGGCAATTGAGTAGTTTCACTGTAGCTAAATAACAATTAGATTTTTCTTTTAAAGTTACAATTTAAAACAAAAGCTTTTTATTGGGACAACTGTTACATACTTTGAAGTTCCCACAAATCTTCTCAGAGATGGATGTTCTCTATAAAAAGCAAGAAAGGAAGAGGGGCGGGGGAAGAGACAGAAAGAGAAAGAACACTTTGAGTACATGATGGAAAATGCCCAAAGTCTGCAGCTTGTAGCCATTTGAAATGAATTGCAGGAGATATTTCAAATTTAGATCAGGTGGCACTGAGTTCAAAACAGATTTTGAAAGACTCTTGCGGCCTATGCAATACAGAAAGGAAAGTGGCCAGTCTCAGTTTGAAAGGCTACATGCTGCAAACTTTGGACTTCTCCATAATGACCTGGAATATTTCTGTCCCCCCCCCCCCACCCCCAACCCTTCCTCTTTCTTTTCATATTGAACATCTAGTCTCATGAAATTGTCTGGGCATCTGAACAATTTCATAGCTATTTGGTTAGTTCCTGGGAAAATGGCATTACGCTGCTTCTGTTTGGGGGATTATGTTACTTGACAGACCACTTTGCTTCCTACAGTCTTTAACAATTTAAACATATAACCAGCTATTAAAAGACTGCAAATTAAACCTTTCAACACTTTCTTCAAAACGGGTCTTAAGATAAATATTCACCCCACACCCCATTCTACCTGTAATGGATTCAGACAGAGGCCTTATCAGTTTTAGGGCAATCTGACAGGGCTTCTAGCAGAACACATGTCACCATGTACATTTATTAACCACGTGATAAACACATGTCAAAAGTGGGATCAGATGGAGGACAGATGTGAGGCCAGCGTTCCAAGTATCTGCAAATCACCCAGCACTGAAATGTCATTTTGATGTATTTACAGCTTGGCACAAAGTTAGATCAGAAATATATCCACAGCCAGTTTGGGCGAATGTTTGAGATATGTAAATGTTCCTTTAAAGAGATGAGAACGTAAGACAGAATTCTTCTTCAAAGTAGACACATGGTTAACAACTGGATCTCACATTCCCTCATTTCCTTCCTTTTTAACTGTAGCAACTGTTAGCTGAATGAAATGTAAGTGAAGTGCTTACGTAATTGTCCCTTGCAGACCAGCCTGGATAAAGCTGCATGTGTAGTTGCCTTTCTTTCCGAGCTAGTTCGTAATATTTAGCTTGTTCTTCACGCGACAGTGCATGCCACTACAAATATAAGTGAGGGAAAGAGTCAGTGTTGTACTGTGCTATGCATAAGGCTACCTAATAGACAATAAAGGTCTAGCTCAGTGATAGCGAACCTTTTCGAGACCGAATGCCCAAATTGCAACCCAAAACCCACTTATTTATCGCAATGTGCCAACATGGCAATCTAACCTGGATATTGAGGTTTTAGTTTAGAAAGAACAGCTGGCTCCGAGGCGTGCGTTACTCAGGAGTAAGCTTGGTGGTAGTCGGTGACTTTGCTTTGAAGAAACCAGCAACTCTTCCAACGGGTGAATCATGACCCTGGGAGGGTTTACTCAGAAGCAAGCCCCATTGCCAGCAACCGAGCTTACTCCTAGGTAAAGGATCACGCTTTAGTTCTTCGAAAGAAAATCAGTGAGGTTTAAAAGCGCTTAACAGGGTTACCTACACTGCTTCCCCAAAACTAGGTCTTAGGTTTAATGCTAATAATCGAGCCCAGCAGTCCAGACCAGCCTAAATGTGTGTGTGTGTGGGGGGGGGCACTCTGTTTCCACATGCCCACAGAGAGGGCTCTGAGTGCCACCTCTGGCACCCGTGCCATAGGTTCGACACCACTGGTCTAGCTGGTAAGTCGAAAGCCAACTATTTCAGAGGTTCAGCAATTCACCAGTACTAAGAAATCAGGACCACTCACTGAATTACAACTGAATAAAGTGGCAATTCTACGATTCTGTACTGCCATACCCACAATTGTCTTACCACTGTTTCTGGAGCAAGTTTATGATCAAAGAATAATCAAAGAATTTCAGTCACACACATATACACAGAACTAATTCTTTTTCAATGGCATTCATTGCTATAACATCGCCACCTGTATATGAGTGTGTATGAGCTCTAGACCCCCAATTGCCCTCCCCCCCGGCAGTTCTATTCTGAGCAGTAACTTCGTTACCAAGATTATTATACAGCAGTGGATGCAGCACAGAGCAAGTTTCATTAACTTTGCAGACCTTTAAACTCTTCTACCAAATTTTTTTTTTGGATTTTATATAATGCTGCAAGATTTGCTCTCAGACTCCAGGCAGATCTTTGAACAAGGTGAGGTTTTCCATACGACATGAGGGAAAGGTCAACCACATTTGCTCCGAATGACAGCACCGTCAAGCGCATTCCAATTAAAACTAGGTTTTGAGCTTTTGAAAAAGTCAAAGTAGTACAGGACCTTGTTATACCAACAGATCTAGGCTGACCCGGACAGCCTAGGACTAAGGGAAGCCTAAAAGAAGAGTTAGATTCAGAAAAGACAGAGTCTGCAGGATGAAACCAAGGGCCTAGATTCCTACTGAGGTCTTACTCTTTGAAAGCAGCTTGAAATAATCAGTGTACAGGCTTATAAATTAGGCTCAAAGATCTTTGCCATTAGCTTACTTTTTTGCAGAATAGTTGGATCCAATCCACTGGTCAGAACTTTGAAAGATTTGGCTCTGCCACTGCTTTAGGGATATTATGGAGATGGTACAAACCAAGCAGACTGACAGATAAGGGCATAGACTAGAATAAAGTCATTCGTTTTAAACAGAAGTTCTGTGGTACCTTAAATTCTGATGCAACTAATATGGCTATCCTCTGCAACTATCCCTCTGAATTAGGAATGTGATTTTTTCCTATACTTCCAGCCATTTCTGTACATGCTAACATCTGATGGTCACCTGTGTCTCACTCTAATACAAGCCAATTTTAGAACTGTGCCACTGTCTGTCTGTCTCTCTCACATACAAACACACTCTTGTCTGAGCCTCAGTGATTTCTGCCTCTGTTCCCAAGCAGTAGATCATTCTAGCTCCATCCCCTACAGCTGCCTCTCAGCTGTTTCACAGCAGGAAGCCAAAGGAGAAGCTTGCTTCCATGAGCCAGACAGCAGGGGAGGGGAGTAACGAGGACTGGAAGAAGCACACAAGGCACATTGCTTTTCTACAGGATTCCTGACTTTTGCAATGACATTAGAAAATTGGTGTTTCAGGGGAATCTCCTTCCAAAAGTTAGATTATCTCCTCTGCATTTAAACACTTTTGAGTTGTATGATTCTGAATCATTTGCCATGATACCCCATTTTTGGCACTTCCTGGGTTTTTAAAAAACTGTTCACTGTTGGTTGCTGATGGACAATTGTAAACATGTGCATATTTAAAGTATGGATGTTATGCTGAAATCTGTGAAGCTTCACAGAGCTTCACAACTGAATGCTGAGGGCTCCAGTGGCCAGGGACACCGCTGCCACTGCACCTCCAGAGGGCTTTCAGGCGATGCAGGGAAGCAGCAAATGCCAGAACCTCCCTGGCTACCTGAAAGCCCTCCATAGGGCTAAATGTACTTATGCCACCCATTCAAGTGGCATAAGTCTGAGGCCTAAGCCAAGGGCATTCCTGGCTCCAAAGTCAGGTGGAAGCCACCTGAAAGTGGCTCCATCTCCAGGAACACCCTCAACTGAACCAGCATACTGCTTTAGGCTGGCGTGGCTCTGTGTGGCTCAGGTTCTTCTGGGTTGGGTGCCAGAGAGCTCTGCGATACCTTCCCACCTCCCACTTAGGCTAGTGGGATAGACCTTAAGAGTCAATTCCCACCCCCACCCTCGGATTGGGCTGCTCAGCAACTTTTTAAAAGCAGGGTAACATCGATTCTAAGGCAAGAATTTTGAAAACATGCATCATGACTAACATTGCCTTCTATGACATTGTACAAAAAGGAGTTTTTATTAATTGCTTTGACCAGTTCAGAGTTGATTGGATATGGATATAAAAGACACTTGAGGTGGAATGCCAACAGTCAAATCCTGTAGTATTGGAAGATACATATAGTCAGCTGAACTTGAACTGAAGAGGCAAACGTTTTTTCCTGTGACAGCCATGGACTCAGAAAGCGATACATGTGATCCATCACAACACCGTTTAATTTATACTCTACAAATATTACATTAGCTTTTACCCTGTTGGGGTTAATAACTGTTTGATCCATGTTACTTGTGAAGACAACGTTCCATAAAGAAGTGTTTTATGCCTAAATGTGGCATAAAGGAGACTTCCTCTCACTGTATCCTCAACACAACTCTCATTATCAAAAATGAAAAGGCAATGAATGCATATTATTACAATCTCAGAAAAGTTCTTATGTCAAATATAAATATTTGCGAATTCTGCTAGGGCAGCTTTCAAGAAGCAGAAAACTCAGAAAAATGTGGTGAGTGAACAGTAATTTGGTTTATGGTCACACTCTTGATCCACAACTGTCCCACCCAGACTATGGTCTATCCTGACACTTAAGTTATAAGACTAATTTACTATTCCACAAGGGAAACGGGAATTACTTTGGCAGACAGGAGGCAATTGAACTTTTAAGTAATGTAGAAAGCTGTCAAAATATAGACAAGTGTTTAAGCTAATTCAATGTTTGTGAAAGTCACAGAAGGAATTTTCTTTCCTACAGCACATTTAGGAAACATAATCAAACACACAGACGGTGCTTTGATGGAGCTAAGCAATAAACTTCATAGTATTCTTTGCAAACAGAGCCGTAATCACTCTGACGCCAAACCCCATTTTAAAAGCTAAAGGTTTAGTCAGCTGGCAAGCACAGCTCAAGCTAAAGAGAATGAAAACCCAGCCTTAAAGAGAAGGTTCCAACTTGTAAACACAGAAGAAGATTACACGTACTGGCAATATTCTGAGACTAGTATCCTGCTATGAAAATCTTGAAGGAATAAAAAGGATCTCCTGTAATTAGTAACTTCAGCATAAGTGAGACTTGATTTTAAATCTACCTCTTTCAAAAGCTTTCAAATTCTGCAATGAAGAACATGCATACACAGATAAAGAGGTAACAGAATATCAGTGTATCATTTTCAATAGATGATGATTTTATCCTGGACTGATTATAATACAAGATAACAATCGTATGCGTATACTGAAGTAGACCCAAGTATGGATCCAATTCAGCCACCTCTGTTGAAAACAGTCCCCTGTCTTGGTGGAGAAGGCCCTGTTTGGGATTTTTTTTTCTAATTCCGTTTTTACATTGGAATCCAGATAAGCCAGAACTTTAACTGCCCAAGGCATGCCAGAAAGGTCCTTGAGTTTGTACTCTACCCTGAAAATGAAAATGTACTCATCATGTCCATTCACTTATAAAGTGGAATCGGTTGTTCCTGCTTCTAACATCATTGCTGCACATATCACCATAACCATTGGACTAAAAACATTTTGCACCAAGTATGAACACAAGAAGGTGGTCTTATAACAGGACTCAACAAATCCTAGGAATTTCACTTTGGCACTTATGATTTTCAGGAATAAGTTAGAACATAAGAACATAAGAACAAGCCAGCTGGATCAGACCAAAGTCCATCTAGTCCAGCTCTCTGCTACTCGCAGTGGCCCACCAGGTGCCTTTGGGAGCTCACATGTAGGATGTGAACGCAATGGCCTTCTGCGGCTGTTGCTCCCGATCACCTGGTCTGTTAAGGCATTTGCAATCTCAGATCAAGGAGGATCAAGATTGGTAGCCATAAATCGACTTCTCCTCCATAAATCTGTCCAAGCCCCTTTTAAAGTGCTAATTTTCATCCAGGTTAGTGGCCATCACCACCTCCTGTGGCAGCATATTCCAAACACCAATCACACGTTGCGTGAAGAAGTGTTTCCTTTTATTAGTCCTAATTCTTCCCCCCAGCATTTTCAATGAATACCCCCTGGTTCATTGTATCTGTTGGCAACTTTGCAGAAGTACAAAGGTTATTTACCATTTTATCTCAGAACAGGTTTTGTCATATGACATAAAATACATGTGCAGGAAATTCCTGTGACTCAGACTTTATACCCCAACTTTATACCCTTCTGTGGTAATTCATATAGATGCCAGTTGCTTTGTATATGTGCAATTAAATGAACCTTTTAAAAAGCAACAATGAAATTATAAGAAATAGGAGAGAAGGTAAATAGGGCTACAGGTGAACTCTTTGTTGTATTACTCCTGTATTTATTTATGCTTGTGTCACAAGAGATTGTGAAGGTGCTAAGATTAGGCTTTGTGGTAACAATAATTAGAAAGATGTGATCATTAAAACATTAAATGTGAATACTGAAAAATGAATCCGGCTCCTAAATCCAAAGAAACTTGGTGGAGTCCTATACTATGACACAGCTAAGATATTTGCATGAAGGTGCTGGCACGGACCATTAAAGCCCTATACAGCTTGGGACTGGCATAACTTAAGGAGCACCTACCCTCATACTAATCTACCCAACAATTACATCATTTTTAGAGGGCCTGCTTCAGATGCTTTCATCATCTTTGATTAGATGAGTGACAATCAGAGGAAAGGCATTGGTAATAGAGCCAAAATGATGGCATTCCCTCCAGAGAGGTTCATCTGTTCTTCTTGATCCTACTGTCTTTCACCAGCAGGTAGACACTTCTCTATTTTGTCCAGCATATGCTAACTGACCTTTCTTCCTGTTTGTCTTTAATTGTTCATTTTATACACATACATTGCGTTTTAAAGTTTGTTTTAACTGTTTTCAGTTGTCTGCTGTCTTGAGGTCCCTAATTAGGTAGGGAAGGAAGCATAGAAATATTTGAAATAAAAAAGGATGTATGAAACCACCTTATAACATTAGCTCATCAAGTCCTGGGATTGCCTCCTCTGACTGGCAGGAGTTCCTTAAGGTCTTCGTCAGAGGTATTTCTAGGCCTTTCTACCCAAGACACTTCAACCAGAGTTGCTGGGGACAATGCCTAGGACTTGATTCATACAGATCATATGATCTATCACTTGACAGCAGGCCTCTGGTATAACAAGTCTGCTCAACTTTATTTTGTCAAATCAGACATCAGGTCTACTGGCAAATCAATAATTGTATAGACAATGCATGAAAGAATATGTTGCCTGGATACCTTTCAAAGTAAGGAGGGGACATACGTGGTGAATATTGTACACGCATACACACAAACAAACGGGGTTGGTCTGCCATACCCTTCTGCCGAGAATCTGGTTGATAGCTGCACTTTCTTTCAGAGTACACTCTGCGACAACATTTGCTCTCATCTCTTTCATGTATAACATGAAAGCATTTAGAGGTTTCTTAATGTGAGGTCTTTTGGGCTCTTGTTCTTTCCTCTGTTCATGCTGAGGCTTCCTGAAGATAGCAGGAGGAAAGAAAACACAGGAAGAAAGCACTTGTTATCATCACCAGCTTAAGTACAAGGAGGCACATTTGCTTCAAAAGATTTGGTTTTCCCTGTTTCTGAATGGCATGCTTGCTTGGCTACTGCGGTGTTTAGTTTTGAGAGAAATTTGCAAGCACACCATATGTCACGCATGGCATCACGCCTCTGTGTATTATGCCAATAAGCCTCGGAAATACTTCCGGCACAGCTATTTTCTCTCACAAACCATTTTCAGGATTCTTGGCATACTCGTGCCTGATCTGTGTACACAGAGTAGCTTCGGTCCTTCCAAGATTACTATTTTGATCACAGGAGCAAGGGACTTAGACACAATGCTATAAATAGCCATGCAAGAAATAGCCTTCAGCAAAGTTACAGAGGAACAGAATTTCCTGTAATGTCAGAACTTGTAAAAACCTGATAAGGTTCTTGCACCTTTAACAAGATGAGTAAATAGGCTTCTACTCGGTTCTTTTAAATAGGTGAGCATTATCTCCCTTGCAAATAGTTTTCTCTACCTCTCAAGATAATGAATACAAGTCCAATAGGTGCACTTGTTCCTTTAAGAAAGTTGTCAAATACCATGCTGGAAGGCTAATATACTTAACTACTTTGGAAACAAGCAATATCACAAATCATAGTTACACTTAAAACTGACAAATGCCTTGCTGTAACATTTTATTCTCATGTGTGTTAAAGAGAGTGTGATGGCGGAATCCCCCAGAGGGCTTAGGAATTTCATCATTGAAGGAGGTTTTTGTTTGTTTCCAATGTTACTTTTAATAACCATTGAAAACACCATTGTCTCTGTCTTGTAGCACACATGCCGCTCTGAAGAAGAAGAAGAAGAAGAAGAAGAAGAAGAAGAAGAAGAAGAAGAAGAAGAAGAAGAAGAAGAAGAAGAAGAAGAAGAGGAGGAGGAGGAGGAGGAGGAGGAGTTTGGATTTATATCCCCCCTTTCTCTCCTGTAGGAGACTCAAAGGGGCTTAAAATCTCCTTTTCCTTCCCCCCTCACAACAAACACCCTGTGAGGTGGGTGAGAGAGGCTGAGAGAGCTCCGGAAAGCTGTGACTAGCCCAAGGTCACCCAGCTGGTGTTTGTGGGAGTGCACAGGCTAACCTGAATTCCCCAGATAAGCCTCCACAGCTCAAGAGGCAGATCGGGGAATCAAATCCAGTTCCTCCAGATCAGAATGCACCTGCTCTTAACCACTATGCCACTGCTGCTCTCAGCAGAACTGTGCATAGTGGGGTCTCTAAGCACTACTGCAAACTACTAGAATCATGAAAATACTACCCATGGCGGGGCAAGAGTTGCATCAGCACAGCTTATAGTGTAAAGACAGTAAAAAGCTTCAGCTGTCAGCTTCTTATGTTGTTTTGGAGCATAGTCCCTTACATCTTTCCACAAAACAGCAATCACAAGTGTCACTCACTTTTTTCTAGAAGCAAACCTAGAAGCAAAGATTCCATCACCTCATTGGAAAGAGAACATTGTTCAGATGGGGGCAGGGGAGAGAGCACTAAAGGGTTTGCACATAAATTTTGCAAGACATATAAAACCTCCTTATGGATTGGATTACAGAAAGGAACATTTTTTCCATTTCAATAGATTCTGATTTGTAGCACATAGACTGGATTGCACTTATGTCAATCATGAAGCAAACTCTGCTCTGTTCAAATAACTGGCTGGCCTTGTGTCAGTCAGATAGCCTTTTCCCCAATCAGATTTCAACACATTTTTTAAAAATTAAAACACACACACACACGATCTAATGCTTGACACAAAGCAACAGCCTGCATAAAGTATGAGGGCAGGAGGAGAAGACCAAATGGAGTGGGGAAAGTAAAGCTGTAGTAAATGCACCCCACATTCATTCCTGTTTCTAGGTACACCCTGTATGCAACCTCAGTTTGCTTGACTGCTCTGGACTGAACCTCAAAATAATGCAACAGAAGAACTATTATTTACTACCTGGGAGAGGGATGCAGACACGATCTCATCTTATATGCAGGCCACTTTCAAGTGAGGATCATACTCCAACCAGGCTCTAGAGGTTTCATAACCTACTAATCAACTCATTACCTTTTCAGAACTGAGCATCTTAGAACTAATAAACAGTGTACTCATACCACATTTGCACAATAATATAGCCCTCCATGTCACATACTTCTGCCTCGTTTACCCAAATCTTCAAGCACCACGCACTAAGTACTATCCCAGAGAAGACTTACTCACACGTGCATTAAGTCACTGTCTGTGTGCGGATGCTCTTGTTTGACTTGAGGAGTTACAATAGCTGGATGAGGAATTCCAGTTGTGTGAGGTCCCGGCGGTCCAGGAATCATATGATGTGAAAACCTAGAGAGAGAGAGAAAAAAAAAACACAGAAGGAGGAAGCCTTCTTCATGATGACAACTTGGACACAGCAGGGAAAACCTGCATGAACTAAGACGTACTCTTAGAAGGCAAGTAATTCATACTGTTCTTGCAAGAGTGACATTGTGATATACCAATGTGTGAAACGATTTGGTTAAGACCTTTTAATTAAGTATGATTCTTATTTAATGTAATCTCTGTGAAAAATCGTACTTTGGGGGGAGCTCTTTCAAAATGTTGCCAAAAATCTGAGAAGAGACCCCAGGGAATTTAATAGGACTACTCAATTCAAAAGCCAAGCAGCTCTTAACCAAAATGAGTTTCCACACGAGTACAGAAGTCATAAAAAAGGTATCCACCACCAGCCAAAAAGAAAGACTCATCATGCATAAAACTAAAAGCTGAAGTGCAGTTTCTATATACTTGTATTGACAAGAAACTACTGCTTTTAGATGAATAAGGCTCCAAATCCTGGCCCATTTTATTAAGAAGAATAAGCCAATAATCATCATTCAAAATAAAACCTGTAACTAGGGCCCTTTCCCCACTCACCTTAAGCCCCGCGCTACTCGAGGAGAGTAGCGCGGGGGCCCTCGGCACTCCCCACTGAGAGGGGCGGCGACAGCGCAGCCGCCCCGAAGCTGCTGCTGTCGCGCCCCTCAGCGAGCGGCATCCCAGACGCTCTTCTGAACGGCGCCTTTTGACGACCCCGTCGTGGGGACGCCTTTGGTATAAGCGTTGCTTAGATGCCAGCTACGCTGAGAGCAGCGCGCGGCATAGGGGGGATGGAAGCGAGTGGGGAAAGGCCCAACATTGACCAGAAAAGTTGTGTATTACTACACAAAATTATAAACTCTTATCTTCAAAACTAGGCGCATAGGCTATACCAGAGGTGTCCAACTCTGGCACCCCAGATGTTCATGAACCACAATTCCCATCAATTCCCAACTGGCCATGCTGGCAGGGACTGATGGGAATCGTAGTCCATGAACATCTGGGGCGCCAGAGTTGGACACCCCTGGGCTACACAACGTGGCCCATGTATTGTCAGGATTATTTACTTTATTTTAAATTTATACCCCATCCTACCCCATATGACAATCTATCAGGGGTTCATAGAAATTAAAAGAACATCACGTGTCTTGTTTTCAATCCTAGGTTTTCATTAAGTACTTATAGTGGAACTGAACAATGTTAGTGTTATTGATAGAAGGGGAAGAGCCAACTCTAAGACTTCTTCGATTTTCCTTCCACTGTCCTTGCCTGCTTGAAGTATGGTTGAGTTAACCAACTGTACAGTTTACTAAGAAACTCTTACCATTGTGAATAGAGCTGCCACAGAACTCACCTTACTACATTCAATGGTGGCTTGCACAATTGGGAGTCTGTGGGGCATGCACAGAAAACTACTACAAAATCCGATTGTTACATGTAAAGAAAATCCGATTGTTACATGTAAAGAAAATCAAATCCATACCTGAGCAATAAACATGTATACTTTTGACTGTGTATGCACATGTTTGTGGTTTAAAACACCAAGTTACAATGCACACTTCAGATACAGCAAGCATAAAATCTAAAACCCATCTTTCTAAAGTGCAGAATTGCCACGTTGACTGATTCAAAAATTATATCCTTAGCCAGGTCCCAGTTAGTGCTGCTTTCTAGCACTAACAATCACATCCCATTCAAAAAAGTACAAACAGAACCATGCGTACACAGCTTTTGCCTTTATCTTAAAGCAGGCTGGGGCTTAGAATTTCCCTGTGCTGCTGTAATTACACTGAGGTGGTTTTTTTAATTTTAAAAAATGACTGAAGTCACAGCCACAACAATTTTTTAAATACTTAAACTATATTAACAGGATATAAAAACGAGTTTTTTAAAAGATATTTTGTCAATTATAGGCTTCAGAAAATAGATGAAGGCAAACTGTAGATGCACTGGAACCTTATAAATAAGTGCACTTTAGCTGGCTGAAAAAGCAAGCAGAAGCATACACCAGAATGCAAGCAGAAGAACAAACCACCCCTCTGATTCCAGGTGCTTATCCCCAGCCAGTCAGTCATTCAGCTCCTACACCTACCTGGACATGGAAGTGTCAACTGAAAGGGAGGATGGGTAGGGCTGCCTGAATCCACTTGAGATGGGATATACAGGCTGACTTTGCCTGAGTTCACAGAAGAAAGGAACCCATCAATAATACTGTAATAGAAATGAACCTGACTTTTACTAATACCAGTGAACTAATGAAAGTTTGTTGAATTCTAATTCAGTTTCTGGCAGATTTCCTACCTGCTCTTAAGAGAAAAATCACCTCATGGAATTCTGGAAGATTTATCAGAACAGAATTAACTCACATTCTCTAAGACGTAGATTCAAATCAGTGGGAATTTCCTTTGAGCTAAGGTTAAATTGTCCCACTGAGAGAGTTGGTTGTCTGAAACATTAACAGGGTATCATCTCACTATGGCTCTGATCCTATTTTTATGTAAAGATATCAACGTCACTTGCAAAACATGAATCTAATGAAGATAAGATCCTTCAGGTGGTATTTTGGTAAAACTCTGGGTCAACAGCAGAACATTTTTTTTTGGCCTAATTTTGTGGCCTAATTTTCTGCTGTAAACACAGAGTTTCCCCCACATCATCAAAGGGGCTACAATATTATCCTTTGCTTTTCCTTCTTTTCCCTCATCCCAAAGCTACTAACATTTCTTCCTCTGTACACACAAATGTTCCCTTCAGACTAAAGATACCATCATTGGTTCAGGTAATAAAGGGGAAGGGCAGGTCAAGGGTCATAACACTCTTAATAGAGTTGGCAATTGTATCTTGGCCACGTACCATCGAACTGTTCTCCTAATCTATTTTATTAGTGTTCTCAGTTTCCACACCTGAGCTCTGCTAGCCCAATCTCATTAAATCCTGGAAGCTAAGCAGGGTTGGTTCTGGCAAGTATTTGGATGGGAGACCACCAAGCAACACCAGGCAATGGCAAACAACCTCTGAATATATCTTGCCTTAAAAACCCTATAGGGCTGCCATAAGTTGGCTGTGATTTGACTGCACACAAAAAAAATCCCCAATTTTCTTCTAGTCACCTTGCAAACTGCAAACATTGGGGAAATTTCTTTTAAATCAAATCCATAGGTATGTACATTTTATTGTTATTATTATAACATTTCTAGACCACCCTCCCCCTAGGGCAGTGGTGGCGAACCTTTGGCACTCCAGATATTATGGACTACAATTCCCATCAGTCCCTGTCAGCATGGCCAATTGGCAGGGGCTGATGGGAATTGTAGTCCATAACAACTGCAGTGCCAAAGGTTCGCCACCACGGCCCTAGGGGCTCAGGGAAGTGAACAACAGTAATAAAAACAGCTTAAAAACATAACATAAAACAACTAATTATCAATAAAACCAGGAACGATATAGCGTCAGATGGCGTTTCATCTCTCCCCACCTTTATGCCCATGGGAGGCCACATGAAATGGCAGCGATGTATTTAACCAGGCTGGCCAAATGCCTGGTGGAATAGGTCCATCTTACAGGCCCTGCGGAAACTCTTCAGGTCTGGCAGGGCACTGATCTCCCTCGGAAGCCTGTTCCACCAGGCGGGGGCCAGGTCTGTAAAAGCCCTGGCCCTTGTAGAGGCCAGCCTGATAGCTTTAGGGCCAGGGATCACCAATAGGTCCTCCTCCGAAGAACGGAGGGGTCTGACGGGGCGATATGGGGAAAGGCGGTCTCGCAGGTATGCAGGTCCAAGGCCATGAATGGCTTTAAAGGTCAAGACCATCCTGACATCTGCAACCATGAAATTCAAACATATCAGAAAAGCACATTTGTACATTGTAAAATAGCAAAAAATAGAAAACTCTTCAAAACTACCCTCCTGCATGTCAAAATGCACCCTCACATACTTTTTCCTACATAAAGGACTAGTGTTGAAAGGCTATTTTGCTATCTTTCTGTTTCAAAATAAGGGTGCACTTTCTCTGGTAGCCTCAATTCTTGGAGTTATAGAACTGTGTACCCATGGGACTGTGAAATGAATTCTAATCAGGACACAGCCGGAAAATCCCAGTACTGCTATCACTGTTCTTCAAATCCTCTGCCTGTCTTTCTTTCACTAAGTAGAGATGAGAAGCTAGCACTGAAGTAGCAAGTAAGGAGAAGTAGCCATTTGACCTAGCAGACAAAGGAACACACATGTTCAGATTTCCTAAAAACAGTCATGTGAGAATGCACCACGACAGTTCAGATGTTCTTATGAGCCTCACAAGATGCTATTTTGGCTAGCCTTTTTCTCTCTACTGCTGGAGAAGGCAACTTTTGTAATTCAAATTCCTCCCCCACACCCTGCCAATCATATTAATCAAGCAACATCTACCTATGACGATGCTGGTGTGCCAGAAAACCAAGGGGTAGGGGGAAACACTGGGAACAAGCTGGATCCTAGAGGTACTGCCACACATCAAGACCTGATCTTGGTCCCTTAGCAGAAAACCAGTCCTACATGCTGAGCAAAATGGCCTGGAATGTCATTATTTGGCCCAAATGACTGGGGTTCACTTCGGCTGCTGTACAACCTAAGAACATTGCATCAAAGACAGCATAACTCAACCAGGGCCTATTGAAAAGAGCTGCTCTTGACGTGGTTTTGAAAAAAAGAAAAGAGCAGAATATTACTTGTCTCTAAACTAGGCTGGTGGCAGTTTGGAAAGGTTAGATATTTAATTTTTATTTACAGGTAGCATATAAATATCTTGGATTCAATATTAAAGGAGCAAAAATGAACAGAAAAACTCTCCAGTTTGAAGTTTGTCTCCTTCAGAATGCCATACCCCTGTTGCATAAATTGATTGCTTCAAATCCTTTGAACTTTTTCTGCTTAGTTTACATTGTCTTTTCCTCCAGCTTACATTGATGCAACTTCTGAGCAGGATTTAACACACTTAAGTAACAAACTTCAGAGAGAATAATTGATCAGCCCTTGAAAGACTACGCTCAATTCAATTCAAGCAGAGCTATTGATCGACAGATTTAATGTTTTAAGAAATTGGCATTTCCAAAGCTGCTGGCCCTTTATTATGCTCCCCATGACAGTCTCCACACTTAAATAAAGCTCTGTGCCTGTGCGAGTCAAGAGGGCCAGTGCTCTAAAGGAGGAAAACAGAACCCTTAATATAAAACCTGAGTTACATTTTTAGCTAGAGTAAACACAAAAGAAACATATCTCAGATTTCTTCATTTGTGTTATCATAATACCCCCCCACACACCCAGTTTTCATTCTTTGCAAAAAGCTTGGCATTAAAGAACACATTTGGAAGAAAAGACCATTCTAAAAGCTGGAATAAAATTCAGCTAAAACAAAAAGTTGCATCAAAAAGACATTCTTTTCTTCTTTTTCTTTTTTTAAAAGCCTTTTCCAATTATACGGGTGGTTTGAACAGTTGCCATTTCCCCCTTACATAGTACTTTTTATACACACATGTTGTAAATAGTAAAAAACAAAAGACTAATTTAACCAAGCACGGAGTCTTGCAAATATGAAGTTACAATTTCTGATGCATTTCTAGTTCTGCCAGTGGGTGGTAGGGAGGTCAGCAGGCATATGATGTCATAGAATCCACCTTCCAAAGCTGCAGTTTCCTCCAGGGGACCTGATCTCTAGACTGAAGATCAGTTAAAGTTTCATGAGAACTGTAGTCCCCATTTTGAGGTTGGGAAGAAGAAGAAGAAGGAGGAGGAGGAGGAGGAGGAGGAGGAGGAGGAGGAGGAGGAAGAAGAAGAAGAAGAGGAAGAAGAAGATGAAGAAGAAGAAGAAGAAGAAGAAGAAGAGGAAGAGGATGAGTAGTTTGGATTTATATCCCCCCTTTCTCTCCTGTAGGAGACTCAAAGGGGCTTACAATCTCCTTGCCCTTCCCCCCCAAGCACAACAAACAATCAATTCGGCCAGAGGTAGGTGGGAGCTGAGAGAGCTCCAAAGGGAGAAGCTGTGTGACTTCAGTCTTCCAAGGTCACCTGTAGCTGGCGGCAGTGTGGGAGTGTACAGGCTAATCTGAATTCCCCAGATAAGCCTCCACAGCTCAGGTGGCAGAGCTAGGAATCAAACCCGGGTCCTCCAGATTAGATACACGAGCTCTTAACCTCCTACGCCACTGCTGCTCCTTCGGTAACACTCATTTGGTGTGATGCAGTGGTTAAGAGCAGGTGGACTCTAACCTGGAGTACTGGGTTTGACTCCCAGTCCCCACTCCTCCATATGAGCAGTGGAAACTTATCTGGTGAACCAGATTTATTTCCGCACTCCTTCATTCTTGCTGAGTGATCCTGGGCTAGTCACAGTTTTTCAGAACTTTTTCAGTCCCACCTACCTCACAAGATGCCTGTTGTGGGGAAGGAAAGGAATTTGTAAGCTGCCTTGAGTCTCCTTACAGGAGAAAAAGATGGGGTATAAATCCAAACTTGTCTTCTTCATCAGGGTTAAAGAATATTGCATTGCCCCCTGGGTAATTTCTTCTTGGGGTGAATTTGTTAAAGGACAAGACAGGGAGATGATTTACTAAAGTTAGATTCACTCAGTCACTCCCCATGCAGTCAACTTTTTTAAAAAAGTACCAGTTGCACTGTATATATGTTGGATATGTTATCTGAAGGTTTGGTAAGCAGTCACAAATTAGTCACAGACGAGGCTGACTGGTGGTTTTAGCAAATTGTAGCTGATCTCTTGCAAACATTTAATGACTACCCGTTTGCCACATGGGCAGTGAGGTCAGGCTGACTGCAAGTAGTGAGTATGAGTTTATGTTCTGAAATGAGAAACTGCTGACATAAATCAAGATGTGAGCAAGCCAACTGTAATGATCCAGTCAGCAGTGACGTAGCACCAAGGGGACGGAGGAGTGCGTGATGCACCGGTGGAGGGGCGTGGCAGGGGCGTTCTGTGGTGTGGGGTGTGCACGTGCCCTGGGCACAGTTCCTCCTTGCCCTGGCCCTGCCAGATAGAGAGGACTTTACACATGTTCAGCAGAACTCTACCTTTCTTTTTGTAGTTAAGCCCTCACCTCAGTGGAAGTTCTGAAAACATTCTAGAGGCATTAAAGCATCTTAAAAGCTCCAAACGTTTCTGTGTGCACACCAGAAACCAATTAATAAAAGCAATATGGTTCATTAATGTACAGTACTCATCAAATTGCCAGGTGAGGTACTTTAACACCTATTTCTTATCCCAGTCAAGCCACTGTTTTTTGAAAAAAGCCCATTACAAATGATTGCTGTTTTGTGTTTTTAAACTTTTAACTTCCTTTGGAAAAAGCCAACATTTCTCTTCCCCCCCCCCCAAAAAAAAAACACCCCAGGATTTTTGGAGATGAAAAAGGTTACAATCCATTAAAAAAAAACACATCATGCAAGCATGCACACACATTTCAAAACCAGCAGAAAGATCTTACCAGCCAAGAGGTGGCGTTATCTGTCCAACGCCGCCAGGAGACAAAGGATAGAAGGTGGGCATATCAGGACCTGGAGGATGTCTGGACATGCCTATTAAAAAGCAGAAAATGCAAACCAAAATATCAAATGCTAAGACAAGAGTACATAGTCAATTCGACAAATTAAGAATGCGGGGGGTCGGGAGCAGGAAGCAGCTTCATCTTTAATTTTTCACCTGTATCCTTTGAAATACTTCAAGTTCAAGATTATTTCATTTACCCCTTTCCAAAGTGTTTTTGATCCCATAATTTACTTCAAATTCTGTCCACACTCTCCTCCTCAGAATGATGTTTCTTGGCTGGCATAATTTGGTGGGAGTCTTTTTCTGCACATAAATTGTAGTGATGTTTTGTAGGTTTGCTCATTTAATGATATGAAAAAATGTCCTCCACCATTTTTTGGTCCCTCACCTCAGTCCTTTCCTCCTCTCCTCTCCAACGTTATTATTTTGTGAGTTTTCATTTTCTTTGAGGGAATTTTTGACCGGGGAGGGGGTGGGGTCTTCAAATCAGCAAAGCTACAAAACACTGCTTCAGCACATGCACGGAAGAGGCAAAAAAAAAATGCCAGTCAGGAAAGAACATTCCAAGGAGGGGAAGTGCAGAAAGACTTCAAGGTAAACAAAGGACTGAAAACACCTTCGGAATGGGTTAAGGCCTCACTCAGGTTACAATTGGCCATGACTTTTACCCGTAAACTACTATAATGCTCTCTATATGAGGCTGCCCTTGAAGGCTGCTGAAGAACATTAACTGGTCCAGATGATGGCACCAAAACTGACCTGAATATATATATTATATATTACGGGAAATCACTTCTCCAGTTGTCAAAGAAACAAGTCTTCAGCTTGTTTTTTTATGAACAGTCCTAAAAACTCTTACCTTTAAAGTCCTAAATAGTTTGGAACCAAACTTCCTTCCTATTTCCAAATGTGCTAGTTATAAATATCTTCAGTGAAAGATCTGCTCTCTTAATATCCTCTGAAGCAAGAGCAATATGGGAGCTATCTTATCTGTTGGAGCCCCCACCTCTGAAACTCCCTTCTGACCTCTATTTACCTGTTACTTACTCTAAGTGCTGGCAGTAAAGAATAAAATTTATTCTTACTGACACTCGGCAAGACGTAATTCCCTCCTTTGCACCCCTTTGATTGTTTTAACTTTTGGATTTTTCTGTTTTTAATTGCTGTATTCTTCTGTTTTTATTAATTTATGGTGTTACATTTGTTGGTTTTAATTATGTTTCTTGTTTTTCTCATATACCACTTTAGAAGTTATTTTGTTGAAAAGAAGAAAGGAAATGCTCCAAGCACACAAACAAAAATCCTTTGCTAGAGTCTTAGCTGACTTATTCCACTATTTTAGAGCAACAGTTTAACTTGGGATGAGGCTTGTGCAAAGTGCCATACTTTCTCTGCATGGAAACACGTCAGAACTAGCGTACTCAAACTTCAAGAAAATAAATATCCTGGAGTCCAATGATTAAAGTAACTCATGTTATATGAACTAGTTTAAATCTAATAGTTCAGTGGTGGTGAACCTTTGGCACTCCAGATGTTATGGACTACAATTCCCATCAGCCCCTGCCAGCATGGCCAATTGGCCATGCTGGCAGGGGCTGATGGGAATTTTAGTCCATAATATCTGGATTGCCAAAGGTTAGCCACCACGGTACTAGTTAATTCCTTAAACAATGTCATGACCTTATGCAGCTGGCCATTCCCTACTTTTTAAAAAATCCCTAAATAAAAACTGGCCATTCCCTACATTAGCCACTTGTGTAAGCAGCAATAACAGTGGAGTCCAGCAAACTCGAAGTCTCACAGATGTAAGCCAACACTACAAAAATCAAGAGATAACTCTTAACCTATATTCCTCACAGTTCTCATTGTGTTTGAAAGGCAAATGAGATTATTAACAACTGCAGAAATGAAAAAGCATAAGAAAAGGGCAAACCAATTGCTCAGGAAGAATGAAATGTAGGAAGCCTGCATGGGATCGTGAAAACCTGGACATAGCTGTTCACCATTTTTGAAACTCTTTAAAAAAGTTTTGAGAACAGTATCTGAAATACATTTTGTTTGAGAAATTAGGAGTTGCATGTCTTCCGAATTACAGACATTTGAAGTCAATTCAAAACATGCTGTATTTGCAACTTAGTGTCCTGGAGAAGGGGAGGGATAGTTTGTTTGAATTAAGCATACTATGTCCACACATGCATGCAAAACACGACCAGCTCAGGCTCCTAAACTGGAAGGCATCTTGAGGTCAGACTACCCCACATATATTCGAAGTTTACACAACTCTGTGATGTCTGTGCCAGGAACTTTTCTTACACAGTAATTCTTAATATTCCTTTAGGTGGCCTCTGTTGAGGCCACCTCAAAAGAAGTCTCTGTTGCATAGTGCATAGACAAGGTAATTTTCAGTGCACATTTTAAACAGAAGTGTGACTTGCCTCTCCACCAATATAAGGGCCTCCAGTGGACGCATCAAAGAATGAAATAATGAATGACAAATAGAATTGTGCAGATAACCAGGGTCAAACGAGGTAATATCTGTTTTGTGTATGTCCTCTCTCCCTCCAAGAGTCAAGTATCCTCAGATGAGGAAATAATTTATATCAGGGAAACCATGCAGGAGGGAAAGGTCAGAAACCTGTGGTGGATCAGAATCACTTTGGCCAGGCATGTCCAGCTAGCTTTTAATTAAAATGTACCATCACCACCTCATTTATCCCCCCCCCCCATCCAAGACTGAAGAACTTTTTAAAAAGAATGGGGGAGTTACAAACATAAGACCCTTGTCCAACAGGCTACCTGCCCCTTTCTCTAAAATCATGGTGAAGCTGCAAGGCTTCTGGAACAGGTTTTCCTGGGATACAAACAGTGGTGGATTCAGCAGGTTCACACCACTTTGGCATAATGGTTGTTAATATGGTGCTTGTAAACAATCTGTTTAAATTATTTGAATCCCGCCACCAGAACTGGTTGTTAAATTATTTGAATCCCACCACTGGATAAAAATCAGCAGTTCAATATAGTCTACTACAGTATGCAAAGGCAAGTGAAAAGGGATTAAACAGTTAAAACAGAAAACCACATTTAAGGCATCGTGATGGGCCTAGTGATTTCCCTCAGCTCTTTCTGTTGTCAAAGATAAATTTCTGACCCAGAATAAATGCCAGCTTTCTCCAAACAAAGACTGTTGTTTGCGTATGAAGAATGTAGCTTGCCTGATGACACTATGGCAGTGGTTCTCAACCTTCCTAATGCCGTGATCCTGTATTACAGTTCCTCATGTTGTGGTGACACCCAACCCTAACATTTATCCATTTTACAGATGGAGAACACTGATGCAGAGAGTCTTAGGCGACCCCTGTGAAAGAGTCATTCGACCCCCAAAGGGGTCCCGACCCACAGGTTGAGAAACCGCTGTTCTATGGCATTGTACTTCACTAGGTCCCTGCCCTCCCTACCAGTAGGGTCCACTCCCAAATATCATGGAGTTTCCCAACCTGGATCTGGCAACCACACTCCCAGTCCTCCACTGGTCGCCACAGAGGACTTGGCAACCCTAAAATCAAGACAAGGACCAAGTTTCCCCAGTGTTACCGGATGAAACATCTGTTCATAAATTAAGGTATTTTCCTATACTGGGAGTTGTAGGATTTAGGTATAGTTCTACAGCTGAACAACCAAACAGGAATGATGATCTTCTGTAAACAGTAGAGTATAAACAGGCATACATGCCCCTAATTCAGGGTTT
This sequence comes from Sphaerodactylus townsendi, assembly GCF_021028975.2. Classification (NCBI taxonomy): domain Eukaryota; kingdom Metazoa; phylum Chordata; class Lepidosauria; order Squamata; family Sphaerodactylidae; genus Sphaerodactylus; species Sphaerodactylus townsendi. The sequence continues at coordinate 60,619,920 of NC_059434.1, forward strand.
GTGGAAGTATGCAAGGGGGTTTAATCCTTGTGCGTCACTAAACAAAAAAGAGGTACACCCAAAGCATTATAAACTTTTAACCTTTCCCTTTTAAATATCTGAAGCCTCAACAATGTGAGGAATGAAGGAGAGGCTTCAATTAGCAAAAACAAGTAATGAATGAAAGATCAAAGACCCTGTTCTCTCAGCCCTGGCCCAAATCAATGCTGTGCACTTGACGTTTGTTTTGGCCCTCTCATATTGTAGGAGGGTCAATCAAAAAGGTAGTTTAAATCCATTACAGACAAGGAAATGCAGTTTGCCACCCACCCCTTCCTTAGTGCCACAGCGCCAATTCAGGACTCTTTTGAATGGAAGAAACACAATGCAAAAAAAATCTAATCATGGGTCTCATCTGGTGTGGTCCTCAGATTCCAAGGTTGTGAAATAGTAGGATGTAAGAAGACTGCTGAAGGAGGAAGAATGGATTTCATGATGTATTGAGCCAGTTGGAGAGATGCAGGATTCAGTTGGGCCAAGATCTTCCAAGGTTTCATCCATGTGGCACAATAATAAGTTTAAACACACACATATGCATACGCAAGTAAAATGAGTGATTAAAATGTATTGCAAGGATAACAAGCACAAACTCTAAACATCAGCTCTTCTGCGTCATATTCTAGAGGGTAAGAAGCACACACAAGGAGTCTGTGTCACATTAAAGATGTAATGACTCATTGTGACATAAGCTTTCATCTGTCAAAAGCCTATTCAGCCCAAAATGTTAAGAAAAACAAGAGACAGCTATGCACCATAATGCAAAGCAGGTCACAGATGAACAATGAAACTAGGCGAATAAATGCATGAGCCAACTAGAGTGGATGTGAATTGCACCCAGTAGTCATTGGTGAATAGACCCAGCATAACTTTATAAACTCAGTTTTAAAAAGGTATGTTACCCTGCCTCTTGCCTCTGCTCTCTAGAAACTTAACCTTCCAAAACACAACCTTTAAGACCAGGCACCATACCTGTCATTTCATGTGCTAGTGGATTCCTAAGGGTTGTGGTATAGTTTAGAAGTCACCTGTCCCAAACCAATCAAGCAATATTTCCTGCACTGGGACCCCAAGCAAGCAATAATTCTTCTCCAGTAGTCTAAGACTTTATCCCCAAAATAGTCTGCAGAATCGTCACAGCTAAAGCCCAGTTCTCTATTCCTTTGGGAACGTCTCTTAAGGCCGTTAATTGCCAAATAATCCTAAATAATTGTGCTGGACACAAGCTTGCAGACGTGATGTCGACTGCAAAATAATTCTTCTTCAAAGCCTTCACCACCATCTCATAGGCTGTCTTAAACATCCTATAAGATTTATTTATTTATTTATTTATGCTTCAAATTTCTATCCCGCCCCATCCCCGAAGGGCTCTGGGATGTTCTTACCCCTTCATCATGAGATTTCCTTCAGCTGTCTGAGCTCCCATTTTTTCCTTCTCAGTTCCAAACTATACCATAGAGCTGGTCTAGCACAGGGGAGGAGAGGACGTCAGGGAGTAATCTCATCGATGGCAGTAGACAGCCGGCTATACTAGTCATCTACCAATCCATCTAATGATGGGAGGCATCAGGGCCCACAGAACATTCCAGAAACCAATTGGAACCATTAGTCTCCACAGGCAAGCATAAATCAGCTTCTCACCTACACATGATGGGCGTGGAATGTTCAGCTGAGCCTTCAGAACATGGTGGTCTAACCACAGCACTGGAATCTTAACAATCGGATCTACCTCTATTCCCATGCTGAAAATTAAATCCAGGGTATGGTCTGTTTTATGTTTGGAACCTGAAACAAACTTGGAGAATCCTAGTGTCACCATGGAAGACACCAGGTCCATGACTTGATAGGATGCTGAAGTTCCCTGTGACGAATGCATTTATCCTGCATTCAGGTTACAGGGTGGAACCGCCCCTGAAAGAGTTAAGCCCTGGCCAGCCCTGATTGGCCAGAGAAAAAAACGCAGATGCTATAAATACTGTCAGCCAGAGTGCTTTATTTTAAGTCTTTGGACTTTTTGGCTCTGACTGAGCGTATGTGCCTTCGGGTACTTTTTGGTGACAGAGTGAGAAGAATCGGACCAGATCTCTCACTGCTGTGGTAGGAATAGCTGAGAAGGCTATTCAATGATCTAAAACGCTGAGATTTGGAGGCGAGTGTCCGCCTTCAGGCGTTTTGTTTTGTGTTTGTGAGGGAAACCTCTAAAGTCTAAAGTCTGAAAGTCTGTCCTTCAGTACAGGAAACATCAGTTTTGGGAGGCCCAAATCCTGTGGCAGAGAAGCCAAGTTTTAGGATTGTGGGAGAGGGAGGCTGTATGCCTGAATCCCACAGGGCGAAGACTGAGTGTTTGATTTTTGTGGGAAGGTACAGCAGACTGAACACTTTGTTTTATGAGGGAGTGTTAAATCTCCACAGTAACATCTCCAAAGTAATATTTTTGAAGTAACATCTTAAGTGAAGTGCCTGAAACCGTTCAGTTTAAAAACAATATTTCTCTGCAACCGCTAAGCTTAAGACAAACTGACTCTGTAACCGTTAAGCTTAAGCGAACTATCTCAGAAACCATCAAGCGTAAAACCTCTCCAGTTTAACTGAGAAGCCTCTGTTAAAGCCAGCAATAAAAGTTCTAAGTTTTCTTCAACTTTATAAACCGCTCCAGTTATTATTATTTGTTGTCTGTGTGTCTGTGTTCCCCAGTCAGGGTGGTGACCGTTGAAAAATCAGTTTTGTGGGGCTATATAAGAAAAAATATTATTGGTGGCAGCGCAGAAAGCAGAAGATAAAAGCCCCTTACGTTACATCCCCCAAGACTAAAAGTTTGGGAAACTCCAAGGCCCAGCTAGTTATCATTTCCAACAGTCGTGGCAGGTTATCTGTTGGTGAGTTATACCAACCAGTATACCAACCAGATAGCCAAACTCTCCTCATTCCACACCAGGCCAATAACATTCAATACCTGGAATTTCCAGAAAGTTAAAATCCCTGTAGCAGAAAGCCTCCCAAATCAACATAGCCACTCCCCACCCCAGACCCACTAATCTGCAACTTATGTAGGATTGAAAAACCTGGGCCCCCCAGCTCTTTCAAGACAACTGCTTCACAATCTTTAGAAACTTTTGTTGGACAACTTTAGTATTTGCAGTAACGTCCTGAGATACTGATAAGCCCCCTTCCCAGTGCTTTACCCTTATTTTAATTCCACTTATGTGCCCATTTGTCTCCATTCATAAAGATGGACTACATGATGGCAGAGTATCTCCTCTAGAAAAAGATGACTATAACAAGAACAGACTTCCCACAAAAACCTTGCAAGAAGGCATGATGAACTTTCAGGATAGAATGTAGATACTTCTTGATACGCTGGATTTTACTGAGATCTGAACTGCAGGTGATGAGAAGTCCATTGCTAATTTCTCTGGTGGGCCTGTCATGGATTAGGGGACTCCTAGGTCATCATTTGGTTTTGCTAATCTGTTTTTTTCTGTTACCCAAGTGAATATTGTAGATGAGCAAATTCCTGATACAGGAGCAAATGAACTTATATCTTTAAGTTCTGCTCAAGACAATGAATTTTGAGGTGTTTTTTTTCTTAAGGTTTTTTTACTATCTTAACATGTAATAAATTAATTGTTTTTAATAATTCATTGTTAGTTTTCATTGTGATTTTCAATGTGATGAAACATGTGATTTCTGTCTTTAAAAAAAACGACGGAAAAAAAACTACAACCCGTAACTATGAAATACGCGCATCCTGGAAAACTTTACCGATTTTCTGAAAGTTTCATTGGAAATAAATCTTAAAAATTGCTCTGAAATGAAGCATGTAAAAGGAGAAACTGGAAGAGGAAGAGAGCTGCAATCCAAATAGGGAGCAGCAGAGGATTTATTAAATTAGGTAAATTGCTGCTTGTACATTTTCTGCGGTCCTCTTGTGATTCACAGATTTCGGAAACTTGCTACCACAGAGAGTTGGTGGTTAATTAAGAATCATTTTCAGGCCTGTAATGGTCACACTTGATATGATTCATACAGCCTCCGATTGTCACTCCAGTTCCAACTAAGCTTCTCATCAAGTTGACTCTTGTGGACGCCAAGGTCAGCCTTTTGTACTGGGTTAGTATTTTTTGCAGTGGGTTAAGAGTCCCGCTGGAACTGATCCATCAGCTCTCATTTCCCCAAACACAAAAATGGTACAAACTGTAAAGCCACCTCAAGGATTAAAACTAATCCTACTCCCAGATGAGCCCTGGTGGTTTTCATGCTCTACCTAAATCTCATACCCCAAGGAGGCACACAGAATTATGGTCACAGAAACCACTAAGCCATTGATTTATTTAGTGAAATTACAGATCTTGCTTTATATGTAAAGCCTGCTATTTTAAATGAGAGGTTGGATAAGTGATCTAGCCGTTTTAAAGAACGCATATTACAGAACAGTACAATACAGAATGGTATGAATCACACTACATTGCAAACAGAACAGGCTTGAGATAGCTATTTTATTTGCTTGTTTCTGAGGAGTTGTTCCCTTAAAAAAAAAGAAGTATCTGAACTCTGACCTGCTTTACTTCCTGCCTCCTTATCTGCACCAGACAAATGCAATGGTCAATACTATTACATGTATACCCTCTGGAATTCAAATGATCATGGCAAAGAATTACATACAGTGGTGGGATTCAGCAGGTTTGGGATTCAGCAGAACCAGTTGTTAAAATGATGCTTGTAAACAATCAGTTGTTAAATTATTTGTTAAATCACTTGTTAAATTATTTGAAACCAACCACCAGAACCAGTTGTTAACTTAATTGAATCCCACCACTGATGTGACTGGCTTTCAATTTATCAGGAAATCCAACATAAGATAGTTGACATCACTATCTGGGTCTACTCCTATATGCTTTGGGTTTTCTAAACACCAGGTCAAGTTACAGCTAAAAGGAAACTCAAAGATCATTTTATGTTTGTAGCAATCTTTATTTACAGCTCTGTATTTTAAAAAGTTTTGAGCTAGATGGTGTCAGAGTACCTCCTGTGAGAAGCTTGAAGGAAGATCCATTTCTGTTAACCTAATCTACTTCCTTTTTACAAGGAGTGAAGCAATCTCCTGCTGTATAATTATGGATCAGACTATCTGATAGTCTTAAGTAATAATGGCAAAGACTGACCCGTTAAGTCTTAAGTAATAATGGCAAAGATTGACCCGTTCCATCACACATGACACTATCCAATGTTATCAGTATCCACTCAAAACTATACAACTTCTATCACAACATTAAATTGCCACTGCCATTAGACATCCACAACAAAAGTCCTGAAACACATACAATACAATATGTCCATCAAGTACTGATGTTCTGATGTACCACCTACAGTTTCAGCTACTTCTACTACGAAATAAAGAGAAATACAGGGGAAAGGTCTAGTTTTAGAAAGCTCTTCTCAGTGGGCAACAACAGTAAAGCATCTAGTCAATTGTCTGCTGATTAATCTGGATTAAAACTCATAACAAGTTGAAAGACAGTCTGATCTTCCAGTAGGGAAAGACTTTATTCCCTTATTAGTTTTCTCAAGTATAATTTGTATTTTTCAGGAATACACACGATACCGAATGGACCAGTTCCTACTGCCTACCTATGCCTGCAGCTGATTTTACTTTCATCTATGCCTTCCAAAATGAAATGTTTGATATAAATACTACTGAGTAGGATTCTGAGTAGATAGTTTAGGATTGTGTTATCAGTGTTTTAAGTCAGCTGCTTGCCTCTGCTCTCTACACATTTCACCTCTCCAAACTCATCCTTTAGGACCACGCACCATGCCTGTCATTGCATGCACTAGTGGATCCCTAAGGATTGTGGCATAGTTTAGAAGCTACCTGACCCAAACCAGCCAAGCTACACTTCTTGCACTAGGAATTTATGCAAATAATAATTCTTCTCCAGTAGTCTAAAGACTTAAAGGTATTAAAATACAAATCACAGAATTCTATATTTTGTAGTCAGAAACCTCAGTTTTCACAGTATGTCAGAAAGATCTGAATTTAATTGTCCTTCCAGTTCAAATCAAGGTAATACGTATGCACAAACAGGACATAGATCATTCACGTCTTTACCTCTTTTCCTCAAACTACAGAATTCCAACAACCTCTTTCCTAACTACTCCATGCCCTGGAGTACAGCTTGATTCAGAGTTTCTCATATCTTTCCTAGATATAATTTATGAAAAATCCTTCTAAAAACAATTTAAAAGGAAAGCTGATACTGTCATGATTCTGCACAAATGCCATTAGAATCAGCTTTAATCAACAGTGTTTTGGAAGTCCTGTTTATTTCACCAAGTCTTTTCTATGTAGGTTGTTTCATTAATGCTAAGCATCAAGGAAGAGAAACAAATCAGAGTACAACACTAATGGCTATTTAAAATAAATTATCATCATAATGTTGATGCACTATATTTTTTATTTATTTTTATTTATTTGTTAGATTTATAGGCCGTCTCACCCCCGACGGGCTCGAGGTGGCTCACAATATGGCTGTTCACAATGATAGCAAATAAATACAAAAATATAACTTAACCCCATTAAAATCTAATAGCAGCAATTACTTTAAATGAATAGAAATTAAAACAAAAAAAGTTGTTAAAAAACAGGCGCCCGATCCAAAGGCCACAGAGGGAGGGGGAAAGGCAGGGCCTGAGATGGAATCAGGCCCAGCCAAGGTGGAAGACAGGCAGCCTCAGTGGGGGGCAGTAGAGCTGTGGCCAGCCCCCCCAAAAGCCCGGTGGAATAGCTCCGTCTTACAGGCCCTGTGGAACTCACCGCAGGGCCCGGACAGCTGGAGGTAGAGCATTCCACCAGGCAGGGGCCAGAGCCATAAAGGCCCTGGCCCGGGTCGAGGCCAGCCGCATCATCACAGGGCCAGGGGTCTCCAGCAATTCTGCCGCCGCCGAACTCAGGTAAAGCCGCCGAGCTCAGGTAAAGCCAAGGTGTCAGAATCTGAGTTTTTTCCAACAAGATAACCAGGTTTGCAAGCCAACCTACTGATATTTCCAAGCGAGATTTGATCTTCAACTGAAAGGCCACTGGGTATATAGCAATCTTGAAAAAAACAAGAGGTTATTGATATATTTGTCTCTCATCCTTGCCCAATGAATTTTAATGGACAGGGATGACTGGCAGAGTACATCAGCTCCAAGACCATTTGAGTCCTTATGGAGAGTAGTTTGAACATTTAGAAATAAAGATTGTAGATATTCTAACATGCCAATTCTATTAATGAGTCAGGCTCAGAGCAGCTAACATGTTGCAAGATCCACATCAAAATATGAATGGCTGTTACATGAATGCCTTTTCAATTACAGTAATCAATTTAAGGTCTCACCTTGTTTTGAGTTGACATCTGAAGGAAGGTGTGAAGGATGTGTCCCTGGAGAAAAGTGCTCATCGCTGTAGGTGATAAGTGGGGTGAGGGGATGAACTGCATGGGAAGGCTGGACCACTGGTACTTTGTTTGACTGCAACAACAACAACAAAAGCATTGATAACCATGTATATGTGAACACAAGGAAAGGCCACCACTTTCAATTTGTGTGTAAAGTGCTGTCTAGTTGCAGTTGACTTATGGCAATCCCAGAGGGCTTTCAAGACAAGAGCCATTCAGAGATGGTTTGCCATCGCCTTTGTCTGTCTAGCAACTTCTTGGACTACTTTGGTTGTCTCCCATCGAATTCATAATCAGGGCCAACCCTGACCCTGCTTAGCTTCTGAGATCTGATGCCATCAGGCTAGCCTTGGCTATCCATTTGGCCATATTTACTTTAGAAGTATTTTAACCAGAAACTGGTTTTCAGCAACCAAAGAAATAACACATAACGTACTGTGTAGTGATGCCTCTCTTCCATTCACTACACTGAGCATCTGTTAGCTTTTTTTACAAGGCGTAACTCACCAAAACAGCCCCAGCCCCACAAGAACATATAACGTCCCATCAGTGACTTTGTAATGTTCCTGCTTTTGCTACCTGCTTGGGTAGCAAAAAAACAGAGGGAATATCAAGCACTAGTCAGGCTCCATGACTGATGTACCATGTTACAGCCTGACAATCTCTCTGCTTGGCTACATTCAGCTTGGTGTCTCACGCGTTGAACAGGCTTGCCTTTGTGTGTTGCAGATGATGAATGATTTCATTACTGAGAGTATGAAAATAATCCACCCACCACAAAAAGAGTAATGGCAACCAGAACAGTTCAAAGATCAGCTGCCTCCCTGTTTAGAAATATATAAACAGGCAAATCATAACTAAAGATCGAGAGCTAAAGCCAGGTAGCTTAAGCATAAATGATCAGAGAAAATCTGAGGCCTTTACAACATAGGATTTTTTGTGCCATCAAGTCACACCTGACTTAAAGCCCGCTTATAGGGTTTTCAAGACAAGAGAGGTTGCTTGCCATTGCCTGCCTCTGCATCACAACTCTAGTGTTTGTTGGATGTTGCCCATTCAACTATTAACCAGGGCTGACCCTGCTTAGCTTCTGAGATCTGACAAGATCAGGGGCATGTATTTTAAGGGTTCATTCTATTGGATGCTGAAAACATTACAGCAAGACCCAGATTAAAACGCAGAATTTGTTAAACCTTCAACCAGAAGTACTTAAGAATACTGCACCCTGGACATTAGAACACAGCTTTGTAAGCCAACTAGCTTACAAAGGTATGGGAACACAGGCGTTCTTCAAGCTATTATGCTTGTTGAGATTCAGCTAAAATACTGTCTCTACTGCATTTTCAATTAAATTAATAAGAATATTTTTATCTATCACAAAAAGCAGTTAACCACCATACAAATCAAATTATAAAACCAAGAATAAACCTTTACTCAAAACATAAGAGAAAAATCACTGAGAGAAAATTACAATAGGATGAATTTGCCCACCTTTACAGAGAACACAAGGTTTAAATTAAATTAAACGTCCACTTAAACAATAGGTTTTACAGTGGAGGCTCCTGAGAACATTTAATGGTAGTGCCAAGTAAAGAATGTTATACTAGCCTAATATAAAAGCTACCAGGGTGAGCATAAACTGTGGACAGAACAGACAATTTACAGTGTGCCCCTCATCAGTGACATAGCTGCCATGGAGACATCCAGGGACAAACGCCTCGGGCGCCCCCATGGGAGACACATGGAGGGCGGAAAATCACCCCCACATTTCCGGGAAAGAGGAGGGGCGCTGCCTGGGCCAAGGCCTGCCTGGGTGGCATGCACACGTCGCGCCGAGGCCCACCCATGCCCCTCCTCCTTCCTGGGGCATGCTGGGCCTCAGCGCGACATGCACATGCTGCCCGGTCCGTCAGCTGGCCTCCAACTGTGGCCGTGTTCTCGGGAAAGCAGAGGGGGGTGGCTGGGCCTTGGCAGCCTTATGGTAACTAAGTAGAGTATACACACCTGTGAAATTTTTGCCCTGACTAATTGATTATGCGCCCTTAGTGTTACATGCTAATGCTAAAATGGGGAAATTCCACAACACATACAAATTATACTTGCAAACTGCACCTTTAACACTTTTAACCAATGCAAATGGTTCTTCCTCTTACCCTGGGCATTTCACAGGTATGTATACTCCACTTGATTTACTGACACCAGATCCTCTGTAGATGCCAGCCACAGATGCAGGTGAAACGTCAGGAGAAAATACCACTGGAACACGGCCATACAGCCCCGAAAAAAACCACATTACCCAAGTGATTCTGGCCATGAAAGTCTTTGACAATACATTTGACATATTAACGGAATGAGGACACCACCATCCCTCCCCCCCCCCCCCCCGGGGGGGGGCATTTAAGGGTGATCATGATCTGGAAAAACAAACATTGGTCGAATCCCCACTACCGTCTTAGCCAGGTTTCAGAACACAAACTAACCAAGTTTGAGGGACGACCTCCCCGGTTGAATCCCCACTACTGTCTTAGCCAGGTTTCAGAACACAAACTAACCAGGTTTGAGGTCGTTTGTGTTCTGAAACCTGGCTAAGACGGTAGTGGGGATTCGACCACTGAGTTGAGGAAACAGAGGAAGAACAAAACTGGATGTGTCAGCTGGGTACAAGGTTGCCAACCCTGAGGCGGGGGTCTAGAGATCATTTGAAATTACAGCTGATCTCCAGACGGCAGAGATAAGTTCCTCTGGAGAAAATAACCACTTTGGATAGTGAAACCTATGGCAACATACTCTGTTGAGGCTCCCTTCCCAAAAAAACTTCTTCACCTCTTCCAAGCTCCATCCCTAAGTCTTCAGGAATTTTCCAACCTGGTTGGTAATCCTAAGTAAAATACTACCTACTGCTTTGAGTCACGGTAAGAAAGGCAGTCTATAAAGGAATTAAAAACCAATCTTTCTAAGGGACCAGTTACCACTGTTATGAAAATATTAAGAATTAATTTATTAAATTAAAAGTGTCATGCCACAAATTAAGAGCCTTTTAAAAATATTATTAATTGGATTGAACCAAAGCTACAAGTAACATACAACATGTAACATCCAACTTTTTCATGTTGATCAACAAAAACAGAATCATTCTCTTGATGAATTTTGTTTTTAAACGCTCTCGATAACTGATTAGCAACCTCTAACAATCATAACTGGAATATTTTATGAAGCCATCATAACCTGCATGTATAATTATACCAGTATATTTTGATAGAGTCTCCCAGCTATCTGGGTTTCTATTTAGATCTTATCTGCAGGCGCTTCTCTTCCCCCCTTTCCTGAAGTTAGGGTTACTTGCTTTTGAAAGAAAAAAGAACTGTACATGAAAAGTCACCAATATGAATGATTGCAATGAACATAAATAATGGCTATTTCTCTACTGTCCTGTCTATGAGTAAAATAAAGCTTAAAAACATCAGTTTTATAGTCAGTATTTCATAAAATTTGGTCCAGCATTAAAAAAAAAAAACACCCTGCCATGCTCCTGCTATATGCAGCAGTCCCCTCAAGCTAAAGAAATACTGGAGTTACCAGAATAATTTCGACTCCTTTTTTCACAGCATAAGTCTATGCAAAAAAGAAACGCTGGCGCCTCATTTGCATTATTACTCCATCTGCCATCATTTAATTCTTTTTCCATGGACGGGCTGCACTATGAAAGAAGGGAGGGGAGGAACCCTGCCCATATTTCATTAGAGTCCAAGTGGGTTGCTTCGGCCAAACCAAAAGATTAAAAAAGTCATAAATAGAACATTGTTTGAAATAAGATGATTATTCTGGTCAAAATGCAAAGAGTAGCTTTGCACATATTCAATACATATAATATTTTTTAAAGCAAGAATAGGTGAATTTTTAAGTTTTATCTGAATGCCAATGTGCTAATAAATTTGCTGGGCTTTATTTAATATGGTGCAAATATGCCTTTATGTAATATTTTTATGTAATAACCTTTTCTTGTTTAGAATGAATAAAAAGAAAGTCGGTGTCATGTTTCCTCCTAGCCCCGGTTCCCCCCCTTGTTTGCAGACGTTCCCTTGTTTTTAGAGCACCACCTTAAGGAACTTGCATTAGCAAGTGGTAACATCTTAGTGTCTGACCTATCCCTCCAGTCATATAGCTCAGAATCTTCTGCCATGAATTTCTGCTAAATTATGCTATCCTTGCTCTCCTCTTAATTTTACGGTTTTCAACACAGATTTGCTTTCCTGTGGGAAGGAGATAAGAACCGGAGGATTTTAATTTAAGCTCTGGCCTTGTCTTATATTTTGCAAGAGGGAGAGAGACAGTATGAGGAGGAAAGAAAAAAAGAAGCAGTACTCCTAGGTGTTTTAAAGCCAACAAGCATTAGGGCCGTTATTTGTGACCAAATACAAGTAGCACGAATTCCCATTAAGATACAGGAGTTGCTTCTGAGGGAGATAGCTCAAACTGCCAGGCATCTTTCTTTTACCAAGCATAATAATGCATACAAAGTTTCGCATTATCTAGCGTTATATGCCTCAGTCTTACATCAATGATTTTGGCACTGAAGTTTTATACCAGTACTTTAAACACAACAAAATAAGTCATTAAAAAACTTCAGTCATATCTCACGGTGCTAATTTCCAGAGTGGAAACCATATTAAAATTGTCACAAGCCAACATGAAAAAGGAATCATGAAGATGACTAGATTTATGGCTGTCATACTAAGTTTCACACGGAAACTATTTCACAGAAACTTTTAACCACATTAAAATCTATCCGTTTTTAAAGTACTGCTGGAGCCCTCTTTGTTAGCTTAGGACTAAAACAGCTGGTGGGTGTGGGGGTGCACCATAAATCCAAACCAAGAAAACATGTGATGCACCTTAGATGCTTTCTTCTGAGTAAGCTGAAATATAAAGCAAAGGGTTATTTTACTCTCCTCCCCCTTCTACACTGACAGGGCTCTCCAATTACACACTTCCAGATTCTCAAGTGCAAGCCATGCAGCCCTGAAAGGTACAGTGAGAGCTCATATTAGGAAGGAATGCTTTAAAGAGCACTTTGCCTGTGTCTCCATTCAGGCAGAAACAAGTTATTGGGTGCAACCAATGTTTCCGAACATTCAACCCTTGATCAAATCAAAATGGCATTTTTAAAAGGTACTTTTTGAAAAGGAGCAGGCATGCTTCATACCACAGTAGCTGAAGAATTTCTAGTGTCATTTTAAGTTACATTGAGCCTTTACATTTTACCTGCAAGTCGATAAAAGTAGACAAAAGTTATTATTTATCTACTACGTATAGCATTCATCTCTTGCCCTATATTTGACCCACCATTTTATCGTATATAAAATGTTTCTTTAATACTGATTGGATTCAAGCATCATACCCAATTAAAAACAAGGTTACTTAATCTTGTTTCATGTGCCACCTGAATGGACACACTTCTATTTCCCACATACTAGTAACTGCAGTTCTACTATGCATAGGGTTGCCAGCACCAACCTCCAGGTAACACCTGGAGACCTCCACTATTATAATTGATCTCCAGGTGACCAAGAGCAGTTTCCCTGGAGAAAAAGGATGCGTTGGAGGGTGGGTTCTATGGCCTTATACCTTGTGGAGGTCTCTCTCTCCCCAAACCCTCCCCTTCCCAGGTTCCATCTCCCAAATCTCCAGGTATTTCTCAACCCATAGCTGCCAACTCTGAATATGCAAGAATTTATCAATTAAAATACTTAGTATATATCCTGCCCATCTAAAACAGAGTTCCCCAGTTAAAACAAGAACTTGGCTCTTCTGAACGTTTGTTTATTCATCTAAAGTATTGATAGCCCAACTTTTGGATTGCAAAGGGCCACAATTAACAGGAGCGTGCAATGCTTTGCAAAAGACAGCAACATTTGCTTTACTATGACAATATGGAAACTGTGACCAAACACTTCTGGACCACTAGCTAAACTGAACCAAATATTAGAACATTTGATTCTATTAGAGCACAAAAGATTAATAACATATTGGCATGATTTTAAGGCAGATTTTATTAATTGGCTTGCAGTTTTTGCTCTCGTTTGTTGTTTCATTTTCATTTGTTGTAAGACATCCAAAGTTCTCTTGGCTAAATATATGGCATATATTTCTAATAAGACAAACAGGGATTTGTTTTATCTTTCAGCATGAGTCAGTGCTGGGAAGCTACCATTCCAAGGAGGGGCGACTCCCTGCCTCTCTGGATAATTGGAATCACCCACAAGATGTCTTCTTGCTCAGAGGGAGAATTACTCTGAGACCATCAGTATGCATCAGACAAAACAAACAAAGCCTGATTTAAGTCAGCAAAAGCACAAAACGCAGACAAATCAGCCAAATGTCTAACCTAGAGTTGCCAACTTTCAGGTGATGTTGGAAATCTCCCATTATTACAACTGTTTTCCAGGTGACAGAGATCAGTTCACCTGGAAAAAATGGCCACTAGAAGGTAGACACCATGACTTTATACTCCACTGGAGTCCATCCCCTCCCCAAACCCTGCCCTCTCAGATTCCACCCCAAAATCTCCAGGTGTTTCCCAACCTTCAGCTGACAGTCCTAGTCCAACCAAATACTGCTTACGGCTTTGAGGGTACAGCAAAGAGGGTACAAGGCAAACTTCACAAGGAAGATATTCCTAAACTGATGTTACAGTAAAAGTGGTTGTATCTCTGATTTCCATCCACCTCACTTCTGGCAGTGAGTTGACCTAGAGAAGAGCCCCTGAGGAACATCTCCATTAACAAACTAACAAAGATAATTGTTTTGCCTTCAGAGGCCCAAACACCACAAAAATGGGAGTGATGAACAGATGTCAAGTGAAACTAAACAGCCAGTTCCAAAGCTCGCAGTCCAAGTTATCATGACTAGAACGAACCATAATGAGGTATGATGCCACAGGAGGAGGAGCCAGCCACAAAATGCTTTCCACAACTTCAGTGTTGATCCTTGTACTTTGTTATTGGCTGCTGCCAAGCAACATTTAAAAAATCTGCACAGTCAATCGAATCTCCAACAGGCAATCAGAAGCCTTGCTGGGCTCTACCTACTTCCTAAAAACCCTAGGTGGGCACAAGAAAAGTTGTTAGCAGACACCATGGCACCCATGGGCATCGTATTGGGGACCCCTGATTTACAACATACACACTGCATGTTCAATGCTTTTAAACTAGGGCTGCGAACTTCCAGAATTACAGGCTAAAGCAGGGGTCTGGAACCTGCAGCTCTCCAGAGGTTCATGGACTACAATTCCCATCAGCCCCTGCCAGCATGGCCAATTGGCCATGCTGGCAGGGGCTGATGGGATTTGTAGTTCATGAACATCTGCAGAGCCGCAGATTGCAGACCCCTGGGCTAAAGAGATCAATTCTCCTGGATGAAAGGCAGCTTCTGAGGGTGGACTATATGGCACCAAATCTATGCTGGGCTCTCTCACCTCTCCAAACTCTGATGTCCTAGGTGCTGTCTGTAAATCTCAAGCAATTGCCAAAGCCATAGTTGGCAACCCTATCTAGATCAGTCTTGTAATTACGAAATATGATATTATGGAACTCAGCACCAGACATACCTTTTTCCATCATTTGAAAATATGTTCTAAATTTGAACGGATGTCTCCAATCTTGTAAATGAGCACTGTACAATCTTTAACCATCCAGAAGACTTGTCAGAACATGGAGTATAAATCAATAGCACAGATTTTATGGCATGGTTTAAAATGCTACATGTTAATAAGGTTTATAACATGTATTTGAAGTCAGATGCCTAACAAGCAACAGTCACCCTGCTACCACTAGCTCCCCAAACTCTGATTCATGTGCCAGCCAAAGATATGAAAGTATCATAATATTTTGTATTGCCCAGAATGCTGAAGAGGTCAGAATCAACAGAACCTACACAGATGAAAATGTTAGTGGAGATCTATCACAGTATGCACAATTAATCTTACAGGGACTGCATTACATTCACAATCAAATGTGAGGTCAACTCTGCAGGGTACAGCAAAAGCAGTATTAGCTCAGAGTTATCCCATGCCATGTTGTTCCTATTTATCCATCTTTTCTCCACTATAGGGGAAACAGGAGCATGATTGCAGAACTTCCCCTCAGGAACCAACTCAAAGGCCTCAAATGAATTTCACAGTGGTATACAAATCAGAGATGCCTTTCCCTGGAATTAACTCTAAGGAAAGATTGTGCTGTTTTCCTCTACCTATTATCTCCCCTGAATTAAAGCATAGCTTGAGCTACCTGTTCTAGGAAAAGAAGAACGGGGGCTGGAAACACAGAAAGTTTGACCGCCATCTTCCTCAGCTAACCAGTAACACAAGACACCATTTCTTCCTCCTGAAAGATATTTGATAACTGTGTTTTGTTTAGCAAAACTTCAAGGAAACAGCAATCTCAGTCTAGTTATGAAAATGTTTTGTTTTACCTCCCAGAAGGTCTATCAAAAATAAGCATTGCCCAAGCATAATATTTATGAGAAAACTACCACCAGCACAAGACAGGATCCTTTAAACATACATCTAGAAAATCTATCTAAGCAAATAGAGCTGGGTTGTTTCCACAAAGGTTTTGTTTCAGCTTGGCTTCTTTACAACCAACTGCCTGGAGAAATATATCCTGCCACTTTAATGGATGTTACATATCAGGCAACGTTATTTACCTCCATGCCATGAAAGGCTTCAGCTGCACATTTGCACACATTAAATCTTTGGAAAGGGACAGGACATTTTTCTGCAGACCTGTTGGTAACCCTAACTGAAACAAAGTCGTGGTATTAAAAATTCCAACAGAGACTCTTAGGACATCCAGCCATATGGAAAAACAGGTCCACAACCCTCCATATTATTAACAAAGACAACCTTCCTTTCAAAGAGCACACTTTACACTACACAATCAAACACTACTCATACTGAACAAAATTATCCGCCATCAATGTTAACCAGTTTCATGAAATGTAACTGGCTTGGGTTCCTTCTACAGAATTACCTGGTGCACTTTATACATACAATAAAAATGTCAGCATTTTTTTTTCTGCTTCTCTGTCCCAGCACCCTGATACTACCCAAATTTTGTTTGCATCAAGGCATAGATTCAATTGTGCAACACATCCTGTATTCTAGAAACTTTCACAGCCTTAACTATGTCTTCCCCCTTTTTTTCTTTATAGTAAACAACTAGCTGGTGAATAATTCTGACAAATGTGAAAAACTTCTGTAGCATTTTTTGATATTTTGCTGCCCCAAATAAAATGCATTGCATAAGTTTTGTTTTTCATTTGTCTCCTCATTCCAGCAGTAATGTTGCATGAATTTGTTTGCTTGACTCTGGGTGATAGCATTGAGCTATAGGTATTTGCCAGGCTTCCCCACTGCTACAGACAGGTAAGAAGAAGAATAGGGGAGTCTCCATTGCAGGATTTCTGGGTGCAACAGTCACAGCAGGGTGAGAAGTCAGGTGCCCATATGTTCCCTTCAGATTGTTAAGAACTGCACGGAAGTTTCAGCTGGCCAGACATCTCAGTTGTAAAGAATACTCAGTGGATTTTACAGTCCACTTCAAAACCACTAAAGGTAAACAAAAACTCTTCCAGTTGGTATCTAGAAGGCTACAGGTTGCACTGCACAATCAGACCGAAATGAGAAAACCAGAAGCAGCAGAAATATGCAAAACTTCACAGGTGGATGAAACTAAATGGCCCTATGTCATGCTTTAAAGCACCTTGTCACACGGATGTCATAAAGTATTATGAACATTAAAGGGTAACGGAAAAGGAACACTCAAGGCTGTTAACCTAAAAAAGTTTCTATAATGCCCCCACTGACCAAGCTGAAAGGAAGGCATTTAGCACCTAAGGTAGTAACGTATCACTGCACTTTTTCTTTTTAAAAGTATCACGTAATTCCTGACTTCTGCTCTTCTGAATATCAGGGATTAAAATGTTATGATCACCCTGCATTTGGATCAAGTCAATAATCCCCTTTGAAGCAACATATCTCAAAACAAAAATCAGAACTCCTCCAAACATTCCTAGGTATATTTGGATATTTTTTAAAAATGAGCTTTTGTTATCAAAATTTAGTGGCCATTTCTATTAGTTTTTATGATCAAATGGAATTAGAATGAAGGGCTCATTTGTATTCCAAATAGTGAGGTGACATGCTTTGTTTCACAACTTTTATTGTGTTTGTCTTGAAAACAGCCCTATGAGTCTGGTGATTGTTATTTTAGTCTTCTTCAAGGAAAACCTTGAAGAAGTGAACAATTCAAAAGCAATTCAACATTTGTGGGCACAACATTCAAAAGTGCTTTCAATTTAATGTCCAATTATCAACTGAAATATACCTATTGCAGTCCTAGGATTTGTTCCAAAAGTGTTTCCATATATTAGGAACCTAGTGCTAAATGTTTACATAAAATTACCATTTCATGTGAAACACATTATCAGTGGCCCCTGAGCTTTGGAATGATTTCTTGGGACAATTTGCCATTTTTTTCCAGAGTTAAGCAAAAGTTTATTTTTCTTGTTAACTTTCACAAGAAGTAAGACTTGATGCTGTGCCATTTGCGTCCTTTGTACACTACTGTGGTCTAGGAAATTACAAACATAATTGTACAGTTTGTGATACTCCAGAGCCTCTTCCTGATCTTCTGATCAAATATTTGACCACTTCAGTTGGATCTCCTTGGACGATGTTGACAGGGTCCTCGGGGCTGTGAAACCCACCATATGCCTCTTAGATCCATGCCCATCCTGGCTGGTGACAGCGAGTGAGGATGCTGTATGGACCCTCTTAGGGAATATTATCAATCTTTCGCTCTGAGCTCAGGGATTTTCTCTGAGAGGCTGAAAGAGGCCGTGGTGAGACTGCTCTTGGAAAAAAAAACAGCATTGGATCCTTGCAATCCTGCCAATTACCACCTGGTATCAAATCTTTTATTCCTGGGTGAGGTAATTGAGATAGTGGTTGCAGAACTGCTTCCTCAACCTTAGATGACTTCCTCACTGGCCCTGGGTTGGAAACAGTTCTGACTGCCCTAATGGATTACCTCAGGAGACACCTGGACCAAGGCTAGTCAGCATTGTGGATTCTACTGAACCTATCAGCAGTGTTTGATCTAGTGAATTATAACATCCTGGCTAAACGCCTCGCCGAAGTTTATAGGTAATATCTATTAGACATCCTGGCTAGGCATCCAGGATGCTCATTATAACATCCTGGCTAAACACCTCGCAAGAGGACCTCCGCTCACCATGACTTGGTGTGCAGAGTTCTGAAAGGGACAACTTTCTCACCAACATTATTGAACATCTTTATGCAACCCCTCACCGAGTTAATCCAGAGGTTTGGGCTGGGCTGTCATCAGTATGCCGATGAGACTCCTTATGGTTGAAAAAAGCATTGTATAAATCCAAACTCTTAATCTCCAATAGAAGAAACACCATCAAAAACATGGATTTACACAGTCTTTTTAAAAAAACAACAACAGCCTGATGAAGGATTCTAGATAACTTTAAAGGTTTTACATTGTTTTGACTGGTCTTGTTTTGAACCAGTACTGCTACATCAAACTCCCCTTGCATAAGCAGTAATTGCACACTTATTGGACCTAAGCACATGCAAATATAGCTTCTGAAGTAAAATTAATCTCTACATTTCAAGTAAAACATTTCCAGTTAGGAGAAAGTTCTGCCACGGTATGCCGTGCTCATACACATAAAAGTGTACATATTGCATTGGCCTAAAAATGAGCAAGGAATGGCAGGCGAATGCAGTACTACTAGGAAAATCAGGACTACATTTCGATTAATTCTATTAATTAGCCAAATAGTTGGCAAAAGGAAAGCACTTAAACATCTATCGCATGCCTCTTCATTGTCTGCAGCCAGCGAGTCTTGCACAAGAACCTCAAAATCATCTCACTATCTGCAATTCTCACTTCATTTCTGCTTGAATCAAATAAATCCTTTGTGTATGGAGGGATGTCTACACATAATTACTCTCTCTCTCTCTCTCTCTCTCTCTCCTTCAAACTGCTTTTTAACTTATTAGTTTTAAAAGCAGCAAGTAATTACTATTAATTCTATGAAGATAATCTCATTAATCAGAGGATACAAAACAGAGTAGTCACCTTTTTTATAGCATGAACACATGAAGCTAGTCCATCAAAGTCAGATGACAGCGGCTCGCCAGAGTCCCATCCAGCCCAGTTCTGTAACACCTGGGAATCCAGGAGGTGGAAAAGCCTGCTTATGACTCTGATAAGATATTCCCTCTTGCCCTAAATTACAGGTTACAGCTGTGGATGTAGAAGCTATTGGCACAGTAGTAATTAGCTGGATGGAAAGGATGAAGCTCCTAACAACAGATAGCAAGAAGAACAAATAGGAGATCTATGGTCTATTAGGATGCCTTTTGTTCTTCTACAACTGATAATCTTAACTGAAAATCTAAGTCAGTACAAACCACATACGTGATTTATCTTGCTTCTCTCTAGCAGAGTCCATCTGGGGAACTCTTACTGAGCCTACAACCTGGACACATCAGTAATTAATATTTGCATTATATTATTGGTCCTTGGTGTCACCATGAATACATTAAATTCTTTTTCACCAAAAGATCAAAACAGAGTTGAATATTCAGCCACATCCAGGACTCTCTTTGTGGTAGAATGCTTTGCTTGAGTCCGAGTGCCTACCTAGTTCTCCCCACTCCGTTTGAATGCAAAATAAAAACTAAAAGCTTTTATAAGAAGACCACTTTAATCAACGACTCAGAGAGGAAGGGGTGATTCCTCCCAAACAGTGTCCTATAAGGGCCTTGGCATTGCTATGCTCCCTGAGGGGAGCTTGGCTGGGTTCCCAGCCCGACTCACCAGCACAAAGTTTTCACCTTGGCCTGAGGTGCCCCGTGGGCCTGCTGCCCTCTTCCTCTTGCTGCAGCCCCATTTGCAGGGCTGCCTGAATGCCGCTGGCTCCCCTCAGATGTGCCTGACCTCTCGCCGTCCCACAGAGCACTTTGGCACAGAGGGGTGCTGGTGGAAGCAGAGACATGGCACCATGCTGAAGGGGAGCCCTGAACTACATGGCGGGTGCCAGAAAGTGTGGAAGGGGAGCCAGGAACAGGGCAGCCAGTGCACTGAGGAGGAGTCCTGGCTGGGAGCTGAAGGATGGTTAAGGAAGAAGGCAGCCAAGAAGACAGCAGCAGAGGCCAGAGAAATGAGGCTGGCTGGAGCAACCGGCAGACTGCCATGCATGGGGGACTCGGCACTGCCAAGGGCAGCATTCTGTGGAAACCTCTCAGCACAGTTGGCACGCTTGGTTCCCAGTGGCAGGACTGTGCAGGTTTTCATCAGCACTAGAAGGTAAGGAAGGCAGAGGAGGGGGATGTGGCGGCCCTTCCCTCACTCTGCGGGGCTGCATCCTGGAGCCATCCCAGTATATAAAATAAATTTCGTAGAGAGATACACAGGTTGAATCATATTTCAGCCCAAACTGCTCAAAGAAAGTGATATTCTTCCCCCAAGGAGAACACTCCAGTAATGTTTTCTTTCTTACAGGAGATGAAATAGCACAGCAATAAGGCTAGGGTTGTTAACCTCCAGGTATGGCCTGGAGGATCTTTTGGAATAAAATCGGTCTCCAGATGACAGAGATCAGTTTGCTGGACCAAATGACTGCTACAGGGAGTGGAGTGTGGTCTTCTACACCACTGAGCTCCCTCTCCTCCCCAAACCCCACCATCCTCTGGATTCATCCCAAAACCTCCCGGAATTTCCTAGCACAGAGTTGGTAACCCTAAATAAGGCACATGCTTTTTCATATAGAAGTCTCCTCCCCAGCTCAGCCTCTGGAATTTTAGTTTATGACTATAATTTTTCTATTCCCATTTACTGTTTTGGTTTACTGGTTTTAGTGTATGATGAAGATTTCTGTGTGGATTCATGATATTCTGGATACTTGCTTTTTTGTGGCAAACTGCATACACAATGCAAGTATTTTGGTATATATAAATAAGGTAACTGGAACAGAGTTACTAATACGATTTTGTATTGATCAAATGCTGAAATTCAAATTTCTAAAAAATGATTCAATGGTTGGGCTTTATTTGTTCCAACAGATTTGGATAAGTATTTAAGGAGGGCAGAGTTCGGGGGAAGAAGCTCAATGGGAAGAATAGTTTGCATTTATACTGTTTTTCTCTCTTGTATTGTATTGAATCTCAAAGTGGCTTATAAACGCCTTCCCGTCCTCTCCCCACAACAGACACCTTGTGGAGTAGGTGAGGCTAAGAGAGTTAGGAGAGAACTGTGACCAGCCCAAGGTCATCCAACAGACTTCATGTGGAGCAGGGAAACAAATCTAGATCTCCAGGTAAGAATCCACTGTTCATGCGAAGGAGCAGGGAATCTACTCTAGATCAGAGTCCACTGCTCTTAACCACTATAGCATGCTGTTATTGTTTGAATAGTCTTGCAGACTTAGAAGCAAGAGGAACTCAGAGGAGAATGTGAGAGGAATGACAGGATGGCACCTACTGTGAAATATGAAAGCCAGATTCAGGCTACCATCACCCTAAAATATTTAAATATGGGCTCGCCTAAATGTGAACTGGGCTTTGGTTTGGCCCATATTTAGGACACATTTTCACTACCGGTAATCAACTCTGACACCATCTCTAATTCTTTCCTTAACCTTGATTAACTTAAGACCCATTTAGGATATGGAAACAAGGGTTGAGGCTAGATACTTCAGAAATTATGTGTTGCAGGAATTACACTGGAATTATATGCACTGCAATTGATCCTGCCAGAATTTTAGTCTTACTTCTCCCCATCTGTACAATAGGGAACAGATGGTAACTAGTTTACAGGTAAATGCCCTCATGCTTCATATTGTTAGAACAAGATTTGATGGGTCTCAAAATTATTTTGATAAAAACACAAACTCCTCTTTTTTCATGTGTATTTGAGTAGTTCAGAGATGCAAGCGAAAATGTACCTTATCTTCATTAGGTTTTTAAGTGTAGAAAAAATTGAATTCTGTCACTTTAACTCTTCTTCCACATTTGGTTTTTAAAAAATCCTAATGGAACCTTTTCAGCAGATAAAATCCTCCTATACTTTTTCTAATTTTCACCTTTTTAGATGATTTACTTTTAAAATACTGTACATTAAACCATTGATCTAGTATGCCTACAGCCACTCACTGATATCTTGGATGGATTTTTTTTACTTTTCAGCATGTGACTGTATTGTTTATACTGATGTATGCTAAGACTCAATGTGCTAAATCTTGGGTAATTAACATACTTCCATTAGTACAGAAGACCAAATCTCTTGGAGCTTAGATTTTAAACGTTTTTTTAGAAACTCAGTTTGCACCATGATGGATAAAGCTCTTAATACATTTAATGAACTTTTAGGTTAGTTCCAATATACTATAGATGTCTACTTTTTTGCTTAATAAACCAACTAAACAGCCAAGCCAAGATTAGTGAATTTCTTCACCTTCATTTCCATCCCTTCTCATGGGACCTTCCAGGCTTTGACCTAAGCTGCTCAGAACCTTCTCAAACAAAGGGTCATAAGGTGAAGAATGGTGAAAAATCATTAAAAGGCCATTCTTCTAAAAAGGTAGCCATCTCCTGGACCAGGCAATTGGCCCCTACAAATAGCTCATGCCACCAAGTGCCATGGAGATTGCATTGGCCTCCGGATCACAGCCTATGGTGCCTTCCACTGGAACTACTCAGAACCAGCAATGAGGCTCTTCGGGGCCAGAGCCAAACTCTTTGGAGCCAAACTGTTCGGCACCAAAGCTCTTCAGAGCCAAACCATTTGGAGCCAAGGCTCTTCGGAGCCAAACCATTTGGCAACAAGGCTCTTCAGAGCTGATCCACTCAGTGAGATGAATTGTTGCAACTGATTCACTCAGTGTCAAGGACTGCTTGGCACCAAGGTTCATTGGAACCAGTTTATCAGCGCCAAGAATCCGTTCGACAGAGAGGACACTCTGTTGGGTCGCTCTCTCACTAGCACAGACACTCTGATGGTGGGTCTCTTCACCTTCCAGACGTGTCCTGGATGGAGATTTGATGAGAGGACAACCCAAGTCTTTACCCTCAGGGGATTAGTGGCACTTCTCAGAGCACCAGGTGCAGATGGCAAAAGCTCTGATCTTATCAGACCACTCTGCCCCACCTGGGGCACTGCATGCCTTCATACTACTCTTATTGTATTGCTTATTGCCACATCTCTCCTGACCTTGTTTTCTGCTTCATCTAGACCTGCTAATAGACTTTCATCTACTAACAAACTGGACATCCTGTATAGGATTCAGAAAGAAGGCTGCAGATTCCTTTTCCACAGCCAAGCTCTATGATTGTGTCTACTGTCCCATCATGCGAGCTGATCTCCCCATCAGGAAAGGAAAGGAGGAAAATTACCTTAGTTGGTCGTAAGTTTTTACTCCATTGCTCCCTTGGACAGTTCTATATAGGAATTCCATGCTTTCCAGATGTTCTAGAACAGTAAATTCTATCAGTTTGGTCAGGATCCAAGTTTTCCAGATAGCCTGAGAATCACACCCATCAGTTTACCGGGGCATGGCCAATTGGCCATGCTGGTAGGGGCTGATGGGAATTGTAGTTCCTGAACATCTGGAGAGCCGCAGGTTCCCTACCCCTGCTATATAGCAACACGCTGCTACCATATTGCCTGGGAATGACATGACTTCTGTATTGGCTCATTGTCAGACGATCCTAAGGCTCTTGGCCAGGAAATTCCTGCTAAAGGGTTCTCTGAATTAGAGTCCACTACACTTAATTACAACACACTGGCTCTCTGGGAACATGATACCATACAGGGCTCCCCATGCCACAAGCTTCCATTTCCTCTAAATGTAGTCTGGAGGACAACAGTCCAGGCCCAGGCTGAAGGCTAGCAGCCCTAGTTTCACATCTAAATTCAGGTTTGAAATGCAGACCATACATATTACACAAACGTTTAATGGGACCAAATTTAAGACCCTCCTGTAATACTGAACTGAAGCTGATTCTGAAACTGAACAAGAGATTCAGTGTAGTTGCAAGCTGCCCTGAGCAGATTAAGAGAGACAGTGGAAACATTTCCTAAATAAATAATTTAGCTACTTCCTACAGCAGCCTACTCTTGAGTTGCCAGGTACTCCCTGACCTTGCTCTCTCTTCTTTATTCTGTGTTAAGGATCTCTTCCCCCCTTTTTATTGTAACAGTTGTCACACAACGTTTTGAAATTATTCAAGAATTTAGCACAGAAAAAATATCTTAAACGTTTTACTTCTTACGGCCATTCTTAAGGATGCTATTACAATTACTTAAAAATCCCAATTTCTCTTCCAAACTCAACTGTTGTGATTTGGCCTTTTTTGGTTACAGTAACAGATGGAGCTCTACACTAGACAAATAACACTAATATGCCAGATAGGTATCGATGATTCCTAAGTATAACACTGTATTCTAGGAAGAAATGAAATTATAATTAAAATGAAGTTATAAGATCGTAGGGTGTTTTATCAGTGCATGGTAGTCATTACTAGAGCATCTAAGAGCAGATTGTTTTTTTCAGTGCTTGTTCATCTAACAGTAGCATTTCTCTGACTCCGTCATTAGATGGACTGTACACATTTTGAAGAGTATCAGCAACAGTAGAAATGATAACATAAATAACAAAATAAAATAACAAAAATAAATAACAATAGTAGAAAAAAATTATCTTGGCTATCTTGGTGTGGATCCTTCTGCATGACAGAAGCAATCCGTAGGTCGATTCCTACAGTATTAAGACCAAGGTTTTTCAATAATCCAAAAAGTGAAGGACCATCTTCTCCCATCCTATCCAGACTACCTCACAAACTATGCAGGTAGCATCTAGAAACAGCTTTCTGTGTTAGCACATCAGCTCTGAAATGCTCTACCCCTTGAAACTCACAAGGCACCTAAATCACTTTCTTTCAGGTACCACGTCAAAACGCATCTTTTTATCCAGGATTTTAATTAGAAGTTGTATCTTACCAACTTTTTTTTAAAAAAATGGTCCGCTTCTGTTTTATGTTTACAATGTATATACCCAATGATTTTGTAAAAAAATATTGTCACATTGTATTGTCGAAGGCTTTCATGGCCAGAATCACTGGGGTGCTGTGTAGCTTATCAGAATTGCAATTCTAGTAGTATTCTCTCCTTGATATGATTCGCCAGAGTTTGGCTGGCATCATCAGATCCTCTGAAGATGCCAGCCGCAGATGCAGGCGAAATGTCAGGAGAGAATGCTGCTAGAACACGGCCATACAGCCTGGAAACCACACAGCACCTTATTGTTACATTGATTATAATTTGTCTTGATCAACATTCTAAAGCGGTGGCACAGAAATAAACATAAATAAAAGCGCCTAGTACTATAGGACCATAGTCCACAATGCCTTGCCATTCATTTCTGATTGAACAATGCTTAACACCCATCATTCTTCTGTGTGAAATCAAATATGAATTTTAAAAGTCTCTCAAGATACTCTGGAAACAGTTTACTTAAACAGTTCAGCAGAAAGTTCATTAAAAGAAAACCGTTGCTGAAGACAGAATTTGTCCATAGTTGAATAAGGAAGGGGATGGGAACATAGGTAACACATTCAGACAAAAAGCCCTCAAAGCGGCTTCTTTAAAAAAAGCCCCGAAAACCCCCACACACTCTTCCAGATTCTGCAAAGGGCTCATTATCTCAAACTGCAAGCCTGCATGATCAAAGCTCTGTGAAAGGTCAGGCATTCCGTGAGGAGTGACAGTGATGCCTGCAAGCACTCTTCCAACCTAGGTTCCTCTCACTAGAAACTTCAGGCCGGCACCTACTGAAGTCCTTTATCTGGTTACCAGGTGAACCTGCAGATTAGACTTTGAGTAAAGCCAGGCAAAGCTGCTGTTCTTTCTTGGATGGTTCAGAAAGAAGCAAAGTGCATATACATTGCCCTCCTCCTCCTCCACGATCAAACCTAGTTCTAATTAAATTTTAATATACTGCAGTATGTTTCTGGTTGCAAGTGTAATAAATGAACAATCCCTAATTTGTATAATGTCCACACGAACCTTCAAACTTTGAGGGCAAATTCGTGTTCAGCTGTTGTTATGTTCTAAGAGAACTTTAGGGAAAGGATGTTTCATACTACAAAATGTTCCATGCAACTGTTTCAAGTCTGGGTTGTCTTCATAAGCCTCCACAAAGAAAAAGCTTCTTTGAGATCAGTTGTGAGAGACAGCAAAGCTTTTACAGTTCTTGTACTGTCTGTCTTGTGTCATACAGACGTTTGCTGATCTAGGGCATTGCATGTTGAAAATTTGTTTACATAGAAGTCATGTGTGCCTCGTACATAGATTCAGAAGGCAGCTCCCAACTGCATGGTTTCAGAAGTATAGTTTTAACGGATGCTCAAGTGAAGCAGATAATGTTATTGAAAGAAATATGAAAATATCTGCCTTTTACACTGTGTTTAACATTCTCTAATTTGAATAGTAGCCTAAATCTTTTGCCAAGATCACTCTTTTCAGAACACAACAAAGAGAAAGGTGTTAACATTACATTTTTATTTTAAAATTGTAGTTTCTAAGATCCTACGACTGGAAATTACCATTCCAATAGTTGCTGTTTTCCTCACATACATTGTTCAAAGTTGTATTGCTAACTTTTAAGAATTTTCAAGGTGGTTTTCAGCAAAAAACAATTACAGACTATAGAAATACAACAAATAACAAAAATAGTGGATACTAAAAACAGTTTCCTTCCAAACTTTCACACTTACTGGAAGATTTTCTTACTTCTGTTGTTGATATATTGTTTTTATGTAAATTTTACAATACTGCCTCTGTGTGGGGCTTCTATTATAGAAATTTATTGTAATCACATACAGTAAAGAGAAAGACTGGGTGGGGAAATTCAGGGGCATTATAAATCTGAATGTGACATTTTCTTTGTTTAAAATGTCCTTGCCTGCCTCAAGCGATAATAAATGTTATGATAAACATTAAAACAGAACAAATTGGTGTGTGTTTTTATTTTAAAAAGGTTATTTACCATGCACATTTGTTTTTAAGGTGTTTTTTTAATCAGCATTTTGTTGTGCGCATCCTCTCACAACTAAAATGTGTGGGTTCCAGTTTAACCACTCTTTTTTCCCTAGGCCAAGGACAGCAGAAAGAGAGGAATCACTCAGTCCTGGCATTTAATATTAGCAGGCTAATCTCTGATCGTTTTGTGGCCAAAAGGCTGGCTTTTAAGGCATTTGCCTTTAACCAGCTGCCAAAAAACTGATCTGCACAGACAGGCATCTGCTCCAGTGGTAACTCTTCTACCCAAAAACACACACATCCAGAAACCCAAACATCACTGAAAGCACACTAATGTCATTTTGTCTTAAGCCTATCAGACTAGTAATACATCAACACTGCCACATCAGTATCACGGAATTCTTACTTCTAATGTCTGTAACAGGGAGGAAAGTGAGTAATTCTTACATATACAGCACATCTTATTTTCAATGAAGCCAGAAAATAAGGCACTTATTTAAATAAGTATTGTATAAATATATCTGGCATCTTTTTAAAAAAAAAACTCACAAAAATCCATAGTTCAGATACATTAAAATGACTGCAAACAAGCTTTTAAAGAAAGAGATCAATAAAAGTTGAAGTGCCAATTAAAAAGACTCTATATAGTGTGGCTCGTCCATGACATTTTTCTGTCCCAAGCAACATATTTTGTATAAATCCTTACCGTGCTGCAGAGGATGTTATAACTTACATGTCTGATGCTTTACTTCCTGAGCACAATCCAAGAATAGTACAGTAAGATCTTATACTATGTTAGAAGGATGCTACTCTAGACTACACATCTCTGCACACATATATACTAGCACAGAGGTGGGATCCAGCATGTTCTCACAGGTTCCCGAGAGTAGGTTACTAATTATTTGTGTGTGCCGAGAGGGGGTTACTAATTGGTGATTTTGGCTCGTGATTTTTGCCTTAGTTACACCCCTCCTCTCAGCAGTAGCACGCAGAACTTGAAGCAGTCTAGCAGGAAGTGCATCGGCGTGCGTGGCAGCCTGCACCTGTGTGCATTCGTTTCCCGCCTAAGGATCTCCAAGAGCAAGGGCTGCGTCCCTGCTACAGCCCCGCCAGCCAAGAACAACGGCTCCTGGACGTC
The DNA here is from genome assembly GCF_021028975.2 of Sphaerodactylus townsendi. Classification (NCBI taxonomy): domain Eukaryota; kingdom Metazoa; phylum Chordata; class Lepidosauria; order Squamata; family Sphaerodactylidae; genus Sphaerodactylus; species Sphaerodactylus townsendi. The sequence continues at coordinate 60,648,665 of NC_059434.1, forward strand.
TGCCATGCCCCCCCGTCAGTTCCCACCCCCTGGCGCTACGCCACAGTTTGAATCCCACCACCATGGGAGCCTGTTACTAAAATTTTTGGATCCCACCACTGTACTAGCAACCTCCCAAATATTGTTGCTGCTAGAAATAATCTATGGAGCAGCAGTGGCGTAGTGGGATTAAGAGCAGGTGTGTTCTAATCTGGAGGAACCAGGTTTGATTCCCAGCTTTGCCGCTTGAGCTGTGGAGGCTTATCTGGTGAACTAGGTTAGTTTGTGCACTACAACACACGCCAGCTGGGTGACCTTGGGCTAGTCACAGTTCTGCTGAGCTCTCTCAGCCCCACCCACCTCACAGGGTGTTTTTGTGACGGGGGAAGGGAAAGGAGTTTGTAAGCCTCTTTTAGTCTCCTAACAGGAGAGAAAGAAAGGATATAAATCCAACTGCTCTTCGTCTTCTTCATTTGGACTGGCCCCAACTGACACAGAGCAGAATTTCTCCATTGGGTATGTGGACAGGGAAACAAATGTATTCTCAAATAGTTAGGGGACCCCTAAAATATCCAGGGACATATAGGACAATGATTTGTATAATACCGATAAATAGATTTTTTGCACCAACATTTATTGAAACTTGATCACATTGGAAGACTTAAAGAAATGAAAAACATTAGCAACATTTCTTTTCAAGAGCAGATGTGCCCACCTGGCCTGTACTCTACAGCTGGACTAGTTTGTTCCATTCTTTTTTTCTGCTGCTTTTCCCTGGGAGATTCCACAGTGGATTACTCATGAGGGTAATGAAGATCTAACCTATGAGTTGGGTAGGGGTTGAAGAAAAGTGATGCATTTTAATGGTGAAAAGGAAGACAAAGTTCCTCCATTTTGCTTCACAGAAATGGCAAGCAACCCCAAAAGGGAGGGGGGCAATTCCTCCCAAATGGTATCCTGTAGGGGCCCTGGCCTTGGTATCACTATGCTCCTGAGGAGCTGTATGACTGGGCCCCCAACCCAACCCACAAGCACAAAGTTTTCACCCTGGCCTGAGGAACCCCACGGACCTGCTGCCCTCCTCCTCCTCTTGCAGCCCCATTCACAGAGCTGCCTGAAAGCCGCTGGTTTCCCCTCCCTGACTGAGCTCTCACTGCCCCACTGGACACTTTGGCACAGAAGGGCAGCGGTGAGACAGAGATGCAGTGCCATGCAACACCAAGGGGGAACGGTCCACTGGTAGACTTACCCTGAGGGGGCCTTCTCCTGGCGGGCGACGAGGGCATCCTGATTGGGTGATTCCCAACTCATTCTCAGGGAGGCAGGACGAAGTTTGATGTCACTTCCTGTAGATGGGTTGGGCACACCCCTTTGGCCCCAGTATTGGAGTAACGTAGTAGTAGAGAGAGAGAGAAAACTGTACAAACACGAAGATACTAAACAGAGGCTCAACAACCATAACATGGGTTAACAATGAACGAACTGGCCACTGAACGGTGTCTAACGCACAACATGGTGGAGTCTAATTGACTTATCTGGCTGTATTCCTAACTAGAAGGGTTGATTTCGACTCAAGTTTTGGGGTATCAACTGGATCCTAGATGCTCTGTTAGATTAGGGTAACCTTGATTGTGTGTTGAGTCCTATGTGGAATTGGTGAATATTTTGGGAGCTGGAAGCAGGATGCCCTGAAGTAAGCCGTCAGCTCCAGGAGAAGGGCCCCTCAGGGTAAGTCTACCAGTGGACCGCTTCTCCCACAGGCTCGGGCATCCTGATTGGGGACCTCCCCGGTGCAAGTGTCCCTATAGGGTGGGATTATTCCACCAAAAATATGCTCTAGGACTCTTTGACCAAAGACTGGCCTGCGTTGTGTCAGCTAGTGACTGTATGCCCAGTGTTTAATGAGATGTTGTGATGGAGGACCAAGCAGAGCTGCTTTGCCATGTCCCCTCCACTGGTATGAGCTTAGATCTAAGATTTTGCTGCACATTAAGCTGCAGCGCTTCTCGTGGAATGTGCTGTGATTCCTGGAGGTATGGGTATGTTTTATCGATTCTGTATGGCGCTTCTACACAATGCAAGATCTGGATTGCTGTGCTGATAGCCTTAATGGCGTGTGACATTTGTGCTCCCAGGGGTTAGGTGCTTTACTTCACTACTGGAATGCTAGAAGCGATCTCTGTCTTTCTGATATGTTCCATTAGCGAATGATGTAAGCTTTTCAGAGCCCCTCCTAACATCTAAGGTGTGCCTGAGAGAATTTCCTTAGAGGTGTTTTTTGGTGAAGGGAAGAAAGGTTTGGGAGCACGATTTCCATGTTTTAGATGGAATGGAGAGCCAACTTTTGGTACATGCGAATGTTGGGTCTAGGCGCATCACCACCTTGTTTTTGTGGAGACAACACACAGTTGAGGAAGTTTATCGGATAGGGCCTCCTTTAGTTGTGGGAAATTCTTTCTGGCCCAGGAGGTGATGCATGCGATTAAGAAAATTAGTTTCATGCGTGAGCCATTTGACTGATGAACCGATTGGATTGTGGTTGGAAGAGGGGGGTTGGTACAGAGTGCATTCAGGACTAAGTTCAGTTTCACATGACGGAAAGCTTGGTGGACAGTAACTGGTGGCTGCTTTTGGCTTAACTCCTTTGTAGGAAAGCAGCACTATGTCCGGATGTTTTGAGGCTGGTACCCCTTGTAAGCGCTGCCCCAGACCGGTCGCCTTCAAGGCGGACTATCTGTCTCTTTGAGTGTTGCGCTTCTGAGGGCCCTCTCGAAGCCCCCCCCTGAAGGAATGCTAGAACCTGGGCTTACCCTAGGGGGATACCGGGTCTGTATTGTTGGACTTTGGCCATTACATCTCACCGAATGTTTTCCATACAGAAGAGTCATAGATAAATGCGTAGGTGGAGAGGCGACGTGAGGCCACTCTTCATGGTGTCTATTACTTTTTTGGAGTAATCCTTTCTTTTTTTTACAGGCTGCATGCGTTCAAGTACCATGCTGATTCAGCTTAAACCAGCTGGGATCTACTGGGTGATAGATCGAGCCCTGAGACAGCATGCCTCTTTGGAGGTGCTGGGAGCAAGAAAGGGCTGGTTGGCTGGAGAGTTGCAGAATGGAAGAAAACCATGGTCGCCTCGGCAATACCAAGGAGCCACTAGTATGACCTCTCCGCCTTCTCCCCTCCAGATTTTCCCTCAGGAGTTTGGAAGGATGATGGGAAAGGGAGGAAGGCATAAAAGAAAGAGTCTGAGGCCAAGGAGAGGTCAATGCGTCTGTTGCCGCTGCCAGAGTGATGAAGTAATATCTAGGTGAAGAATGCTGGCAGTTGGTGGTTCTTTTTTCTGAGGAGAAGAGATCGACCCTACCTGGAGTTCCGGAATCGTTGGATGATCAGGAACCTGGAAGATTGAAGATTGCAGCATCCACTCCGCTTCCATGACCGTCTGTCTGCCTTATGCCAGTGACGGCCTCGACATTTAGGTTCCCCTATGATGTGTTCTATGGAGAGGGAGCTGAGGGTTAGATTTCTGGCCCCAGTTGAGGATGGGAGGGACTTTCCTAGGTAGAGACTGACGGGATCGGAGACCCTCCCTGATGTGTTGATGTGGGCTTTGGTCGCCACATTGTCCGCTCTCAAGTAAGACGTGGCAGTCGTCCCCGGATGAGAGGGGCCGAGGAAGTGAAGGACATGCCAGGCGTGCTGTGCCTCTCATCTCTAGAAGGTTGATAGGGAGTTTGGACCCTGAGTGGGAGTCCACATGCCCTGGGCGACAAGTTGTCTTGGAGGTGTGCTCCCCAACCCTCCTGAGAGCTGGCATGAGTGGTGAAGCCCACTTGTATTCCTGTCTCTCGCGGTAACAGAGTAGACCTTGCCCGTTAGGTTCTTGAGGTGTGACCACCACCTTAGGCTGCGTCGGAGGTCTGGAGGAATCTGGATAGCATTTGTTGGCACTTTCTGCATAGTAGTGAAGGCCTTGGTAAAAAGGTCGCAGGAACTCCCTGAAGGGTTCTCTGGGCGTGGAGATCGCCCCATTGCAACATATCTAATGATCGATATGAAGAGTCCCATCAGTTTTACAAGCTTAATTGAAGAAGAGAAACTATTTTGGCTGAAAAGGATGGCCATTGTCCAGATCAGCTGGATCTTGAGGGCCTTGGCATGAGGGATAGAAGAGAGTGTTCAGACGCGGTGTCTACATACTGCTCCGAGGTGTGTTCCATGCGTGTAGAGGGGACGGTGGAACTTTTCTGCAAGTTTACCTAAGAAACCCCATGCACTTATTGAGACAGTCGTGATGACCTTTGTACAGGTACCGCCTCGGCTCTTTCCTGGGACTCTGATCGGATTAAGATGTCACCGTCCAGGTAAGGGTGGACGTGGATGGTTTGTTCTCGGAGGCTCCGGCATGATAGGAGCAGGGAGGACTTTGTGAACACAACCTGCAGGCTGAGGTGGCGAGTCCAGAAGGGGAGAGCTTTGTATTGTGAAGTGTTGTTTTTTTCTACAGCGAATCTCAGAAAGCGATCGGGTGCCGTAGATTTATGGGGATGTGGAGGTACAGCTTCCGGGGTGAGATCCAGAGAGGTGAGGAAGTCCCCCGGTCGGAGGCAAGGTTCTACCGCATTGGATCTCAGGGTCTCTCCATTTTGAAACGTCGCAAGCGAATGTGTCTGTTTTTACGCACAGAGAAGGTTTAAGATGGCTCTCGCCATGGTCCCCTCGTTCCTCTTTGGCACTCTGTAAAAGAAATGGGAGTATATTCCTGATCCACGCTCCGAAGCCGGCACTGGCTCTATGGCCTGGATTTTGAGGAGGTGTTGGATGGCCCGCTGTGTTCTGAGTCTCTTTTGTATGCAGTGCAGGTGCACCGGAGAAGGCTTGAAAGCGCAGGTTCTGGGATGTAGGAGAACTCTATTAGGTAGCCGGTGGAGACTTCACCTACTGAGGTCCAGCGGTCGACGTGATTTCCCCATATGTGTTGGAAGTGCTGCAGACAGGGCGCCGATCGGGAGATCGTGATAGTCACGGTTTTAGGTGGATCGATCTGGTTTGGAAGGTTTTCCGCCTCTACCCTGTCTGTAGTTGGAGGGTACTGTAAAGGAAGAGTTATTACTGTTGTAATTATTGTTGTTTCGATCTACGGAAAGTGTTGGAGGAAGTCCATCTTTTTCCTGCATCCCTAGGAGGCTCTTTGTGCAAGTGTTCTTTGCCAGGAACGGAACGTGGTGTATGGTTTAAAGGATGAACCTCTGTTTCAGGCCCTGACGCATCTAGGCATTTGGGACTTCTCTATTCCCTTTAGATTCGACCACAGGGCCCCGGGCACATCTAGCTCTAGGAGGCCAAATAAGCGTGCCCCATGAGTAGTCACTTAGGTGGACCACGACCTGTTTAGATTTGAAATCCTGCTTGCCATGCACGGGAGCCAGGCTTTGCCTTCCTGACAACTACTCCTAGGGCAAAGGCTCTAGAGACTAACAGAGGGAGGGCGTCAAAGGTAGAATCTGCTCCAGTATAGAGACAGCCATTAACATCCTTTCCATGCCCTCTCCTGATGCCTCTATGTTCAGCGGGAATTATCTCCAGAATGCAGGCGTGCCCAAACGATGGCGGCCCTGCCCATGGTGGCTGAGGAAGCCCTAAGACTCTGGTGGAAAGGAGCTAATCTGTCATGTAACCTGCTTTAAGGGTGATCGATCTCCCCTTTACGATTCGAAGGAGTCTACTTTAAAGGTGCCTTGATCCGTCCTTGGTAACTAAGGCCCCCTGATTGTAGCAGAACCCACTACAGAGGCGTCAACTAGAGGAGTTTGAATCATGGCTTGGACATGGTCAAATGGCAGCACATAAGCATTTTCTTCAGTAGAGAGGGATAGCTTTGTTGATATTCTGAACGTGGGTCCACTTCCTCTTGATTTTTCTCTCAGAATTGTACTCGGGGAGAGAGGGAGGAGAGCCACGAGGGTTTCCTCTATTTGAGGAAAGATTTCTTTTTTCTCCCCTTTGGGAGCACGCCTGCTTAACGTGGCTTCTTTGGGTCCGGAAGAAGTGGATATTCTTCCTGCATCCTGGGGTATCGTGGAGTTCCAAAGTCGAGATGGCTTTCGCTTACATGTCATAAGTGCCAGATTTTCTTCCCTGTTTAAAGAATCTTTGGCACTTTGCTCATTGGGATTTTCTACACTTTGGTATCCTCTCCCTCCAGAGAAATGATCAGAAGAATCTGCCTATTTCTCCATCACTACTACAGCTCTCTTCACATTGGTAGGTTAAGAGATTCCCTGTATGACGTGGAGGAAATGGGACTGTTGGATCCTAGAGTCAGAACTGGACCTATTAGGTCCCTCCTATGTCTATCTCTGTGGGTGAGATCTGTGGCCCGTTCCCTCTTCGTTTGGATTTCTTGCTTTTTCTTGTCCACGCAGAGACATTTCCCATCTAATGTATGTTTGTTAAAGGCTTCTCTATTAGCGCTGCAGGGGAAGAATTCTGGCCCCAAGCATTCATATCGTAAAAGAGATGGGGTGGTAGAGGATCCCCCTCCCCTCTCATCCCGATCTTGCCTGTGGGAAGCGGCTGGGCCCTCCGTTAGACCGTCGGTATCAGCATTCAGGCTGTGAGCGTCTTCCTCGTTGCCTGAGCCTTCCCCACCTCCCCTCTCCGCAGAAGAGCCGGAACGCTCTCTGCCCTGGTGGATTCTGGTGCTGGGGGGGAGCCGGGCTGGATGGGGAAGCTGCGCCATCCCTGCGGTCCCGAGGTGACGCGTGGGTGCTCCTTGGGGAGAGAGAAGCGGGAGGATCAGCGTTTCTCCAGGCTTGGCGCTGAGCGCTTTGCAGGGGAGCCGCGATCTGCAGCTTGTCGCAGCTCTTTTGCCGCGATCGCGCATCTTTCGTTTCCTTGTTTCATGCGGCTTTTTTTCCGGCCGCGCCTCTTTACTGCGGCCGCTTTGGATTGCCGCATTTTTCTTCCCCTTTGTGGTGTTGCTTGGCAGGGCTACAAAGTGGTCGCGGGTGAGATCCGCGCGTGTTGTGCTCCTCCCGCTGCAGGTGGGAGGCTGCGTGGATGCACCCTCGCGCCTTGCGGACTTGGGCAAAGGTGTCCGGTGGGGAGAAGGAGCGCATATGAAGCCATTGTGAGAAGAGACGGCCCAGTTAAATTCTTAAGGGAGAGGCTGTGGGCTAACAAACAAGGAAAAGAGACTTACAATAGGAAGACACAAGGAAGAAACGAAGTTTTGTAGGAGAAATCCTAGTTGGGCTTGGAGAGGCTCCAAGACCTGACCTCCCTGTCCTGAGGCAGGAACAATACTGGGGCCAAAGGGGTGTGCCCAACCCATCTACAGGAAGTGACATCAAACTTCGTCCTGCCTCCCTGAGAATGAGTTGGGAATCACCCAATCAGGATGCCCGAGCCTCGCCCCCAGGAGAACCAGATCCACATGGCAGATGCCAGAGAGCGCTGAAGGTGAGCCAAGGAAATGGCGGCCCCTGGGGAAGTCAGTATGCCGAGGAGCAGCCACAGCTGGGAGCCTAAGGATGGCCAAGGAAGAAGGCAGGCAAGAAGACAGTGGTAACCATAGTGAAGTAGTTGGCTGGTTGCCTTGCTCATGGAACTCGGCGACGCAGAGGGCAGTGTTCTGTGGGAACCTCTCAGCACTGTCTGCACCCTTGGCACCCACTGGCAGCAGCGTGTGGGTTTTCATCAGCACCAACCCAAAGATAAGGAAGGCAGAGGAAAGGGACACAGCTGCCCTTCCCTTACTCTGGATTTCCCTTCAAGCACTGGAAATCCACGTCCTGGATTTCCCTTCAAGCACTGGGGACCGGGGGGGGGGGGGGGGGATGATCCCTGGCCTGGACGTGGGAGGGCCGCTGAAAGTCGTTTGATGCAGTGTAAATGCTTGTACCACGTTTAATAATGCACAGAATAATGGTTTTAACTGTAAATGCTTTTATCAAAGTGCCACGTTTAATAATGCACAGAATAATGGTTTTAACAAAGGTAGCGCTTAAAAATGTATGTTAATTCTCATATTCATTCAAAACTATTTTTCTACTGTGCAAGTATTCCTTCTTCTGCTGCACCACAACTGACTGCACTTTAATCTTTAGGTGGAAAAGAGTACAGTACAAACAATATTTGTGTCGACACAATAGTTGCTAATTTTATACCTTGGTTTGTGCCACCCCTGCCTCTTGTTGCTAGATCAGGATGAACCAGCCATCAGCATGTAAACTGCAAGTGTCAGACATGCCAAGTCTCCTCCAGCTGAAAACTGCCTAATTGACTGCAAGAGACTGAAGAAACCGAATTTTATATAAATGCTCTAAATACGTTAGGGAGAAAAATGCAAAACCAGCATAGAACCACACAAAGCCTCCTGCTCAAACACTTTGCCTTCACTGTCTGCTCAAATGATGTTAACAGTAGCAGGTCACCACAGTAGCAACAGGGTATGCTAGGGCAGTGTTTTCAAATCTGTGGTTCAGGAATGAAAAGTGGGTCACAAAATCTCTGAAAGTGAGTCATGGACCAACCCTACCTAATGGCCACCCTTGCCCTGTCCATTGATTACTTTTGTATTTTGGAAGCCCAGATCTGACCCTGAAAATGGTATCTTCCATGTCACATATTAGTTGGCATTTTTTCTTCACTGAATATGCATGTTGATCAAGTAAAATGTGTCCTGATGGTTACTGAGTTTCTTAGAATCTTGGGGGATGGGTTAGAGAAAGTAATGGAGAAGGAAAGGGTGGCCAAAGTCTGGAATGGGGTCTCCAAATGGGAAGGCTATGTATGGTGGAATGCCACTTACTTCAATTCATAGTGGAGGCTGCTCAGCTCAGCCCTTTGTGTGATGTTAGTTGGCTAGTTAGCTGTAGAAATGATGAACTAGATGGGTGCCAAGGTCACAGTTTGCCTAGGGAATCAAAAAAACCCAGGCAAGCCCTGACTTGGACACCATATTAAGTAAATTTGGACTGGTAGGTCACTGAACCAAAAAAGGTGGGGAACTGCTGTGTTAGGAGAAAACCTTTTACAGGCCTGAGGCCTCTTTTGACCTGCTAGAACACAGGTGTCAAACTTGTGGCCCTCCAGATGTTATGGACTACAGTTCCCATCATTCCCTGCCAGCATCATGCTGGCAAGGGATGATGGGAACTGTAACCCATAACATCTGGAGGGCCACAAGTTTGACACCTATGTGCTAGAAGATATGTATATGACATCAGAGGCATGGTGGCAGAGGCAGGACTGGCACAGCAAGGCATCTATCAAGGCCCCCAGTCCCAGTGGACACTGTCAACCCTTGAAGCTCCTCCCTGGCCCTGCTGCTTCTTTTCTACAATTTCTCCCCACTTGCTTATTCCAGTGTGAGTGAGCAGCAACAGATGAAAGGAGTAGATACCAACTTTTGCCTCACCCTTTCCTACAGCTTCCAGAGTCTGGAATTCTCCCAGAATTATAACACCTCCAGACTGAAGATCAGTTTTTGCCCTGAACAAATGGCAACTGCTGGGTGTAGACTTTAGGGAATCACATTCCCCAGGCACTATCACCATATCTCCAGGAATTTACCTAGCTAGAGCTGAAAATCCTATGCTTTGCTATAGGTGGTGGTAAAGAGAGACATAGCATAAAGAGATAGCAAATTGGTGTTAATATGATGTATTCACACAAGGAATAAAAGTGACCTATTGGGCACATCCTTCCCAAAATGTCCTCTGAACCTAGGACAACCTTTTAGATATGGCTGATTCTGTAGTTTTTTTAAACATTTCTCACAAACACCTGGGTGCTTTGCAACCAAAAAGTACAAATACTGGAGGGATAATTTGCCTTGACAATAGTAACAAAACAAATCTGTTTCTAATGGGCTTTGAAGACTGCTCAAGATGTGCATATAATAGGATGATGCTGTTGCACACTCTTCTCTAACTGCTAAAAGAAGTATTTCTTAGCTCCAGGCTCAGTTTCCTGAACACTCCCCCTTTCGGCAGCAAGCTTAAAGAACGTTGCCACCAAATGCCATTTCCTTTACAAGTTTGTGGCTAGGATGTGTTTTTCTTTCCTGATCTGGTAATTATCTGACCCAGATCAACAGCCAGCCGTAGCAGACAGTTGGCCCCATTTATCAAGTCAGATTCATTATCAGCAACAGTGGAATAAGTTTCTTCGCAAGGAAAAACGGACAGTGGTAATAAAGGCAAAAGCAACGCCTGTCTTACAAAATACAACAACTGCAGCAAAGTTCTGAGAGGGAAATATGGAAATGTAATATGAAGTCTGCTGATATTCAGAACGGTCTCTGCTATATGTAACACAATTTTTCAGCACTAGTAACTCTCATTATTTGACTGTGAAATTAATTCACTTTAAAGAGTGCAAGAAAATTAGTCTCTGCCTAAAGGAGTTTACAATCTAAAATTTTACATGATGGAAACAATAAATGGAGAGGAAGGAGGTGGGGATGAACAGAAAAATAATATGCATTCATTCAAGTTAATTAGGCATCCTTTTTTAAGCAAGGTGACTGTACCAAAAGTATTACAGAAAATAAATTCTGGAGCCAAACATTGAATATATGTTTTCTTGAAACAATAACCCACAAAGACACCATGGTTTCCTTAACAAGATTCCCCCTACTACTATTTTTAAAAGGATGGTTTGGAGAACCAGTATGGCAGAGAAGTTAAAAGTATTCTCACTTGCCATGGAGAGAATGCAAAGTGAAAGCAGGGCTTGAGGATACGGTCCATACAAGACCTCTGCAGATACAAATTCACAATTTTGAGAACTGCAAAACCAAGCATCTGTAATAATATCTTCTAGATCAGTTGTTAATCAGTGGTAGATTAATGGAATTCATTAACCCCAAAATTTAAACACTGCAGGAATATACAATCTCATGCTATACAATTAAAAACTAATCTTAACAGAAGATATATAGTTTCTCATAACAGAAACTATATAAACTATTAGATAGATTTTTTCCTCAAAAAGTATTTTATTTTTTAAAATCCAATTTAAATTTTTAACATCTAATTTTTAAAAAAATCATTCATTTTTATCCATCCTGGTGCTATCCTGACTCTAATCTAAACACATTCATTTCAGTGGATTTAGACTGCAGTAACTGTATTTTGCTCACTGAACTGAACCGAACTGAATTTGAGCTGATACTGAATTTTGACTAAATTTTGGGCCAGTCACCCAGTGTCAACCTACTTCACAAAACCTTTATGAAGAAAAAATGAGGTCAGGAACTGTAAACACTACTCTGAGGGTATTGGAGGAAGGGCACAAAGGATAAAAACATTCCAGTTAGGGAAGCCAACAGTAGTAGTAGTAGTAGTAGTAGTAGTAGTAGTAGTAGTAGTAGTAGTAGTAGTAGTAGTTATCTATTAATCTTATATACCGCCCTCCCCGGAGGGCTCAGGGCGGTGAACAGTATGAATACAAGTAAGCACAAAATAACCTAATCAATTAACCATGAATAAATAAATAAATAAATAAATATAGACTCTATACATATTAAAATACAAAACTCCATTAAAATACAGCGTTCTAAATTACAAAAAACAGCAGATGGCGTCTCACAACTAAACCCCCCTGAGAGAGGGGCAGTATGGTTCACCGATGTCATGAAGAGGGGGTGGGGGCGATCAGCAGCCGGCCTCCCCAAAAGCCCGGTGGAACAGCTCGGTCTTACAGGCCCTGCAGAACTCATTAAGGTCCCGCAGGGCCTGGACAGCTGGAGGGAGAGCGTTCTACCAGGCAGGGGCAGGGCAGTAAAGGCCCTGGCCCGGATGGAGGCTAACCACATCATTGAGGGGCTAGGGACCACCAGTAAATTGGCCTCTGCTAAGCGCAGAGGCCGAGTTGGGACATATAGGGCAAGACGATCCCGCAGGTACGAGGGTCCCAGGCCACGCAAGGCGTTAAAGGTTAACGCCAACACCTTGAAAATGATTTGGAACTCAACTGGGAGCCAGTTAGATGAAGATGCAGTTCAAACAACAATGATGGTTTGCCATATCAGAATGGGGTAAAAAAAATAGATCACATCAATAAAAAGTGTCTTGATTTTGTGGAGTCACATTATCACTTAACTAGTATTTTCCTCCAAGTTCTATAATCAGTTAAGTCAAAGAATGTTATTTACTGGTGACCTACAAATATGGTGACTTTCTTCTGAACAGTTTTGAGTATAGCATCTATATAACATGTTGTCCATTTGTCATTTGTAAAGTAACCAGAAACCATTTCTGAATCCTGCAATCCCTTTTGAAAGAAGTGCAGCTAGAAGGTGTAGCACCCATACCAAAACAACAGGCATCGCATCTGTAGTGTATTATTGTCTTACAACATCCATTCAGTGTACAAAGCCATTCACAAGAGAGCAGCTGGCTTTATCTCCATGTAGATAATGAAGTGTATCTCAAGTGTTCCCACCTGGAGTCTGTCTTTATACCTTAGTGCAGAATTGCTTTTACACTTGTAGCTGTTCTCCTTACAAAGGAAACTGCAGGGCTCAGGCTCTTTGGATACTTTAACAGGCTTAAAAGTAGCAAGCATAAAAACTAGTAAAGGAAAGCAACTGGCAAGTCACTAAATGGAATAAACATTTCCAAACCTCTTCAGTGTTTCTGTCAATACAGTGATTCTTAATTATTTTGCTGTCACATTCTGTTTTATACCCAGTGTCCAAATATAACACTGTCATTTGATTATGGCAATTAAAATTGTGGCCCTGATGCTTTTGTCGACAGTTATTAGGGATGCTGTGAAGCCAGATCAGAATATTTTCAATGGATATCAGGCCCTTCTATAAAGAGCAGTGCATACAATCCAGTAGATTTCATAAGCAAACAGCATTCAGGCATCTAAGTGAACTGATTCTTGACAGTCTTTTTAAGAAAGCACATAGCATGTTATGCGGTTACAAGCCGTTAGTTGTGATACAGGCATGTCTGTAGTAAGCCTCCCCTTGCAAGTCTGTTCAGCTACAGACTATAGTGGAACAACTCCATCCCTATAAGGTGGGATTCAAATAATTTAACAACTGGTTGTTTACAAGCACCATTTTAACAACCGGTTCTGCCAAAGTGGTGCAAACCGGCTGAATCCCACCACTGGATGTATATCTCCAGTGATAGCTCCAGCATACCACATTTTAACTTTCAAACCCTGCTGATTTCATGTACCATATACCAGTACTATTAGCTTAGTTATGTTATGTTAATGACTAATAATATTTAAAGCTGCATTTTTGGCACAGTCAAGTGTAGCGTGTTCCCACCATGCATTTACCAAAACGTTTAAAAGGTACAGGCTAGTTATCAGGAGACCAAAAAGGTGGGTGGGGGTTAAAGGAACAACTTATGCTTTGATTACACTGAAAAAAATTATGTACAAAGGACTTGTGGGTTGTGACCTTGTAGAACGTCTTAGTACTCAGTACTATGTTGTTAAGTCACTGTGAGTACTTCTGGAGAAAGGTGGCCTATAAAACTAAACTAAAGGCCCTTTAAAACAAGACATCACTTCCATATTAGTTCCTTAGACAAGGCACAGAGAAAGTAAGTGAACAGGAAGAATGTGTTGAAGATAGAGGCAAAAGGTCAGGATTATGTTTGGAGTCAGATTTTTAAATATATATATTTATGTCACTGCATACTACTTTTCCACTTAATATAAAGCACAAGCCTTTGTAAAGGTATGGTACTTAAATCTTCTAGAAGTCTACGGCATTGAACTGGTATAATTTTTCATGGACTGAAGCAGTTCAGTTATTAACACTTTAACTACATCAAGCATTTATCGGTTTGCTAGCTCCATGTTGAAAAAAAAAACCCTGGATATTTTGTGGGTGGAATTTAAAGAGGACAGGGAGAAAATTAGGGATGGGAGAAAATTCAATGGGGCAGTGCCATACTGTCCACCTTCCAAGGCAGCCATTGCTCCAGGCAAATTGATTTCTATCACCTGGAGATCAGTTGTAATTGACCACTGGACATTTACCATGAAGGGTCCTTCTTTTCTGAGCTAAAGAGTACAACTAACTTGGGTGATTCCCACCACATACTCAGAGAGGCAGGATGTAACTTCAGATTTCTGTTTCTGGTGGGGTCACCCCTCCTCATCTCAAGAAGAACAATGAATGCAGTAACGGTCAACAATTAGATTCTTACAAGAAGAAAAAAAGAAGAGAGAAGACAAACTTCCCTCAGTCTAAAAGAGTCCCAACCTTCCCAACTCACAACATAGGTACTAGACAAAACAGGAAACTGAAATGTGTCTGTCTTATTTTCTAACAAAACATTTAAAAAAAACCCAGGAGGGTTGACTAACTGAGAATTACTAAACCGGGTGGGCAAGTTGTCCTCCTTAGCTCAGAAGAGAATGAACGATGTGGTCCAGTAAGGTTTTCCCTTGCATGTTTCTGTGTTTCATTCACCAAATTAGGAATACCTTGATCCGTCTGGATACCACCACCAATATATTGACCTTGTGCATGATACAGAGCTGGAATGGCATCTGCCCCTCGGAGTGGACTTGGTGTTGGATATGAGGATACCCGAGGAGGAGGAGGAGGAGGAGGAGGAGGAGGAGGAGGAGGAGGAGGAGGAGGAGGAGGAGGAGGAGGAGGAGGAGGAGGAGGAGGAGGAGAGTTGGATTTATATCCCCCTTTCTCTCATGCAAGGAGACTCAAAAGGTGTAATAAACTCTTTTCCCTTCCCCCTCCTCACAACAAACACCCTGTGAGGTAGGTGGGTCTGAGAGAGATCAGAAGAACTGTGACTAGCTCAAGAGATCAGAAGAACTGTGACTAGCAAGGGACATTAGAGAGCAAGACTTTGCCTTCAGTACCCTAGTCTTGTCAGCTGCATCAATAGTTTCCAGAGCAAGGATAGATGAAAGAAGAAAAGAGAAATAGAAAAAGAGAAAAGGAAAGCAAGAGAGCAGGATGGAAAGACAACTAAGTACTGCTTCTCCCTCAGAGGCAGGAAAGAAACTGAGTGAGGTTTACATCCTGCCTCCCTGGGTATGCGGTGGGAATTACCCAAATTAAAGATGTCCTGCTCGGGGAGAACCCAGATCTCTAACCACCACATGGAGATTGGCAAGTCAATACATTTAGCTTTTAAACCCATCACTGCTATAAAGCAGACCAAGTGTGAGGAACTGCTAAATTAGCCCCAGAGACACAAATCCATAAATGTATAAATATGAAACCAGGTGTTCAAGCACTAAAGTATACAATGCAATTAAGATACATGTTTGACAACACTTAATTTCTGATAAAGAAACAAAAGTTTTGGCAGTTGTAGCAAATTATATAGCACATTTCCTCTTGTGCTAGAGCTTTCTTGCAAAGGTTTTTTTAAGAATATGACAGCTGCTTGCTCTAAACCAAACTTTTTGTACTACCCACTTGTGTTTCTGTGTGCACAAGACCTTTTTCTGGGCAATTTTTGGGCACTGTGTTATACAGAGAAGATGATGCTAGCAAAACTGCACCACTACACATAACAACTGCCTTGCTGGCTGAGACCACGCTCCATCTAATTCAGTATGGTCCTTCCAACACTGGCCAACCAGATGCCTCTGAAAAGCATAAGCAGGGCATGAAAGTGATAGGTAAATAGATCCTCCGTAAATAAATAAGCCACAAATATCATAACAACCATCCACACACAGTCAGAGATTGTGCTATAGCAAATGCTCACAACTGTATTTTCCTGTGTGAACAACAGTCAATTTATAAATGATTGCTATAGTGCAATGACAATGCATTGACCTAAAAATGTGTGGATCCAGTCCTAGACTTTCTGCACCAACCCAAAAATAGCATTTTGGGATTTGAAATGTTAAATAGACCTATTCTCTGATTTCTTAGCATGACAATCTGTACTATACACCAGAAGGAAAAATTGGTGCATTTTAATTAGCAAGAGTTCGTATTCTTTTTTAAAAGAGTGAACAATAGATACTTAAGATAAACTTGCATGAACCCAGAAGGTAATTCAATGAGTCTTCTTGAGATAATCCCAAGGGCAAACTTCCTTTCCAATAAGCTACGTCCCAAATGTCAACTACCCACAAAACAGAAGTGAGCTCTGCCTCACAGCAGTTATAACTGTGCTTGTTCTTCGGCCTTTTCAGAAACATCTGCAAAATACAACGGTCCAATTAAAGTCTACCGCTCCAGCACATGACTGGACCTATGATCTCACAGGCACAGACAACAAATTAGTTTCAACTCATAAACACCTATAGAACCTGAGCCCAACATACTTCTCTACACAATCACAATCTTCAAGGATTAATTCACCCAGAACTTTCCTCCTACACACATGTTGCCTGTAGCTATCCTATGATCACATGTGGAAAAACTGAACAATGTCACTTTTTCCTCAGAAATTACTGCACTTGTGTGCATTTGTAGCTGGGTTCACAGAGAAGAGTAGAAGAGTATACACTGCCTTTGTCTCCTCTCAACAGACACTTTGTGAAGTAGGTGGGGGCTGAGAGAGTTATGAGAGAACTGTGACTAGCTCAAGCAGGCTTCATGTGTAAGTGGGGAAACAAAAAAAATCTCCTTTGTGAGCACAAACCTAATGACCACTTTAGGCTGGTGGCATACAGGGTAGGACTAAATAATGTGCCATTCAGATAAGTGCCAAGCCTAAGTTAAGGACACCTTATAGAACATGCTTTGCATAGTTCTTCAAGTTTTCAGGTTACTGCGTGGCAGCAGAAATAAATAGGAAAGCTGTAGCATCTTAAAGACTAACAACATTTAATTTAGGCACAATCTTTTGTGAGCTCAGCTCATTTTATCAGATGCACAGAATTAATATTTACTTGTCAGAAGTGTTCGCAGTCAGAATTATACCAAGGGAAGGTAGGGAGAGAGAGTATTGCCATAAAGGGAGATATGCTGTGAATCTTTTAAATTCAATCCCTATTTCATGCATTTAAAGTAATATAATAATTTTTACTATAAAAGTATCTGCCAAGTAAATGCTCCCTCCATGCATCTAACATAGTGAACTCAGGATACAAAAGCTTACACACAAATAGTCTTCAAGGTGCCAGGATATTCCTATTCATTTTGTGATTTCAGATTAAGTATGCACAGCAACTTACTCCTGAAGTTATGCCCCCATAATGGCTCCCTCCTTTTGAATTCATGCCAATTCTCAGTTTGCATAGGGTGAGAATTAAGCAGCAGACAATTGGGATTTTTAATTGCATTAGCGTGATTGAATGCATTTTGTTTTGTTCCATTTTGAAAGGAACATGTATGCTCTTTTAACAGCTACATTCTTATCTTGTGAAAGGGCAAACTATAAAATTAAACAAACATTTTAAACTACTTGAAAATACACACATATATACACCAAAGAAAGCTAAAAATTGGGGGACAATTCTGTTAACACGCTGCTTTACTCTCTGGGATTATACAAAGATGCGAATTCAGCTTTTATATCCTGCCTACCTTAAAGTAGCCAATAATTCACAGAAGTACAAATTGCAGGCTGCCTTCTCTCTTAACACTATGCAAGAAATAAATCATCCTAGGACGAAAACTAAACTGACCCAATGTCATTGGGCATTTAAAAAGTTGCATATTTAGGCTCACAAGAATAAACAGATAAAATGGTCTGATGACAATGATGATGTCTACTGTCTCTTCACCATGACCTGGATAGCCCAGTGTCAGACTCACTCAATCTCATCCGCTCTCACAAACTAAGCAGTGCCATTTCTGGTCAGTGTTGGGATGGGAGCCCACTGAGGAAGTCCAGTGGTCACTACACAGAAGCAGGTAATGGCAAATTCTCTCTGTTAAATGCATTGTCGAAGGCATTCACGGCTGGATTCAACTGGTTGTTGTGGGCTGGGTGGCCATGGTCTGATAGATCTTGTTCCTAAAGTCTCACCTGCATCTGTGGCTGGCATCTTCAGAGGTGTATCGCATTCGACCTAAAATGGGGGAGCTAGAGTACAGAGTTTTGAAGGAGGACTTTGATATAGTGGGCATTACAGAGACATGGTGGAATGAGGAGAACTTAGGTGGGATGCTGTTATACCAGGCTGTTACAGGCTCCCTTATAGGAAGGGATATAGGACAGGGCGCTGATTGGGGTGGAGTTGCTCTTTTACATCAAAGAGAGCATTAGTATCACATAAAATAGACAATGCAAGGGAGCTGGTTCCCCTACAGAATCATCACTGTGGATTAATCAATACCACCAGGTGTGAAGCGGACAGTTTAATATTAGGAATATATTATCGTCCCCTGCTGACCAAAAGTCTGCAACAAGAGGATTCTGAGATGGAAAAATAAATTAGAGAGGCCAACAAAAACAAAAATGTGGTGGTAATGGGTGATTTTAACTATCCCCATATAAACTGGAAAAATGCATGTTCAGGTCATAGTAAGGAGAGAGCATTCCTGGATATGCTAAATGACTGGCTTAGAGCAGATGGTTGTGGAACCAACCAGGAGAGGTGATCCTAGATCTAATTCTATGTGGGACCCAGGACTCCTGGGTGCAGGAAGTCAGTGTTGTTGGAGCCGATAGGGAACAGCTTACCCGCCAATGCTGTCAGATTCAGTATCTCAGCATGCGAACAAGTGGCAACTACTAATGTAGTTACATTCGCCTTCAGAAAGGGAAATTCTCAAAGCGATGAGGGGATAGTGCGCAGGAAGCTGAAAGGGAAAATCAAGAGAGTCAAAACTGTCTTTTCAGGATGCTTTGGAGGTTATTTAAAAAAACACAGTAATAAAGCTCAGCTGGAATGTGTTCCACAGGTTAGAAAAAAGGCAGCACCTAGCAGTCCAAAAAGAAAGCCACCATGGTTAACAAGAGAGGTTGAGGAAAATTATCAGAAAAAAGAAAAAATGTCTTTTAGAAAATGGAAGTCCAGTTTGACTGATGAAGAATGTATGCGAGAGGGAACACAAATGGTGGCAAAAAGAGAAGCAAGTTAGCTGTAAGGGAGGCAAAAAAAGGATTATGAGGAACGATGGCTATGAACATCAAAGACCAGCAACAAACAAGTTCTTCAAGCACATCAAAAGCTAAGTGAAGCTTCAGCAAGGGAAGCCGGGTGAGGGCCCGCTAGATGACAAAAGGAACAAAGGGTGCGTGCTAAAAGATTTAAGCAGGGAGATTGGCAGAGAAGCTGAATGAATTCTTGTGCATCTGTCTTCACCCAAGAGGAGGGTGAGGAACATTCCTGCACCTGAACCAAGCTGCTTAGGAGGCTAACCGGTGAACTAGCCGAAGATAGTGGTAGAACAAGGGAAGAAGTTCTGGCAGCCATTGATAAACTAAATGTTACCAAATCCCCTGGCCCAGATTCGGTATTCACCCAAGAGTTCTTAAAGAGCTCAAGCATGAAATTCGCTGATCTTCTCTCACTTTAATATGCAACTTATCCCTGAAATCAGGCTCCATCCCTGAAGACTGAAGATGGCAATAATGTCACACCAATCTTTAAAGAAAGGATCTTAGGAGACCTCGGGAAATTACAGGCCAGTCAGTTTGACATCTGTTCCTGGTAAATTAGTAGAATCTATCATTAAAGATAAAATTATAAAACATGTAGAAAAGCAAGCAAGACCTGCTGAGAAAGAGTCAGCAATGGCTTTGCAGAGGCAAACTCTGTCTTACAAACTTACTACAGAGTTCTTTGAGGGTGTAAAACAGTGCATGTGGATAAGTGGGAACCAGTGGACATTGTTCACTTGGATTTCCAAAAGGCTTTTGGACAAAGTTCCTCACCAGGAGACTATTGAGAAAACTCAGCAATGAAGGAATAAGAGTCAAGTCCCTCCTATGGATTAAAAAAACTGGTTGAGAAACAGGAAACAAAGAGTGGGTGTAAATGGGAAGTTCTCACAATGGAGAGAGATGTCGGAGTGGTGTCCCCCAAGGATCCGGTTTTGGGACCAGTGCTCTTTAACCTATTCATAAATGTGACCTGGAAGTAGGGTGGGTAGCTGCAGGCCAAGCTTTGCAGATGATACCAAATTATGTAGGGTGGTGAGAACCACAAAGGATTGCTGGGCGAGCCTGCAAGCGGACTCTTTGATAAATAGGTGAGTGGGCTCAGAAATGGCGGCAAAATGCAGTCTCAATGTAGCAAAATGCAAAGTGATGCACATATGGGGCAAAAAAAAGTAAATCCCTTCACATTACACGCCTACAGGGCTTCGTCAGTGCTATCAGTCACAGACCAGGCAAGGGATTGTAGGCTGCCTTAGTTGATAGTTCCATGGGAATGTCAACTCAATGCATGGCAGCTGTGAAAAAGGCAAACTCTATGCTGGGGATAATTAGGAAAGGAATTGAGAATAAAACTGCAAAGATTGTCATGCCCTTATATGAGTTAAAGCGGCGGGTGCTTAACCGCGACTTTGGAGTAATGTGTCCAGTTCCTGGTCGCCGTGATCTCAAAAAAAAGGATATTGAGGAGATAGAAAAAAGTGCAGAGAAGGGCAACAAGGATGATTGAGGGACTGGAGCACCTTCCCTATGAGGAGAGGTTGCAGCGTTTGGGACTCTTTAGTTTGGAGAGGAGGCGGCTGAGGGGGGATATGATTGAAGTCTATAAAATTATGCATGGGGTAGAAAATGTTGACAGAGAGAAATTTTTCTCTCTTTCTCGCAATACTAGAACCAGGGGGCATTCATTGAAAATGCTGGGGGGAAGAATTAGGACTAATAAAAGGAAACACTTCTTCACGCAACGTGTGATTGGTGTTTGGAATATGCTGCCACAGGAGGTGGTGATGGCCACTAACCTGGATAGCTTTAAAAGGGGCTTGGACAGATTTATGGAGGAGAAGTCGATTTATGGCTACCAATCTTGATCCTCCTTGATCTGAGATTGCAAATGCCTTAACAGACCAGGTGATTGGGAGCAACAGCCGCAGAAGGCCATTGCGTTCACATCCTACATGTGAGCTCCCAAAGGCACCTGGTGGGCCACTGCGAGTAGCAGAGAGCTGGACTAGATGGACTTTGGTCTGATCCAGCTGGCTTGTTCTTATGTTCTTATGTTCTTAGAGAGAAGTCTGTTACATACTGACACACTGTGTAACAGACTTCTCTCTGTGAAACACCTCTGAAGATGCCAGCCACAGATGCAGGTGAAATGTTAGGAATAAGATCTACCAGACCTCGGCCACACAGCCCACAACAACCAGTCTCTCTGTTAAGTCTCTTACTGTGAAAACCATATAGGGTCACCATAAGTCAGCAAAAAAAACAAAAAAGTATTTTCATAAATGAATCTCTGTGTGTATAATTTTATAGCATTCTGTGCACTCAGTTCTAGGCAGCCTGCTACCCTCAAGTCCCATTAATTGATATCATGTGGATCCTGCTATACCAGTCCCAGATGCTAGGGTTCACAGGTAAATAATGTCACACAGAAAGAAGGCAGCAGCTAGAACTGTAGCACAATGAAGAGATTATCTGATAGCTAAGAAGGTGCACATAGACACAAAAGTAACAAAACACAAGTCAGTGATATGTTAAGCTCATTCCGCACACGCAGAATAATGCACTTTCAAGCTGCTTTCACAACTGTTTTTGCCATTCCGCACAGCTTCAAAGAGCCCTGAAAGCAGCTTGAAAGTGCATTATTCTGCGTGTGCAGAATGAGCCCTAGTTACTTCAGCAGTGCCAGACACAATAACAGATAAGCAGCCCAATCTGGGGGGAGGGAACCCCTCTGGAGCCGGCACACCCCTGCGCCAGTGTGAGTGCCCATTTCAATGGCACAAGGGACAAATGAGGGGCAACTTAACCTATGTGGCCAAGCACCGTATGGCTCTGCAGTGCCCAACCTCGAAGCATCCTCAGTTGCCCAGTTCCACCACCATGCACGTTCTGGGGGGCAAGGCTGACCTTAGTCGGCCCCCAGGCATCAGCAGAGCTGCAGTCAGAGATATGCCATGATTTTCGGGGCATATCTCTATTCTCCCCTATGGGAGATTGTGAAGTGAGTTGTAGGGATGAGCCGCTGACCCAGCAGAACCGTAGGCAGAGCGCTTGGCATGCCGGCCCAACTACGGCCTTCTGGTCGCACCCCGGCCCTCATACCCTGCACTTCCGGTGAGTCACAGGTCATGAACCAGCTGGCTCACAGCCACGAGGTGTCCCATACATAGGTATAATGGGCCCTTGCGCCCAGGTGTGGATTATTAGCCCAGACACAGACGCTTCCTCCTGTAATGCATTCAGCCCGAGCGGAGATCATGCATCACCTGACGCATCTCCCTGCCTCCCGGCCTCCCGCCGATCGACCCCTTTGCCCGCCCTCAGAGAAAACCTCTAATAAAAGGTGTCAGGAACCAGCACGCCGCAGAGCGTTGTGATCACGGACCTCAAGCGCTCCCGCTGCTGGCTCTCTCCACCAGATGATATCTCCGCGTCTCGTCTCGTTCTTACGGTGACTCCGCGTGCACGACTACAGTGAGTTTTCCTTTTTTTACATTTTCGGGCTTTCCACAGCACGGAGTGTGCAGAACAGCACCATCCCAGCCCACCAGCTCTGTCTTGATTGGGCTGTAAAGCAATTAGGGCAAGAACATTACAGAAGGAAGTCTTTGTTTTTAAATCCCCCAAAGTCCCATATAGAGTCTTCCATCCAAGCTAACTAAAAACTAAACAGACCATTTTCCACCCATGGTGATGAGATTTTTCCTATACGTTTCATTAAAACACACACACACACACACACACGCATTTGCCCCTGGTTAGCCTGGCCCTCTTGCTAAACATTTTAAACAGACCTGCATTTATATTCAGGACAGCCAGGATGGATTATGCCAATCTCTAATTTACTACTGAAGGCAAAGTTTTATACCTTGAGTGAAGTGTACTTTAATTCCTCTGTGGTTATATTCAAGAGAGTGGAAGAAAGTGACTTTATAGAAGCCAGTGCTTCAGGCTGCCCTGAAGCAGACTGGATCCAGATTGAAAAGAATTGGCAACACTAAAACTTTTTGATAAGATAAAAATGCATTGAAGCTGGCTCACACTGGGCCCACTTCAACTCTGCACTTGTCCTCTGTGTTTCCTTGGCATATCTGTTCCTTTCCTCTATCTGCTTTAGCATAACTTTATTTTTCTCTTTTATCTTTAGATAACTGCAACCAGGGACCGGAGGGATTGATTTTTTGTTTTGACTTATTGTTTGAAGATCTGTAACTCAAAGCAGCTCTCACGCCTCTGATGTCTAAAGCATGAGCAGCATAAAAGGTAAACCCAGTCCTGTGTAGCAAACTGAGCTGTGATGCCATTTATAATCAGGCATCTCTTTGCATTTTATTTTTCTTCAAGAAGCAGAGTGGAGAGGAGGGGGAAGCAAGTATTTTAAGGTAAAGCGAAACCCTATATGAATAGTGTTTGCGTTACCAATATTCTTTTTAAAAGATTCTGCTAAATAGTTCTAAGTATTTAACATTTCAAATGCAGCTTATTTTATTATATTGAATATGAAAAGTATTTTTAAAGTTTCTCAGATGAAATATTTTGATTGGCGCTTCAAGGCTTCCCGCGCATTTTGCTGTGGTCTACAGTTGTGGCTGTGAAGCTCCGAATGTCCATCCTGGATGAGAAAGCAATGGGGGAGGGGGGGCCTCTCACTTTCAATTCAAATACACACCAATTCATCAGAATACTGGCTTGGAAGGGGGGCGGGGAGATGACAGGAAGTCCACTTTCGGAATAGATTTCAGATTTTATCTCCTTAAAAATTACTGATGATTCCTGTCCCTTTAGCCCTTCTAGATCCATCTTCTCCCTCTTCTTCACACCTGTAAACACGGTGGGAATATTTGCCAGTTTAATTCTTCACCCACGCTTTCCAGTTCATAAAACATGTAGATAAAGGCTACCAAGTGAACTGCACTCTCTCTGAGACATGCACGCAGACATACTTTTTAACTGCAGCCCCCGTCTTGTCTGTTTCCTGAAGTTGCTCAGCTTGATGAAATATGGTTACATATGCAAACATTATCTCCCAATTGTAACCTCATTTTCTGCTCTGCTGGACAGCGTGACCAGCGTTTGTCATCAGGCCTCCCCCACACGCTGCATCATTCATGTGTCTATAATTGTCATCAAGATGTGGCATGTCAGCAGGACTCCTGTGTTCAGAGTTCCCTCATCTCTACGCAGTCACTCAGGTAACAAACCCATAATCTCGTCCTGTTTTCATGATGGTTGAATTACACATAATTGTTTCTGCACAGTGATTGATTTCTGCCTGAATAGAGACCTCTGCCTTTTTTCAATGCAAGCGAGTGGCAGCCAAGTCTCTCCATCTAGGAGGAGGCAGCAGCCTTTGAAGAGATCAAAGCCAAGGCCGCAAGCAGTTGTGCGCCCTGGGAATATGGAAAGCCTTTATGTTCTCAACCCCATTTCCAACATCATGTTGGATTGCAGCTGCATTACATTCTGCCAGCATTCTTAATGCTTTTAGCATTGACTCTGACATCACTGATAGCTGTTTTAAAAGAAACAAAAGCTGAAAGATGACTTATTTTCACAACTCAGTAATTGGAACATGCAAAGTTAGGGAAGGGGAGCATTTGTTTTCAATCCAAAATAATACAGAAGAAAAAGCATGTGAGCACACAACATTTTTATAATTTTACAAAATGAAAAACATGTTTTTTGTATGGAAAGAACAGAAGGGGCCTTTTTATAGCTTGGACCACACAAAATGAACTGCATACTATATACATGCATTTTGAGGCTTTATGGGTAAAATAAAGAATGACTGCACACGGGAAGTCAGACCAGAATTTTTTTAAAAAATCAGCGTCTTAAAGTTAGTATCCAATGCAAGACAAATACTCAGCTGTGATAGAACAGTATGGATTTCTAAAAGGGCAGTAGTAAGAAAATACTCCTTGTTGTAAAATAACTGAAATTACATTCTCATGGACCAAATATTCAATTTGCAAATGCAGAACAGAGTTTTTATTTTAAATACCTTAAATAAGCACTTCTATACACTATTTTTTTTTGGGGGGGGGGGGGTTAAGCAGCAAATATCAACAATGTACTTGTACACTATAGGACCTGTTTATACTGATTTCTGAAGGTGTGAAACATATCATTCCAAATTTCCTCCACAGTTAAATTATGTGCTTTCCTTTATGTTCATTCTAGTCTGGCTTACTGCTGAAGGAGACAAGGGTAGTTACAAGCCTCATTCAAGGGACAAAGACCAAAATCCTACACATCACTTATTCATAAGGGAAAGTTAAGGTATAAGTTTTTTTTTAAAAAAAATAAAGTTGTTTAAAATCAGCTTTGTTCAGAAAGAGCTTGAAACCTAGAATCTACAATTACTTTTGTGGCAGTTAATATGAATCAAGTCCACTCTAGTAATGCCTCAATATGTTTACACATTAGAAACATATTATATATACTGGAGACATGTAACATTCTCTGAATTTAAGCATTTATGCCAGCAATAATGCATAGCTTGTGCTATCAGCACCCCAATCCTGTGCATTTTCGCAATGATGGTTCTTGCATGTTTATTTGTACCATATAAAAGGAAAGTAGGTTTATAGTACTAGCCATTCTTTTGTCACTTTTATTCCTCACTGTTATCAGGGCTTTGTTTTCATTCCAACCGTGCACATCTATTAATGAGCCTTTTTCCTTTTCTCCTTTGAACAGTCTCCAGCTACCAAGCTATCACAACTCCAGCCTCTTATTCTATCTTTATGCAGACTCCAAAGCTATTGATATTCGCTGGGCATGCAGGTATCAGTAAACAAATTTACATTTGCCACTTAAATAAGCTAGCAACACCTTCAAGAAGAGTTTCATTCATCAGAATACGCAAGTTCCGAAAGAATACTTAACATACTATTGTGCACTTAACAAAACCACTATCTGGATTAAGACTGGAGATGGACGCCATAGGACAGGAGTTTAAAGCTCATTCTTAAGTGGGCCAGAGCATTCACAACTAAGAAGTTGTGGGACAGCACTGCCCCCTTGGCAAGCCTCACTTGCTACAGCTGTTGTTTTCTCCTGTCCAATACGATTCCTTCCTCTTCCACCTGAGGAAATCAGATAGAGCACCTTTGCAGTTCAACCCATGAGGCTCACTATGAGAACAAGAAGAGGTAGGAGGGGAAGAGATGCCTCCAGAAAGCACTACCAAACAACGTTGGTGTTTACCCTAGTTAGTGGTATAGTCCACCTCAGAATCATAGCAGATCTCCTGTAAGTTTAGTTTGTCATTATCACAGTTTTAAAAATTCAGAGCTCAAAAATAGCCAGTTCCATTTACTTAAGTTAAGAGATTTCCTCTACTTCAACAGACAACAGGGCCAAAGCATGTTATCAGCAACAACTTCAGAGAGAGTTTCTACCAGCTATAGAAGAATACTTTGTCTAATTTAATACCAAATTGCACTATGTTCTCTGAACTGCCTTCTCTTCACTGCTATGAAGAAAAACCTGTGACAGTTTGACTTAAATATGCCTTAAAAATCCCAATTTGAAAGTGACACATTAGATTATCTAGAACAGTCCCCTGCTCGGAGGAAAGACACTGTATATATAAAAAGTTCAACATAAGGCTATCAAGTATTTCTTCAGGAATCTTATTAGAAAAGCAATTTAATAACATCCATAGATAAATTTACTCTTCTGCAAGTGTCTCCAATGAAGTTATCACATTGGAAATTAAGGGCTTGGTCTGGAGTAACTCTACAATACAAAATCCTCTTGTCTTATTCTCAAGTATATATGTAGGAAGTTTCTTATTCTCTGTATTCACTGTTTTCATTCTTTGAAAACTGTCCTGACTTTTGCCCCTGCTCCTAACAGACCTTCCAAGTCCATAGTTCAGTCTTTTGGGAAACAGTTTTCAAACGGTGGACTGTATAAGGTGGTTACATTATGCATCTCAATGAGTTGTCAGTTTCAAAAGATGCGTACAGTGAGCACTTCATAGGAAATTAGCAGTTATCCTACAGAAATTAAATTAATCTGCTATGAATCAATTTCAGTTTTCTATGTTGGATTTGGTTTTGAGTTTCTCAAAACGTATCCAGCTATAACCATGCTCTTTCATATTAGCACAATACCAAAACATCAGATTAAAGTTGGAGAGCTTTAGAACAGCAAGTAATGCCTTCAGGGATTCATGACAACATTAGGAGATGCAATTGACAAAATTTTTATGCTAGCAGCCAGTGTGTCTCTGCCTTTAAGTAGACATAAAGTACAGCTGGGGAGGAAGAAAACTTTGGTCTGTCTGGAAGGAGTCAAGATACGTAATGAGAAGCCAGACAATGGGAGATAGCAGAGGCTGCATCCAGTGTGCACTCTGTGTTTTCTGGTCCCATGGCACCAGGCGTGCGCCCGGTGCAATTCGCACACCTTGCCCCCTGGCAGCTCTGCCTCTGATCAACAAGCATTGTTACTGGAAACGCTTCAGGATTTCTTCCAAACATTTGATGTCTTGGGAGTGTATGGTTTTTGAACAAACAATAACTGGGGGGAGGGGCTTTATTCATGATAATAAATTACTAAAATGGCAGTATAGATCCAAAGTTATATAGTTTTTTTTAAAAAAAATCTGTTTGATTTGTCACAAACTGCTATACTTGGTCCAAAACCAATAATTGACACATTTCAGCTCAAATTCACTCAGTTATTCCAGGAAATAATGTAGTGGAGGGGGGAGATTAGACTAAACAGACTCTTGGATTTAGCATTAAGTTTCCAAATGTGGCTGACCAGATGCTTCCAAGATGCCCACAAACAGGGCATAAAGGGAACCAGCCATTCACATCTGTTTGTCCCACAGAGGAAGGGAAGAAGATTCCATTTATCCATTTCATGGTTGTTGTTTATACTACATACAACTTTCAGCTATTGATAAGGCGATATCTACTATTAGTCACAGCCAAAGCAGAGCCTTGGGAACTTAGTGTGAGGGTTATTTCTGCTCTGAGGTAAGTAACTTCCCACTGGCTGCACAAGGAGGCAGGACTAAAACTTTCCACTTCCTGCCTCCCAGCCAGGAACTTATGGTTCAGTTTAAATACTGTCCAAGATAATAAGTAGGACAGAAAAAAAGAAAAAAAACCCTGATGAACATAGGACAGGAACAGGCTAAATAACATTGTCATATCAAGGGCATTACAACAACCATAACCAAAATAACTAGGTAAGGAGGAAGGAGATGAACCTAGTCTTACCCCTTTTAACTGTTTCTAAACATATAAACATTGCCATCAAGCCTTAGTCTTGTCCTTCTGATACCTGTAGTAAACCAGAGTCTTAGTCTATCCTCCACTATTTCTTTATCCTTGGGGTGGGCAAAATGTCCTCCTTACCACAGAACAGAAGGAACCCTGCTGGTAAGTTGCCAAGGTTCCATTCTCACTCTGAGGAAGAGAGCATCCTGTGGCTAGGGACTTCCAATAGAAGGGTCCCTCTGTCTTCAAGTGGGAACTTTGCGCCAAAAGCATGTATCGCTGAAAAAAAAAAGAATTTATCCTGTAGTGCCCGATGAAGGTCAGTATGGAGAACAATGTGGCCTCCGTGCACATCTCCTCAACTGAGGCTTGATGACCAAAGACAATGTTCCAAATGTCAGTTTCCAAATGACAAAATGGACAATTAACATATCCTACAACCTGTTCCAACAACCATTCTGGTGTCACCGTGAGGAGTATGTGCCTATGAAAAAAAAGCTCAATATACTTGACCAATTAAAAATAAAACAGCCATACTATCTATATGAACTACAAAATACAGATAATTTAAATCATAGCTTTCTTTGTGAAAAGAATGCAATAAACAGGAAGATAACCAGGAATCAAACCACATTTTGAACACACAAAATTATGATTTTGTGTTTCATCATAACAGATTACTGCTCAAAAGTTCCCAGATGATTAACTTTAATGACATTTATATTGCTTTTCCCTGCTTGGAAGCTGATCAAGACTTACATTTATTAAATTATTTATACCACACCTTTCCTAGTGGCTCAAGTTAGTATATGACTTTTCACTAGTTACTCTGCAAGAGATCCCAATCTCCACTGACACTCCTGCACCCCTTAATAGTATGCACAAAACAATACATACAGTAACAAATATTTCTAAACAGTACAAATTAAACTATGTAGACTGCCACAATAAGGAAGAAGTTCCTTTTCAGGTAGCAAATCCCAAATAAACTGCTTGCTGATCACTGCCTGCCACCCATCCCATTTTATTTACAAGCAACAAATCAAGACAGGATAACCTAACTTCAAATCAAGACCACAAATCAAGACC
The DNA here is from genome assembly GCF_021028975.2 of Sphaerodactylus townsendi. Lineage (NCBI taxonomy): Eukaryota > Metazoa > Chordata > Lepidosauria > Squamata > Sphaerodactylidae > Sphaerodactylus > Sphaerodactylus townsendi. The sequence goes on from NC_059434.1 coordinate 60,678,015, forward strand.
ACTTGTGTCCAACTCTGAGATACAACAATCAACAGCCAGGTGCTTATCAAGCCTTCAATTTCAACTCACCCACCATCTGGTCTCCACCTCCTAGCAATCAGGTTACTGCTTCAAAGCTGTTGCACCTGCGAGCATTCTGCTTCTGTCTCCTCCAATCCGGGATGCTTTTAATCCACACCCTGCCTTGTGAAGCAAGGGTTCACTAATAATCTGATACACACCCATTATGCTAAAAGACCTAGACTTAAACCTGTTTTGTCCCAAATAGTTCATGACATAATGTTTTTGTCTGGCAGACAGAGGTCACTCCAGATATTACAAAACCACGCTTTGATTAAATTAATCATGGTAAGATCATCACCTGAACATGGGCCACTAAACTAACTATAGCTAATTAGGCTGCACAAAATGAGGATGTGAAGATGGTTTATTAACCGTGATTAGACTTCACCATGGTTTTGTGTTATGTACAAATACAAACTCCTGTTTAATCATGATTTTGAAGGGGAGGGATTAGGGAAGATCCTGCTAGTTAGTGGCAGCTGAGTAATATTCAACTGAGTTCTCCTCTCTGCACACAGGTATCTAAAGCACAAGTTTGCACAGAAGTGAGAGCAGAGGAGTGCTGCCTTGAAGGTCCAAGGCTGGAGCTGGGGAGAAAATCAGCTGGAGAGAGAGGACTTGCGAAGTAATTTCAAGTCACCCCAGTTTTTTATTGTTGCACCCCACTCCTGGTATTGGTAGCTATTTTGGTAACCGTTGAGGAAAAAAGTAGTTTCATGAAGTTGAGGAAGGATAAGAACAAAGGTGCTCAACCAAGTTTAACAAACCTCAGATTCATTCATCAAATGCAAGCTGGACCCCAGTTCCTTAAATGGGCCACAGTCAAAATAGACTATAGTTTTTAGGGGGCATCCATTACTTGTGTTGCACCTTGGCCACTTGGTATTAGACTGTCAGTCCCTTACTAACTTTAAATGCTAATAAAACAAGCACTAGAATGACATGATTTTAAAATATGGATTTTGTTAAAGTGTTAGAGGACTCTTTGTTTACTTTCAAGTTCCAGAGCACATGGCAACTCTGTTGCAAATTATTCCCAGCCATTTCCCTATCATTGTTTATAGTGAGGTTTATATAAGAACTGTGCCTTCAGATACCAGGAACTGATAATTTCATCGAAGCTCTCTACCAGCATGGCCAATTGGCCATGCTGACAGAGGCTGGTGGGAATTGTAGTTCCTGAACATCTGGAGAGCCGCAGGTTCCCTACCCCTGGGCTAGAGCCAAAAAAAGAGACAAGGTATGAACTGTATCTTAGAAGGAACTGCTTAAGCAGGTGCTGCTTTTCTCCTTCCTGCATAGGAAACCACAACTACCAAAATTTCTTGTCCAGTATCATTATTAAAGGCACAAGAGCACTTTCTGACTTAGCTTCTGATCCAGACATTTCTTAACTACAACACTGTAACCCCCAACCATCATTATGGATATAAAGAATGAGAGTTCCTAAGATCAAGTTATTTGAAACGGAAAGGGATTAACTAGAATGGGAAATGAAATGGTTGCCTCATAACCAGAGAAGTTATGCAAAAACAGATCATACAGTTAGAACAAAGATGATGAATTGAAAGGGCAAAATGTCCTCTCATCACTCAGAGGAAAAGAATCCTTCACAAGTAGGTAAGAGTGGTCATTTTCCATCTGAGCTCGAGTACATCTTGTGGGACTTTCCAGAGCAGTGTCCCTATTACTTTTTTATCTTGAAAGAATTCCACGTGTTGCAAAACCTTTTGCCCAAAAGTTGTGTCATCAAAGCTATAAATGTTTATTTTATAGTGTCTTATGAAGGTTGATACAGTGGACCATGTGACAGCTTTGCAAACCTCTTCCACTGAAGTATTTTTGGAGAATGCTGTGTTGGTGCAGCTCCCCTTACCAAATTAGCGGTTATGCCAAATGGGGGTTCCAGCTTTTGAGAGCAATGTGCATCAATGATGCATGATTTAAGCCATCTGCTAGACACTGAAGTAGAGCCAATGGGGCAGGGGGAGTGCGCCACCCCGGGTGGACCAGCGGCGGAGGCTTGGCCAGACTGTGGTGGAGGCGTGGCAGGGGCATTCTGGGATGGAGTGGGCAGCACCGCAGCAGGGACTCAGGGCGTGCACGCACCCCGGGTGCAGCTCCGCCTCTGCTGCTAAGTCCTCGACGGTGTGCAAGGTAGTCTTGCTTCGCATGCCCGCTGGTTCGATGGTTTTGTCACCAGAAGAGCATATATGTCTTCCTCTGAGAGGAAATCTTCCTGATTGGCTTCTGCTTCTCCCAGTATTTTCCTAACAGTCTAGTTGCAAGGAAGTCTTTCTGCTACAGCTCTCCTGAGAACCAAGAAACTGTCTGCTGCCTGTTGATAGTTTTAAGGATAGTGAAAAAGAGAAATGAAGCCAAGCAGGAGGAGAGAAGTTTGGAGAAAGGTTAAGGAAAAGGGTAATAATAGGTTTAAATGAAGGATATAGAGCTGAAAGGAATTATAGATCACAGGGCAGCAGGCAACCTAGTTAGCTGCTTCTCACCTTGAGGGAGAAAAAGAATTGAGTAGGTGGTGATCCCATGCCCAAGAAGAAGAGGAAAGAATTGTTTCCTGCCTCTGCAGTTGGATAGTGGAAATCACCCACAAGATGTCCTTGAACTCAGATGGAAAACAACCCTATGAAGTAAGTTAGGCTAAGTGTGTAACTGCCCCTAGATCACCCAGTGACTTTTTATGACACAAATGGAGAGTCAAACCTGGGTCTCTCAGATCAAAGTCCAACACACTTAACCTCTACTCCACACTGGCTTTCAGTGCAAAACACATTTAAAAAGCTTTATGTTATTCTTAAATATACATAATTTTATAAATTAGGGGTTTTTTTTACAGACTTGTAGATAAGTACTAATATGAGGGGTAGTAGAAAGTTTTGTAGATTTGGGGGAAACTGTCACAGGTTACTGTGGTAAGTGACCAACCTACTTTCATGGGAGGAAATGATTTTCACCACAGGCAAGTGTCTGCCAGCTTTCATTTATAAAAGTAACAAAGTTTATTCCTTTGCATACTGGTGGAGCTTCATAAACCTCAGGCAGAAATCAGATACTTCAAGCATACACGCTTTTGGTTCTGATTCAAGTAAAACCATTACAAGGTTAATACTTTTCCAGAAGATAATTGGAACCATACATTTGATTGTCTAAAACAGTTAAAACCACCATCAAAAACAGAAAAAGCAGAAGCAGCTTGGGCTGTTGTCAGAATGAATATTATGGAAAACAGATCCAACAGACCAACTTTAGGGGAGCAAAAAGATGTATTGGAGCAAAAAGTACAAACAAATGTATTGGAGCAAAAAGTATAAGTGCTTCATGCAAAGGAATCCAATGGATTATATGCACTCTGTCATTAGTACATGTATTTGCTTACACACTGAGGTACAAGAGTTTTTTATACCCCCCTTTTCTCTACCATAAGGAGACTCAAAGGAGCTTACAATCCCCTTCCATCCCCACAGCAGGCACTTCCTGAAGTGGGGCGGGGGGGGGGGCGCTGAGAGACTTCTGAGAGAACTGTGACTGACCCAAAGTCACTCAATAGACTTCATGTGGATGAGTGAGGGATCAGATTTGAGTCCACTGTTCATAACCACTCCACCAGGCCGTATTTGCTTATTCACTACAAGTCTCACTAATAATAACAGTTAAACAATGCTTCTTTGTTAAAAACCACATACATGCACAGGATACTGTGGTCCTCCTTCCTATTTGACACCTCTGAATGAAGAGCTACAAAAGAGCTATATCGCAAGTAGGAAAAAATTTGGCCCAGGGTTACCCAAGAAAGCTAAATGTGTAGCTGTGAGGATGTTGGTCAACAGAGGATGCGGACTGCCCTTAGCCACCCTCATTAATAGCAAGCTAGTTCTGCAGACCTGCCAGTGCCTCAGAGACTCACCATACCACTTAAGTGGAGGACCAGCTGGGACTGCTAAGTACCATGATCTGCCATGCCATGGGTTCATATGCCAGGAACTGCCTGCCCCTCAGACATATTTTCTACTTGCAAGTCTTTTATTCACTACAAAAAACATTTCTTTGGCATGAACTGTATTCCATGGAAGCAAAGTTTTTTTGAAGTCTGAATGCAGCCAGTTAATTTATTTCATGAAGTGATGGAAATTAAACAAAAACAAACAAGTACTATAATTCATTTTGAACACTTCAGAGGAGAAAGAAGAAATTCAGAGTGACCAAGGAATATCGCAAGTCTGGCTGTTCCAGAAACTGTTACAGAAAAGTATTTAACACACCAGCACTCAGTAGCACTGGAATCTGGTTCAGGCTTTGGAAGTTCCAACATAACGAAACTTGATGAAGAGCTCCAGTCTGGTGGGGTAGATCTGTCAAGGTGATACCGTGTTTCCCCGAATATAAGACAGTGTTTTATATTAATTTTTGCTCCCAAAGATGTGCTATGTCTTATTTTCAGGGGATGTCTTATTTTTCCTGTGTTCTGTTCGTCGGGCATGCTTCCAAACAAAAACTTTGCTATGTCTTACTTTCGGGGATGCCTTTTATTTCGCACTTCAGCAAAACCTCTACTATGTCTTATTTTTCGGGGATGTCTTATATTAGGGGAAACAGGGTAGTCACAGATAAGCCAAACAGCCAGATTGCTTGGTGTTCCTAGAAAAGTCTTGGCAGATCCCATACAGGAGCTCCTTGGACTGTCATCAGAGCAAAGGAGTGATGTGGAAAACAACAGAAAAACTTGCTCTCATACCCTATTTCAAACATAAATGTTTTCAAAATAGCATGAACTTGAACTTCCTCCATGGTATTCCCACCAAGGACTACAGTCAGCTAGAAGAAAATTCTGCTACCTGGAGAGGGTTTGATATTTTTCCTTTGGTCATGAAAAGGAAGCATATTTTATTAACAAGACATTCCAAAACACTATGCTATAAACAATTTTTCTTCACATTTACATGATTCCACTATAATTTTTTTTACAAATAGCACTAATAAAGATTCAACACAGTAAGCAATATTTTGATGCTTGCCAATTTCATGGTTTCATTAGCTAATCAATTAGTTCTTATATTATAGTATCACTATGCTGATCTTAAAGAAAACACACTTGATTTCTATGGAAGCCTTGCAGGGTCAGTTCACACAAGGCTTTTCTTCCTATATGAAAGCATCCTTACCCATCCTTGACCAACCATGTGTCTGCAGTCATATGAAAGAGCAAGCTAGGTTGACACACCGGAACCACATCTGAACATACCACCAGGTTACAATTTTCTCTTTTTGTTTTCACATTAGTAAAAAGTACGATAATTACAGACTAGGGATGGACATCTGTATTGTGACTAATCAAAATCATACCTATGCCATACAATCAATATATCAAATTAATATGCTAAATATAATGCTCCTCTAGAAATTTTAAGAAATAGGAGTTATTCTAGTACCTCACTGACCAATTTTCACAACTTTCTGAGGTGAGGAGAAAGAAAAATCAGCTTCCAATATGAATTGACCCAAGTGCATCTTCCAGCCAAAAAGGTTAGCACAGCGGTTCTCAACCTGTGGGTCGTGACCCTTTTGGGGGTCGAACAACCCTTTCACAGGGTTGCCCAAAACCATCAGAAAACACATACCATATATACTTGCATATAAGTCAAAATTTTCAGCACATTTTTTGTGCTGAAAAAGCCCCCCTCGACTTATACGCGAGTGAGGTGTATTTTTAAAAATATTTTAGGGTTTTTATTTGTTGGCCGCCAGGGGGCGCAGTTTTTAGGCTAGTGGAAGCAAAATTTCAGGGTCTCATCAGGTAACAGTTCTGATGATACCAGCCAGGTTTGGTGAAGTTTGGTTCAGGGGGTCCAAAGTTATGGCCCCCCAAAGGGGGTGCCCTATCCACCATTGTTTCCAATGGGAGCTAATAGTAGATGGGGCTACATTTTGAGGGTCCATAACTTTGGACCCCTTGAACCAAACTTCACTAAACCTGGGTGGTATCATCAGGATAATCTCTTGCTGATACCAGACAGGTTTGGTGATGTTTGCTCAGGGGATCCAAAGTTATGGATCCCCAAAGTGGGTGCTCCCATCCCCCATTGTTTCCAATGGAAGCTAATAGTAGATGGGGCTACCCTTTTGAGGGTCCATAACTTTGGACCCCCTGAACCAAACTTCACCAAACCTGGGTGGTATCATCAGAAGGGTCTCCTAAAGATACTCTGAAATGTTGGTGCTGCTAACATAAACATTCCTCTCCTGACAGGCACCCTCAAATTTTCCCCAGATTCTCCCCCAGATTAACCCCCCCTTTCTGAGTGGATTTTAAAGGAGAATCAGGGCTTACAGAGCTAGTTTACTGCTTTTCTTTGAAATAAATATTCAAAAACATTTAACCTACTGATGCCTCAATTAATGTAATTTTATTGGTATCTATTTTTATTTTTGAAATTTACCAGTACCTGCTGCATTTCCCACCCTCGACTTATACGTTTTCCCAGTCTTTTGTGGTAAAATTAGGTGCCTCGACTTATATACGGGTCGACTTACACATGAGTATACACAGTATTAAGACTGTTACCCATGCCACACCACGCTTCAAGGCAAAATGTCATTTATTTGTAATTAGAAATAAATATTTCACAATATATAATTACATATTGTTTTTGTGATTAATCACTATGCTTTAATTATGTTGAATGTGTAACAATGAAAGTTTATGGTTGGGGATCACCACAACATGAGGAACTGTATTAAAGGGTCGCGGCATTAGGAAGATTGAGAACCACTGGGTTAGCAGCTGTTCCCACAGGGTTTCATCTCAGAAGGAGTGTATCAGCATAACATCTCCACTTTCTACTAATCGGGGCAGTCTTGGACAATATGCAACAAGGGCAGCTGCAGGTTGGGGAGGGGCCATATGCTGCAGGCCATATGCTGAGGGTTGGGGAGGGGACTGTACACACCTCCCTGAGACAGACAGAAAAACCAGAAAAGGGCAGACTCCCACCACCGCCACTTACACTGCCCAGCCTGGGGCTTAAGTTGCAAACATGGAGCAACAGCCAATTGCACCTATTCTGCCTGATGGTGCTCAGGCAACTGACTAAGCAAAAAGTTCCCTCAGTTCTGTGGAAGTAGATCCCATTGCTGCTGTTCAATTCTCTGCTCTGTCCTTTCTTAATACACATGTATCTTTTTTTAAGCAAGATTAAAAAAAAACAAGCAGCACAAGTTACTGTGCTTGCAGAGAAGGCATTTCCCTATCCCCTGGCTACAGATTTTCAAGAAATAAGAGATCTCTTACAATGAATTTAAACCCCAACTGAGTTTACATTTGATACATGAGGAGGCATTTAGTGGCATTGAGAATCAGCATTAAATATGAGATGCTGTTGTGTGTGTGTGTTTTTTTTAATCACAAGCCAAAAATATTGGGACATCACTAAAACTGAAACTTGTTAAGACAGGAAGTCTGCTTCAATATCAGTAACAACTGTGCAGCAAGCAAGCAAAAGGTTTTATTGTATTGACCAGAGGCCTTCACAATCTTCCCATGTGCAAAACAATAAAATCCCCTAAATATGGCAAAACGGGGGGGGGGGGGGGGCACAACAAATGTACCCTAATAGCTAAAATCTTGTACAAAAGTTAACAACTAATTGGGCTAAATGTAAAAGTAAATTTTAAGCAATGATAAAACAGATGTCCATAACAGTAAAATGATATAAAGTGCAGGTCACTTCACTTCACAATATTTAACCTAATTTTCCTTTCAGCATGTGCAAATAGTGCGACTTGCTTAACACACAGGTCAATGTCTGACAATAAATAAATCTAGTTTTCATCCTTCACATTGCCCACTGAAATTGGCAAGAGTTTCTTAATAAATGTAGTTCTTAGTTCTTAATAAACAGGGGATCCCAAGTCACAGTGTAAATTGCTCTGTTACTTGCAATTGGATGCTGGGGCGTGATTGAACCGTGCACTACGTACTACCACTGGTAAGGCTTGCAATCTCAAATTTGCAAATGCCATTCTAAAGGTCAAAGTTGCCATATTCACTAAATACGATGACCTGATATGATCCTTCTTCAAAAAAATTTTTAAATGGAGCACCGTTAGATTGATTGGTTAAATCTGTCAACTTGCATGACTGTGTAATAAATCCAGTCTCTCAAGTCAGTTCCCAGATCTCCACTACGAAGTACATCATCCAGAATGGAGTAGCACGTTTGGGTTAATTTGAGATATTCTGCACAGGTTTTATCCTTCTCCAGAGTTATCAATTCTAGAAGCTCAAAGAGTCTGGATTATTGGATAGATGTTTCTTCCAATATTTTAGAATATGGGCATTGACACGTGACCTAGGGTTGGTAATCCTAGCTCCACTCTCATGAGGGTTACAGGTGATCACTTACAGATAGCTAAAATCCTTCTCATAAATAGATTTTGTATTCTTTCCAGGGGATCCACATAATATTTACCCCATATTTCAATCCCATAAAGCAAAAACGGCATTAATGTCAAAACAGAGCTTTATTTCAGAGTCCATTTTTTCAGTACCAGAACACAGAAGAGTACTTTACCTGTTCTTGAAGCTACACTATGCTTTGTTCAGTTCAATCACTATAACTGGAAAACTAATCTGAGATGTTTCCAAGCAAAGCGAAACAGATTTTTTAAAGAAAAATAACCAAACACACCAACTTATGAAGGGCATATGTATAATAGCCAAATGAAGAAGATTAAAGGAAATTTTCCAAACATTAAGAGGACAGAAAATTCAGATAACTGTTCTCCTCTCTATCATTTATTTAACAAATGAACTATGATAGAAACCAATAATTAAGAGGCACTTACTACATTCACAAATATCAGTCTCAATGTATTGTAGAAGGCTTTCACGGCCGGATTCAACTGGTTCTGGTGGGTTTTCCGGGCTGTGTGGCTGTGGTCTGGTGGATTTTGTTCCTAACGTTTCGCCTGCATCTGTAGCTGGCATCTTCAGAGGTGTATCACAGAGAAACAGACTTTTCTCTGTGATACACCTCTGAAGATGCCAGCCAGATGTAGGCGAAACGTTAGGAACAAAATCCACCAGACCATGGCCACACAGCCCGGAAAACCCACCAGAACTAATCAGTCTCATTCTTTACATATACTTTATTCTTCATGTTAGCAGAGGTTTTATGAAGAATAGTCACTCGGCTGTTTGCCACTCCACCAGTTCATGTTTTCTTCCATAATTATAGCACCTTTCATCCTCTAAGTAAGAAGGACTGACATGGGATATTTCAGAACATACAAGCTGTCTTCCAAATGATTCTGCTATGTGTTTGTAATACACCAAAACCATTCATTAACATTTCTGTTCTTAAAAAAATTTCAGCAGCCAACAGGACTGAATATAGGATTGTCCTATCACAGGGAGGAATCATGCTTTAAACATTTTGGCATTTGTTAACGAATAATTTATGTGCATATGAAAAAGCTTACATAAGCATTTATCAGCATTAGATGATCTAGGAACGTTCTACTCTGTTTACTGAGTATTCATCAAAATTGAACAAGAATCTAGTAGTATCATAAAGAGTAAGACTAACAATTTGTTCCATCAAAAGCCATTGTAAGTCAAAACTTGATTCATCAGATGCAATTTGTAAGCTATGACACATCAAAGTTAATGCTGTAATAAATCGTCTTTAAGGTGCTAGTGGAGAAGTATTTAATGTTACTGCAAGATATTAGCATGGCTATTCTTCTGGAGTCAGAATCCATCACATTCCCTGCCCAGGAATGTCAAGGGAGGGAGAATACTACCCTAGGGTGGTTCAAATCCTAACACCTTTGAGCAACAAATGTAGCCAAGATGCTTTGTTATGCTAACATGGCGTTCCACACCTACTTACCATAAAGAAAACCCACAAACAAATGGTCAGTTCAACACATCACACAAGAACTGTCCGCCTTTAAATCTAACATTCCAGTTAAAATGGTTTCTATTTAAACCCAATCCTGAAGGGTAGCTGTGTGAGTTAATTGCAGCACAAAACAAGCAGCAGTCTTCTGATATAGCCAGCAGTGAAAATATTTTCTTCCAGCACAAATATTTGAAGACTAGAGCCTACATCTTCAGACTCTATTAGTTAGCCTGCACTTTATATACATTTAATATGGGATGTTAAAAAGAAAAACTCAGAGTCTATTAAAACAACTACACCACTCCGCACAATTTCGCATTTGGCAGGATTTTTTTTAAAGGAGGAAGGCCACAACTCTGCCCAGCAGAACACAGCAGTGAACAGTGCACCAATAGCCAGCCGCCACCTTTCTCATACTACATGGATCCCTCCTGACAGTCACAATGCTACACTTACATGGAACACCTCTGTGATAAAACAGAAGACGGAATTCTCCAACAGCTCATTTTATAAAACATTAACTGGCCAGGTTAGCCTGATCTCATCAGACCCTGGAAGCTAAGCAGGGCTGATTTTGATCACTATTTGGAGACCAAGAAAGTGTACAGAGACCAAGGAAGTCTACATTTGGAACACAGAAGCATGCTATGGCAAACCATCTCTGTACACCTCTTGCACGGAAAATTCTCCATGGTCACCATAAATCAGTTGCGATTTGACAGCACTTTCCTTCACCAATGTCAGCCCACATAGAGGAACACCGGAACGAGTTAAATTTACAAGAATTACATGGACACACTTCAGGACACACCTTTTTTCACTACTACTAAAAACACGGTGAGGGACTCTTATCATTCCAGGTATCTGCACAATCACTGCAGGGGTGTGAAGAAATATGGGCTGAATCCTCATATCCTATGCTATGAGCACTCCATCTTACTTGCCAACAGCAAAATCCCTTGCAAAGACAATTGACACTCCATCAAGAGCATTATGCCCTATATAACAGCACACCTTGCTACCAAACTTTGTCAAGTAGCCATCCTGGGATTCAGCAATATCTTGACCTTTCAGGTTTCCAGTAAAACTACTGGTACCCACATGACCATGCAGAATACAACCACATTCATGGCTTTTAGATCTCCATTAGAAGAAGAGTTGGTTCTTATGCCCCGCTTTTCTCTACTAAAAGGAATCTCAAAGTGGCTTAAAACCACCTTCTGGTCTGAACACAGGCACACTGTCTGATAGGTGAAGTTGAGAGAGTTCTGAGAGAACTATGAGTAGAAGATGGAGGAGGAGGAGGAGGAGGAGGAGGAGTTTGGAATTATATCCCCCTTTCTCTCCTGCAGGAGACTCAAAGTGGCTTACAATCTCCTTGCCCTTCTCCCCTCACAACAAACACCCTGTGAGGTGGGTGGGGCTGAGAGAGCTCTGAAAAGCTGTGACTAGCCCAAGGTCACCCAGCTGGCATGTGTGGGAGTATACAAGCTAATCTGAATTCCCCAGATAAGCCTCCACAGCTCAGGTGGCAGAGCTGGGAATCAAACCCGGTTCCTCCAGATTAGACACACGAGCTCTTAACCTCCTACACCACTGCTGCTCCTGTAGCCCAGCAAGCTTCATGTAGAGGAGTAGGGAATCAGACCTAGTTCTCCAGATTAGATTCGCCACTCATATGGAGCAGTGGGGAATCAAACTCAGTTCTCCAGATTAGAGTCCGCAACACTTAACTACATCACACTGGTTCTCAGTAAACCACAGCCCATAATGATTAAAAATACTTGTCTCAAAGGCCAGAAATGACAGGCCTTTCCTAGCTTATGGACAACACCCTAATCTTAAAAACCTTCTTATCAACTATGGACCATCCACAGAACAAACCTGCTCCAATCAAGATGCCAACTTTGTCCTCATAGATGCAGGCAATACTATTATAGTACCTAATTTCAGCTGTGCCATTTTGGCCTTCCTTTAGCAATTGACACACTAAGAATAAAAGAGCACAAATGTGACAATAAAAACCACAATCTTCAGAAACAACAGGAGAACATTTCAGTCTACTGAGGCACTATTTCTAACCCAGGAGTCATATATCTTCAACAAAAGAGCTTCAAAGAAAAACTGAATAGCATGAAAATGGCTGGACTAGGATTTATTCAATGGTTTCATATTAGCTTCCGACATAGGATTTTTATCACACTAAGTGTTAACTAGTGAATACTCTTAATATTTTTCTGCATTGGATATAAATCTTATAGGATGTTCCACTCTACTTCCTCCTTTTCATGATTCCCTTGGCTCTGATGTTTCCACCCCCAAAACCATATTTAGTAAAATTAATGAAAACTGAGGAAGGGACCATCTCCAGTTCAACAAACGGTATACTGGAATAAAATATCATTAACCTCTGAGGTGCCACAAGACTCTTGCTTGTTTATCTAACACTAGAGAATCAACAGTTGGTGAAGATGAAAGCCACCTAAAAAGCCATAGTGCTAAAGGTGGAATTTGCACAACCTGGGCAAATGAACCCACTTATGCCAAGGCAACACAAAATAAGGATATATAATACAGTTGTAAGGAAGAAAAAAAATTAGCTAGAGGATGGGCGCTTAATTGCCAACCAGTTCTTCCTCCTAAACATCTCTCTAGACCACTGGAGCTCAGTCATGCTTACTTCTGGTTGCAAAACAAGTTGAGGCAAAAAAATGTTAAACATAGGCTGGAGTGAGGGGGTGCAACTGGCTGATCAGAATTAACTTTCCTAGTTCTCCCTTCAAGTGCCCCACACACATCTGTATTTATAACACCACTATTTTCCTAATACATGAGTTACAGGAAGTTGAGCAAGAATAAGCCTCTTTAAATATTGAGATTTCTAACACAGTGCCTTCATAATCAGACACATAGCACAAGCTTTGTAGCCTTGTGGTTAGTGTCAGAAAACTGAACTGAGGTAAACAGGGCAGAAATTTAAAAATATACCAGTGTTCCAAAATCTATGTATACATTCTTCTCTTGATATATACAATATCCTTCAAATATTTAAGAATGTCAAAGCACATAATGTTATCAATTATCTGCCTTTTAATTTACATCACATTTTAATAACCTTTTAAAAATGTAGAATGTTTTATGATTGCAGAATGTCAAAAAAGGCCATTCCTAATTCAGGATGACTACATGTGTGTATTTTTTGTGATGGGGATATAAACATTAATGGCACTTTCCCCTTTTTGTGGTGCTAGAAACAACTCTAGATGCTTAGAGCATCAAGAAAGAAACACTGGCTTGCCCAGTATGATTTTGTCAACTGAATATATGGGAACAGATTTATGCATTAAATTGCTCCCTACAGTCATATTTTCAGTTTACAAACATGATTCTAGTTTCTCAGCTAAAACTTGTCCTAATCTCAAATGCCAGACACACCTAGCTAAAGCAATTATTAAATTCTAGAGTAAGCAAATGACAAAGAAAAAAACACTCAACTAACAAACAACTTCAATAGAACGTTGGATACCGCAGCAGTTTCTCATCAACATGATTTCAAGAATTTACAAACTTTTAACATGATAGCTACACATAAAGAAGCATGCAATGAATGAACAAGTAGGTGTCCAAAAGATCACTGAATAGCCAATTTTATATGACTATCTAACTCAAAGTCAGAGTTGTTTGAAGTCATAACTCAATCGTTAGTCCTGTTTCTACTTCAAGAGGTGAGTGTATACTAAGTTCTCAAATTGAAGGCCATTGAAAACATCATGTGACGGCAAATGCAAATGTCCTATGTCTTGTCATTTCCAATTCCCTGCTTAAAATGTCTGGGGGGGAAATGGACTAAGAACAAGTTTTATCAAATATATATTTTCAACAGTACTGGAAATCTTACACCTACTTGTTTAAAAAGAAACATGTAAAAATTGGACAATACATATTTATGACACTTCTAATGTAATCAGCACGAAGGCATGCTCTTTGCTTTACAGCACTCACTGTGTATTATGTCATTCAGACAACTGAGTTGCGGACTAATGCTCTAAAAGGTGAGAGCATTCATAAAGTCCCTTTAAGATGGAATTCCATGTCAACAGATTAATGCTATTTAAGCAAGGAAATAAAACCCCCTACCATTTTCACATGTTCAAATAAGTACCCAACACAGAAAGAAATAAGATCAATACCATTTAGGACCTTGAGAAATTATGCAATATTTGAAAATTACACAGATGGGGTATTAAAACTATTCTAGCCTTTAAAATCACCCTCCATATAAAATACAGTTTTAACTCAACATGATAAAAAGGAATGCAGAACAAACCAGTAAAAAGTCTAGAGAACTGCCTCACTGGTCAATAGCTCTTTACATGTATTTAAGGCACGGATCAGTATTGCATTGCTGCCTCAAACTCAACAATGGTGTCCACTACATGGAGTTCAACCTCTCCAGCAATGGTTTGCATCCACTTGAAAGCCCCTTTTCATCATACCTGCCATTAAAATCAAGCAAAAGCTCTGTTCTGTATGATTCAGAGCTGCTGCTGGTTAAACCCATTTGCTCTGTTGTATGGTTTTCAAAATTCCTAGAAAGCTTTTACACAATTAGAAATTAGCTTGAGCAGCAGGAATGCGCTGTCAGCACCTTAATTAGAGGTAAGCATTTCTCTCAAACACTGCCAAAACAAGTCTTGTTAATCTGTAAACAAAGCTTTCCAAAGAGGGTCCCCCCCCTCGTCCCATTTCAATATAGCTACACAAAATCAAAGAACTTACTGTTCTAGGGATGGGCGGAGAAAGAGATCCATTGGACATGTATGGATCATTATTCATATTTGGCATCATAATATACCCAGAATAACTGGAGTAAGCAGGTCCTTTACTGTATAAACCGCCATCTGTGTGTTTTCCTGTGAAAAGCAGAAGGTATTAATTAAACTGCTCCTTGAATTTCTGAAACTCCCAGCATGACAAGGTTAATATTTACATTTCGGGGAGGGGGGAATTGTTTTTGCTGTTAACATTTAAATGTGTACCTTTAAAGTTCTTAGACATACGTAAAGAAGAGTATTTAAATAGGTAGACATTTGTTTATTTTCCCCAGAGGAGCAAGATTTATTCTGCAATTTAACATGTTCATCAACAACTGATTTCCAGCACAAAACCTTGGTACACAATGACACTTTCTACAAAAGTCATTCTACTAACTTCCAACAATATTATCACTTCAATTAAGCAAATATACTCCCACAACTAAAACCAGAATTTAATTCTAAAGTGTGGCTGAATGTTCAGCTTGCTCCTGAAAAGATAGAACATTCCAACTGTTTTTGTTTTTAACTTCTGTCTGGTAATCTATACACATGCAGCATGAAAAGTTCATTTTGGTCATGCCAATTAGAGGCAATTAAGAAAAAAATATCAGTCCAGGCAAATATACAACGATACCCCACTGTTAGTGGCAAGCCTATTCAACTCAGGGGGCTCCATTTTTAATCTGTTTAATATCCAATTTAAATAATAATGGCTATTTTGAAGAACTGAGTTTTATACAGAGTTCATGTTACAATTACAGGAAAAGGTCACCTAACCCTTCACTCCCGTTGCGGAGAAATTCTCAGCCAACAGAAAACATTTCATGTTGAAGATCGAAATCGTACATTCCACATTAACAACTGCTTCAGCAGTCTCACTAGTGGAAAAAAATCTCATCAGCACTAACACTGCCTAACCAGCCTCACTGAAAAATCCCATCTACTCAAGTGTAAAATTAGCAGTTTGTAAAACATTTGTAGAATTAGCAGTTTACATAACAATAATTCCCACATTTTGCTCTAAGACAAGGGAGTCTTCACTAAAATCCCTTTTCTGAACTTAAATCACCACCACCACTACCACCTTAGTGTGGAGATGATAAACACGGCCGTCATCCCTGGTGGTCCGGAAGTGTACCCATTTAAATCATGCATGCTATTATTTGAAATGCTCTGAACAGAGGCATGAGTTGTGGATGTATTCTTATGTCATAATTCATATGTCATAAAGACATAAGAGAAAAAACACCTCCACAGGATTATCGTGGCTCAGATAAGCTTGTTCAAATAAGAATGTCAATATTCAGATGGCCAAAGTACATAATAATGACATGCACAACTGTTTCACATCAGAATGTCAACTGCATGGTTAGCATTTGAACATTTAACATGGAAACGCCATTTGTATCTATTGGTAATTAACATGACAGTTCAATCTTCACAACAGCGAAAGTAGCAATAAATAATTTATGCATCTCACCTTCTTCAGGATGGTCTCTGCCCTTCTCATGGTAAGATTCCTGAGCTTGCCCTTGCCTGGATACCTAGTTTTTAAAAATGATATATCGTTACCATTCAGCTACCATTTCAGACCTTTTGTTTTTCCATAATAATAATGAGTAATGTACTAAATCCAGCAGAAACACTTTGTGACAATATTGACCCCCATCCAAGGATGGGGAAGGTTGCTTTTAATTTTTTTCAGTTTGCAAGATATCACATGTGTGTATCCAACCATCTTATTTCACAAAATAAGGCCTTTCCATATTACCTTCTTCTGAATCCCAATTTTGTTCCAAGGAACAGTAAAGTGGGAGTCTGAGGAGGCAACTGGTAGACCTTGCCTCCCCTTCTTACACAAATGGAAATGCCTTCTACCAACTGGGCACAAACCACTGTTTTCAATAAAACCAATAAGGGTGTTCACTCAAATCTTTATTTTCGCACAAGCAACTTTTAATTTTTTCAATGACAAATGGCACTGTAAATGTACCTAAGCTTTTTTAAAATCCCCCTTGACTTGTTTTAATGTTGGTAAATTGCCTAACAGTTTAAGTTAATCCTTTAAAGAGTTTATGAGTAATGCTCTGACCTTGCTGATTTTAACCTAAGAAATTTCATGGCTACTCTAGACTAATGCTATTATATGATCCTGTGATTCATACAAACCTGCCTTTTCCTGGGCCATGAAAACTGATTTAGGGAGGAAAGAGCTCTCACACTATATTATATCATCACAAGAAAAAAAATATCCAGGCATTATAGTATTTGTGTATCAAGTTACACAAGGACAAGTACTAGCCAACTGCAGTACTCTATTATGCATTCACTACTAATAAAGACCAAATAAGTTCAGCAAATTACTAGTTCCTTAATTATATTTCACCCTGTACTTTCTATATTTCATGATACTTTGACCCATTTCTTTACAGCTGTTTTTCTTCAAAATCTCAAATGTATACATCTCCTAAGACACAAATCTAATAAATCAAACTGACAAAATGGTTTGCACAAATTAATAAAATAAGAATTTGCGAATTTAAAGTGCCTTTTCAAAGTGCCTCTTTTTAATTCTCTATATAAAAGGTGCAACCCAGAACCATCCAGGTCTGTGAAATCACAAAACCTAAAACTAAGCACTAGTTGCTTAATGACCAGTCCAAATATAGGCAAGTTTGCAGCCAAACCTTGTAGCACATTACTGTGAAGTCCTATTGAATTCAGTATGACTGAAAGTCAAGACTTGTTTACAAATACCACTGCTTTTTCAGTGGAAATTCCTTTCCCTCAGATATGGTTGTTATAGCCACCTTGTCTAGTTCCCCCAAACTTTAACAATGAAAAGGGTCCCCTCCCATCTAACAAGCTCCTAAGGGCAGGCTCCAGGACTAAGATTAAAACTGCTCATGTTCTCCAGTTTACTCCCCCCTCCCCCAACCTGAGCCCTCATGGTACAGACTTGTAAGTTTTGTAAATGCATGAGTCAGCTCTGTGCAGATTTTTTTGGCAAAGAGAAGTCTCACCTGGCTAAACCTATCAGCAAACCTATTCAAGAACTAGCTTCAAAACTTAGTATTCCACCAGAAATACCCTCTCTCTTTGGAAGATGCCGCTTCCAGACTCTTTCTGGTGCCCCTGTCAGTCACAACACACTCATCTCATTCATTTCCCCCTCTGGAACTAGACGTTAGAGAGGTCCCGCGGAGACCCACGTGTTTCCGCGTATTTTGTTTGTTCCTCGCTCACTGTGTACATCCAGGCAAGGGCACCTAGAGCAACGGCGATAATATTCAGACGGGGCACCAGGCTCAAGTTTTAATCTTGGGCCAGGGTGCAAGCTGACGTTTCAACCTTGATAGCAAAAGCACAAGAAGAAAGGAGTTCTGTGACGCAAAAGCTGACAAGGAGAAAGTGAAGGTGGGTGGGAGAAGCCGACTTGAATGGCTACCCAAATATGCCTAGATGCAGGGAGGGCGAGATGAAAGCGCCGGCCAAACAATGCAGCCGCTCCTCTTCACCCTTTTGTGCCCGCCTGCAGCCTTCCCCCCCCCCCCCCATCCCAATGAACCCGAGAAGAAAGCTGCAGCCAGCTTCAGAGTGCCAGACTCCGCTCCCTTCCTCTTCCACACGCCAAGCGCTACTCATTCATGGGGAACTGCGGAGTATCGACTTTCAAAGCGCCGTGGTCAAAACAGTATCCCGCTCGGCGGCTGCCAGTTTCCCGTTTTCCACGCCGCACACACCCTTCCTGCCTGCCGCTCGCCTGGGCTCTCTGTCGGCGGCGCTTGAAACAAAAATCCCCCAGCGGAGGGTCAAGACGAGCCAATTCACATTTGGCCTCCAAATAAAGCCGCCCACTCGGGCGCGCAGATGCCAGGAAAGTCACTAAGGCCACGTCTGATCTGTCGTTTCAGATAAGGAGGTCTTATGCAGCCGCCACGGGGGACGTGCTGGGTTGTTGTTGTTGGTTTCTCCCCCTTTCCCAGAAGCCCACCCAAAGCGTGAAACGGGGCTCTCCTCTGCCCACAATTTTACTACCTCGCTGCTTCCTGCTACTCATGCTAATGCCACGAGTTTGTTCCACTCCATCAGCTGCTGCTTTGGCACAAACTCTCGTCCCAGATCTCTTCTCCCCCCCCCCCCCCCCCGTCCCCTCACCTCATGCCCATTGCTACTGGGGATGGTCTCCGACTCGTTCACCAGCGAGGACTTGATGTCGGCCAAGTCGCCTTCTTCCTCCGGGTGGCTGATCTCGGCGAAGATCTTCTCCTTCTGAGGGTCGCCTTCGTCTTTGAACGGGATCATCTCGTCGGTGGCGCAAAGTTCCGGGTCGCCACCGCCGCCTCCGGCCCCCGAGAGCTGAGGCATGGTCGCTGCTCGTTGGAGGCTGCTCCACCCCGGGGAGGGAGAAAGAAAGAAAGAAAGAAAGAAAGAAAGAAAGAAAGAAAGAAAGAAAGAAAGAAAGAAAGAAAGAAAGAAAGAAAGAAAGAAAGAAAGAAAGAAAGAAAGAAAGAAACGAGGGGGGGATAACAGGGATGATGGAAGTTAAAAGTCTTTCACGACCGGCTCGCTTTTTCCTCAGCCCCGCAATACCTCCCAGCCTGCCTTCCTCCCTGCGCGCTCCCATCCATATGCAAACACCTGGGGGAGGAGGGAGGGGAGAGAGGCGGGGGGGGGGGGCCCTCGGCGATTTGGGCCGCTTTTTTTCAAAGGGGAAAGGAAAGGGACCCACGCGCCGCCGCCGCCGCCCCCCTCCCCTTCCGTCCCGGGTTCTGTTGTGTCTGTGGCACCAGAGCACAGGAAAGTCTGGGCAAGTTTGTGTCCCCGCCACAGTTCTGTTTTGTCTCCTCCAGGGCGCAGGAGAGGCGCGACCGGTTTCCTCTGCAGCCGGTCCTCTTTTCAACCCCCCCGCCCCCCATATCTCTTTACCCAAAAAAACTGCAGCAAAATATCACAGTTCAGTTTTCCAAAGAGAGAGGGAAGCACTTTTGCAAGAGCCGAGGGAGTCAGCTTGGAGACCCTCAGGTTCAAGGCTCGCCTTCTCCTCGGCACGCGGCCGGAGTGGGCTGGCTGGAGGTTTGGGGAAAGGGATGCTCTGCACCTCAGAGATGGAAGGAAAACGCCCGGGCGACACCTCAGCGGGGAGGGGGTTGCTCTGGGAGGCAGAAGAAGCAAGGCAGGCGCGCACCCACCAGGGCTCTGCCTTTGTCCCTTTGCCAGGAGTTTTCTTCTTGGCCCTCTTCTGCTCTTCTCGGGCTCCGGGTCTCTTCAGGAAGGGAAAAATTCAAATAGGATAGAAAAATCCTTCAGGTGACGGTGGGTGGGTGTGAAGAAGTTGTCGCGTGACAGGAGAAAGGTGACTTCGAAAAGAAAAGCGAAGTTGGTCCCCCGAAGACTGGCCGGCCGGGCAACCGGCTGCCCCGCTCCTCTTCGCCGGCCAGGCGAGAGGCAGCTGTTCTCCTTGATCCAATTAGCGCGCCATCGCAATCCAGAAGGGCGCGCGCGCAAAGGGCCCGGACGGCGCCGTCTCCGGCTCGCGCGCCTGCTCGAGGGCCACGACTCGCCCGCCTGCGGTGCGTAGGTTGCGCGCGGGCGCGCCGGGGACAGCAGCGGAGGCGGCGGCCGCGGAACCTTCTGCGCAGTTTGCAGCGCCGGCTGCGGGAAGCACAACGCCAGACGGGAGCCTCCGCGGGCGCGTCTTTCTCTCTCCCTCTCCCCGCACCCGCAATGTAACTTTAACATCCCCTCCACCCACTCCTCCCCCCCCCCCCGCGCTCTCGCTCTCGCTGGCTCTGTTGAAAGGGAGGGGGCGGGAGGAGAGAAGATGAAAGCGAAGCCGCCGCTCTGATTGACAGCGCCTTGATAGACGCTCTTGAGAGAGGGAGAGGAAAGGAAATGGATCCGCGGCGGAGCAGGAGGGGAGGAAAACAACCCCAACCCGGCTTGGAAAGCAAACTGCACGGGCGGTTTGGGGGGTGGCAGCGCTGCTCCTAGTAAACCGCAGACCTTGGCGCAGAAATAAGCCTTCCAAAAGGAGGAGGGGAGTTAAAACAACACCCCCCCCGTCCCACCTAAGGGAAAGGTGTATGGCAGAGTCCCAAAGTAGGAGACATTGGGGATGTGCGGCGATTGAAAAAAAAAAAGAACCATTAAGAGTCAAAAAATAGGTCAAAAATGTAATGTTTCCCCGCCCTGCTGCAGACTGTGTGCAGGCGAATCCCTTTGATGATTGCCCCTCGCGTCCCCCTCCCGCCCCCCAAATCTCCTGGCATCGTTTATTATTATTATTTGCTATATTTATCATTATGGCTCGAGATGGCTGTGTTCAAAACCGACGAGGCAGGGAATTGCCATTCCAAGGGGTGGAGGTTTCTAATTCGCTCTCCTTTCCTCCAAGGAAACCTCTCCAGAGAGGGCAAATAATAGTTATCTGAACATCTTCATACAAATCTGGAACAAGGATGTTTTTTTTCCAGGGCTGCTTTGTTGAGCCGGCCCCCTTTTCGGAGAGAAGGGGGAGCGAGTACATGGGAAATTTGTTTTGTTGATCTGAAAAGAGGGATTTTAATGTAGGGGGTGGGGGTGTGTCGTTTGTTTACAGTGTTCCAGCTGGGGGGGTGTTCTTTAAAAATTCGGATGGGGGCAACAGAGGAATCATGAACAGAACAATATAGACTTTCTGGTCAGTATAATGGAGATTTTTTAACCAGGAGGAGCAGAAAATTAAAAACTGGACCTCCACCCTTCTGTAACTCCGGGTTGCAATCGTGTGCAGGGATATCTGTGCATGTTTACTCGGGAGCAGGTCTCACGGAGGCCGAGTGGACTACACCTAGTAAATTGCAGCCTCTATTTTGGGCATATAAATGAGCGAGGAAAAAACGGTTCCTCCCGGCGTGCTGCTACGGAGAGTGAAGTACCTACTGTCTTGGAACAAGATTAAAATTGGGCTGAAAGAACCACCTGGGCCGTTTTCCTGACATCCTATCCCGCCCACCATCAGTGTAGGTGCAAAGTCCACTTGGAAAGTGGGAGATGCTGGCTAGGGATAAGGCTACTGCACCCAGCTTTCGAAAAAGGAAACAGGGCAAAAGCGGACAAACCGAAGTCTGAAGTGGACCACATTGCAGGCCCGCCCTCTCTTCGTGTTTACTCAGAAGAAAGTCTTCCCGAGTTCCACGGAGCGCCTTCCCAAGTAAATGTTGCAGACCTGCTTGGACGTTTCCTCTTCGAATCAGCGGTGCTCACATTCTGAGTAAGGGCTGCAAACGTATTGAAGTTACTTACTCCCACCCCCCAATTGTGTGCGGGATAGGGCAGGGGCGTCTGCTGTGCAAAACCACTTGGTTTGCTCCTTGGCACAGGGAGACGCTTAACGGGCGATTTGTTAAGTTTTGATCTTGTTCCGCCTAATTCGAATCCTATTTTCCCCTTCATGTTAATTGTTTGGACAGCCATTCTCATTTGCAGAATCCCTCCCTTTGCCCTGGAGATTATTGTAGTTTAAACTACCTAATGGGAGCCACTTAAGGGAGGGGGTGGGTGGGAAGAGAATTAGTGCATAAAGGGAGGGTCCATTTGATGTATCCCAGCAGAGGTCTTCTGCCTTGGAAAACCAAGGAAGACCCTTAGATGAGCTCAGGATTTTCTTGAACAGGCAAGCGTGAGCCTAATAGTTGCTAAATATAGTGTTTATAGTGTTGTTTGCACGGGGACCACCTTTAGGCATGGCAGGGCGAAGATAAGTTTTTTTGGGGGGGTCTAAAATCTTTGTATTGCCCGCCCGCCCCCCGGACGGAAATGGTCATCATCTAGGAAAAGACAGGCGTTGCAGAACTCCTTCATCTGACGCAAGGATTAGCATTTGGGACTCCAATTAGCACATGCCTAATCGATTGGCATTACCATTAACAGCCAAGAAGGGCTGGCGAAATCCTTTCCAGCTCCAACGAGATTTGCGTCAATTTCAGCGCTGTTGACTGTTCCCGGCCCCGGGGGGCGGCCGGGGGTGGGGAGGAGGAGAGAGGCTTTCTCCAGGGAATGCTGTTCACACGGAGGTTTAGCATTAATCTGATCCTTCTAATAAAACAATTAGGGGAAGGGGTTGCGCCTGTTTCTGCAACCGGCCCGAAACGTATGTCTCCCCCCCTCCTTCGCCTATGTACCCACAGGCTTATAAAAACGCTTCCCTCTTTCTTCCACCCCCATCCTGTCTTGCAAATGACACATTTAAATTTTGCTTTAAAAAAAAGAAGGAAAGGAGTCCCTGGGCGAGTGGACTTTCGGAGCTCTAGAAGGGCTACACTCCGAATAGCAACATTGGGGCATTGCCCAGCCAAATAAGTTGTGCATTAAATTCAAGAGAAGTTGTGCCCCTCCTATAGGTTTGTTTCTTTTTCTTTTTAATTGCAGCTCCAAACAGGAGGATGCCTTCGTTCTTCCCTTTCATGTGGGTGGGGGGAGTCTTCTAAAGAGAGAAAGGGGGCAGCGGCTGGAGGAAAGCGAAGCTTAAAGATTAATGACAAGCGGATAAAGTCAACCAAACCTCATCTGGAACACCAGATTTGACCGGAGACAACGAGAGGCTGACCGGACCCTGGGTTTAGAAGGAGGAATGCCAAAGTAAGGGAGTCTGTTTGCCCGGGCGGATTCCCCATAGTATAGCAAAGGAAAATGAATTGGGGGAAGACGGAAAGATATGACGTAGCAGAGTGCATTTATTTGGAGGAAAGAAGCCCCATTGGATTTTTTTTCCGACTTATTATTTATTAAGAAGCACTCATGTCTGCACGGGGACTTACTGGTTTAGTTAATTTATAGACCGCCTTCCTCATCTGAGACTCAAGGCGGACTACAGAGTTAAAAAAAAAACAGAGAAGGTAATCGACTTCGAATGAACAGCTCAATAGAAGCTTGGGGCTAAGCTTCTTCTAGCCCAGTGAAATGGGGTGTTCTGAAGTCCCAATCACCCTAACACCCCGAAAGGGAGCAATTCCCCCCCCCCCCCATGGTGGGACCATTTGAGTTCAATGGGATCTTTTTTCCAGGGAGTGCGCTTGAAACGTCCTTTGTGGAAACGAGCTTCATTAAACTCAGTCGGAGTTGCGACCAGACATGGACCGGACTGACAAAACCCGAAACGCCACGAGTGGGGTTTTGCACGCGCGCCGAGGACACGTCAGATCAGAGGCCCTAACGAGAAACGGGGGTGGGATCGTGGGGGCTGACTTATAAGGTCTTAGTACAATACCTTATCTAGAGCTGATCTGCATCTGCTGGGGCATTAACGCAGGAATGCTAATTGGCATGCAAATTGTCTTCTATATCCCCTCTTCCTTCAAACTAGGCAGACAAGCTAGTCTAAGTATTTCTGCTACCCACCAGACAAATATTATTCAGCTGAAAGCCGGCGCCAACTCTGAAGAATCACCTATGTCCTATCGGGATGCTCGTTGTGGGACGGATCTGTCTGGGAAAGTGCGGGTTGGGGGGGGGGGGGCGCATCAAATTGTGAAACTTGGGCGGGGGGAGTAATTCCGAGGGGAGCACGAACAGTTCCTTCTCTTGGAAATGAGGTGAGTAAATGTCTGTAAAATGGACACACGGGCCAGATTCAGCATAACGACTGGGCTGGTGTCCATGTCCATGGTGTCCACCTTTCTTTTGGGGCTCCTGGCCATGGACGTCCCTTCCCAGAGAGCCGCAGATCGCAGCCACAGACAGACATCAGGATGTGACTAAACCTGCTGTCAAACAGACACAGTGTGAAACAGAGTTTTCTCTGTGATACACCTCTGAAGATGCCAGCCACAGATGCAGGGAAAACGTTAGGAACAAAATCCACCAGACCATGGCCACGCAGCCCGGAAAACCCACCAGAACCAGACACAGAGACGTCAAGGAGAGAAAAGTCTGCCTCTAAGCAGGCAGATGGGGGGGAAACGCGCCATCCCTCCCGAGAGAGGTACACCTGGATGGAAGCCACGCTCAGGTGGGGAGGCTGGGCGGTTGTTAGGGCCAGAACGTTCTGTCCATGCCCAGAAGCGGTCTCTGTCTTACTTCTTAACTAGCACAGTGTTGGGTCGACAATATGCAGAGGAGGGGGTGGGAACGGTGTTTCCAAACAGGCACTCTCAACGGCTGTGTGGGGCCGCCGGGGTGAAATGCGTTGGATTGCACTGCAATCTTAGGCTGTGTTCCTACGATCTAAACCCAGTGATTTCAATGTGGTTTATACAAGAAGAACCCTGCGCAGGATTGCACGGTTGCTGTTCAGCAAGGGAGGCAGACCGTTGTGTATGCATATTTAGAGAAATCCAGCTGCGATTCGAAGTTACTCCCATGCATAGACGGAGGTACAGATCTTAGCGAAAACAGTTGTGGAGGAGGGGGGAAGAACAGTGAAATAAATTTGGGAACAAGACTGAGAATGCCCTCGGTCCACCTTCTCGCAGCTGCTTTGGAAAAGTTCATGTTTATTTTTAATTTGGAAAGGCAGAGAAAAATCCATTTCACGACGAGCAACCCACAGAGTCTCCGCAGGGGAAGGGGCGAGGGGGCTTGCGTGAGAAAAAGCCCCCGCGGCGAGCTTGCCCTTATATAGGCAGAGGGCGGGGCTCCGGGGCGCGCTGGGGCGGGGCGGCGGCTCCCTTTGATGTCCCGCCGGATGTCTCTTTCATCCTCTTTTTCTTCCCCTTTCTGGCCTCTTTGTATGACTATATTTGGCAAGAAGATGGAGCCGGGCCAGGTTTTTCCACGTGTGCCGAGAGCTCCCAGCTGAGCAGGAGAGGGTTCTCTTCCGGGTAAGGAGACAGAAAGTAAGATCAAAGAGTTTGGCGAGTTGGATCTCAACTGCGAAGGGCGGGGGGGGGGGGGACCACAAGAGGAGAAAAGAAACCCGGAGCCTGGACTCTTTCCAGCCCCCGAACTGGCTGACTGGAGGGAGCTCGGAGCGCAGCATGCAAAATCCCCAAAGCCTCCCTTCTTCCTCGCCCAGCTTTCTGGTTGGCGTTTTGGCAATTATTCGAGGGGGAAGAGAAGAAGAATGGCTCGTTAGCCGCTCGCATTTGGTTCAGCTCCGTGTCTTCCTCTGTCAATATTGTTTTAACAACAAAGCTGTGCCTTGCCCGTCTCTCTTTTTTGCTCCAGCTGAAACGTGCAGAACAAAGGTGCCGCAGCGAGGGTTTATGCCCCCCTCCCCCGCACCCTTTCCCCAGCGACTCGCTGCACAAGCCTTCCTCGTCACTGCCTCCCGGATTAATCCCTCATTAGGAGCCTCCTTTCAGACGCCCTAAACCCCAGCAGAGCTGCAGCGGATGGGGGGGGGGGGGGGGGGGAGTCAGAAAAGACCATCTAGCAACAAACCATTTCAAAACAAGGGACGGGGCTGGGGGGAACTGGGCAAAGACCACGCAGAAGAGAAGCTACCCAAAAGGTTGTTGGTGCCCACAGCCTCTTCAAACGCAGGGAAGCTAGTTAGCTTTGGCTGCCACTGCGCATGGCAACCGAGGGCGGGGGGGGGGGGGGTCTTATAAATAAAAAGGGATCCACGCAAGGAATAACAAAATGGATTTTGAAATGGCAGCACTGTCTTAATTTGCGTGCGTTACAAAAAAATGGAAATACATAAATTGAACTGCCCAAGATCCGCAACACAAACTTTAAAAAGTGTTCCTAGAATAAGCCAAAAAGATATGGTAAAATTCTCAGTAGTCAACCTGCTTTGGGATTGTTGGACTCTAATCCAGAGGACAAGGTTTGATTCTCCACTCCTCCACATGAGCTGCAGGCGCTTACCTGGTGAACTGCATTTGTTTCCCCGCTCCTACACACAAAGTCTGCTGGGTGACCTTGGGCTAGTCACAGTTCTCTCAGAACTAGCTCAGCCTCACCAGCCTCACAAAGTTTCTGTTGTGGGGAGAGGAAGAGAAGGAGATGGTAAGCCACTTTGCAGCTGTGAAAAGTGGGGTATAAATCCAGACTCCTCTTCTTCTTGTAGTACTTGGTTAGGACAGAATGTCTGAACTCATAGTAGTAAGGAGGCATTTCGGCACCTGCTTCTTGGGAATAAAGCCTACTGAAATCAGTGGCTCTTTATTTTGAGTAAGCATGACTTGATCTGGATAGCCCAGGCTATCCTGAACCTGTCAGATCTCAGAAGCTAAGCAGTATTTTGATAGAAGACCACCAAATATGTCCAGAGTCTACTCTCTCTCTCTCTTCTGTATTTTGGCGCACTTGTTTTATCACACACACCCTCAGTAAAAGCGTACTCCAATCTGGAATTAATGGTATCAAAAGCAAAAAAAAAATCTCTGTACAATTCTTGACTAGAGCAATGTAAGCTTTTGTCTGAATAAGAAATTATCTGTTAATATAATTACTGGGGAGAGAGAACGAATATCACCTTCATCGTATTAATCTTCCTCATAACTTTCAAATGAACATAATACTTTGGAATAAATACTACAGTAGTAATTAAGATGGATAGAAGAATACGAATCATAAACTGAGTAAGAAATATAAACTAGCCCAATCTCATCAGAGTCTTAAAAGCTCCCCAGGATCAGCCCTGTTAATTACTTGGATGGAGGACCACTAAGGAAGACATGGTGTAGTGGTTAAGAGTGTAGTGGTTAAGAGCATGTGGTAACATGGTATAGTAGTTAAGAGCAGGTGGATTCTAATCTGGAGAATGGGTTTGATTCCCCACTCCTCCACCTGAGTGGCAAAGGCTTATCTGGTGAACCAGATGTGTCTCCCCACTCCTACATCTCTGCTGGGTGACCTTGGGCTAGTCACAGTTCTTCAGAATTCTCTCAGCCCCACCTGCTTCACAAAGTGTCTGTTGTGGGGAGAGGAAGGGAAAGGAGTTGCACGCCACCTTGAGTCTCCTTACAGGAGAGAAAGGTGGGGTATAAATCCAAACTTCTCCTCTTCTTTTTCCTTGAAAACCTTATGGGGTCGGCTTAGTCAGCTATGACTTAATGGCCCTTTGCACCACCAAAGCAGCAGCAATATGCACAGTAACTTGGGAGTACATTCCAGTAAGCAGGATGAAGCTGCAGGTTATTTTAGTTGCCCTTTCCCTACCTTATTATTTTCACAAAAGTCTTCTATTCTGGTGGCAATTACATCAGTTTTACAAAGAGGAAGGCATCATGACTTATCTGAACACAATAAATGTGTGTGAGGTGGTATTGAGGGCTGTAGTCGCTTTGTATTTGTCATTGTTCACACTTTATAACAGATCTCTTTTTACTTTTGGGGGCTTTTTATCCATGTATTTTGGATTGGTGATGCCTCTCCTAACCCTTCTTTATAACATCTGTCCACGCCAGAAGTGCTCACCTGGCTCTGATCATTTGGCAAGTCTCAGTGGATCTGAGACTCTGTGGCCTCCCTGTTTGCTGCCCAAGGTCATCTTCTGCCATGGCAAGCTGGCTTGGGCACTAGAATCACCTGCCTCACCTGGCTCGGGCTACTGGAAGCACACACTGGTGAGGCGGCCACCTAAACCTGCTTAGAGGGGAGAATAAGAGGGATGCTTTCGCCTGCTGCACCATTTGAGTCGTGTTTCTACTTGCTTTTCCTGTTTGCTAGCAGTAGCAACATGTATTTGGACATGGTCATAGGCAAGAGGCCTTGGCTGTGAGCTTCAAGGTCTCTTTACCCATTGACCTTGGACAAGCTGACTCATCTGGTCTCAGGACCAGCTCAAGATACAGGTGATGATTCTATTTGCATATTTTACTGTATTTCAATTTGGTTGCCTTTTTATTGTTGCAAGACACTTTTAGTCCCTTGAGGTAGAAAATCAGAGAATAATATATTAACTAACCATCTACAATCACTGCAGAGCGGCAGGACATGCTTGTGAATGGTTCACCCCATGCTCCATCCATTGGCCAGCTGTCCTCTAGACTGTGGCTGTGTGCAGTGCTGCATTCCCATAAGGCAGGGGTGTAGCTAGGAAAAATGGAGCCCGGGGCAAAATCTGAGTTTTGCGCCCCCCCCGCCCATGTAGACGACCACCCTCCCCAACCACAACCAAACAACAATTTTTTGCACCAGGTCATTTCAGTCACCATCACATTGTAGAACATGCCCCAGCTCACAAATCTGAACACAGCAATGGTTCATGCCACACAGTGGAAATATTTTTTTGACATTTTCAAAATGTTTTATTACTGCTGAGAAAAAATATATAAAAATAAAACAAAAGGGCCCAAAAAGGAACTTCTAAATGGCTTTCATTTGTTTTCCTGTATGACACTAACCCTAACCCTGTGATCCATGGGCAGGGAGGTGTGTTGGGGATGGAGAGGGGGGGGAGGCTGGCAGAGCTTGCAATTTGTGGGATGTGTTTGTATTGCAAGCTGTTCTGGAGGACTCAGATGGTCAAAAAGATGGCAGTACAATATTTTAACAGTACAAATCAATGTATAAATATTATATGTACTTAATCAGAAGCAGATAAACACACTCCGATACTATTACTCAGGATCAGACAAAATCTTGATTTCAATACTAATGTCTTAACACAGTCCACTATTTTCTTGATGACATTTCTGAACAATGGTTAACCTCAAAGGCCAAAATATGGGGTATAAATACTTCCACAAAAAACAACCCTGGGCAAATACAGCACCTTCACCACAAGGTAAGGGGTGCTGTCTTTCCGAGTGTGTCCATGACCCTTCATATCCCTCTTAAGATCAGCATATGTTAAAGTTAATTGTAGACTTTCCTTCTTTTTATCACTTTTCTAGAGCAGCAGGTCCACAATGATGCTTACTGAACTGATGCAAAATCACCTTCTAAAGGTGTTTTGGAAGTGAGGCTAAGGGCACTATCACACATGAGAATAATGCATTTTCAAGCCACTTTCAATGCACTTTTCAGCTGGATTTTACTGTGCGAAAGAGCAAAATCCACTTGCAAACAATTGTGAAAGTGGATAGAAAATCATTATTCTGGAAATGCCAAAGTGCCCCAAGAACAGTTCATACACTTCACGAAACCAACAGGATAGGCATTTGGCTAGCCAAAACACAACACATACGCACACAATGGATTGACCAAATTGCCAATTTATCAGCACATCACAAAAAGAGAAAGACTGAAAAACCAACTTTAAAAAATACAGATAAAAACTCTCCTGGAGGCACAGCACTATGAAAAACCACATGGACCCACACAGGAAGCAGCCCTATACCAAGCCAGACCTTTTGGTCTGTTGGGGTCAGCACTGCCCACTCTCACTGGACACAGCTCTGCTGGGTCTCAGTTGGAAAGTCTTCCACATAACCTCCTACTTGATTTTTTAAACTGGAGATGCCAGCAATTGAACTGGGGACTTTCTGAATGCCAACTAGATGCTTTTCCACTGAGTCACGCCCCCAAACTTCTCTCCTTCCCTCCCTTCCATAAAGGCAGAGGACTCCACAGAATCCTGACTTCTGCACACTTCTGATTGGGGGCAGGGGTGTGTGTGGCTTTTCTGAATGTGCAAAACACCTTCCTGAGGGGAAAGTGGAAATATTTTATATTACAACCAATTGGAACAGTGTGTTTCTTTTTTACTTACATTTCCCCCCTTTTCTTTTTAAGGGAAACACATCTATTTATTTGAACCCTTATTTATGTTGCTTACAAAGTGTAGCCTTGTGTGGAATGGGAGAGAATGAAAGGAGAAAAGCTGACCCCCTCTTAACAGCCCAGCTCAATCTTAAACACACTTACTTGGGAGTAACTGCTACTGAATTCAGTGGGATTTGCTTCAGAGTATACGCTTCCAGGTTTGCACTTCAAGAGGTTCTTTTTAGTTGACTAGAAGAGGGATTTTTGGGAGGCAACTGTTTAATTGCAGTGGTTGAGTTTACCTTTGATGGGAATTGGTGAGTTCTGAGATAAAACTGAAATCCCAATTCCAGAAAATGTGAAGTTCTGCTGCCCAAAACAGTCCAGAGTCCCTTTACTCACAAGCCGGTCCTGCTGAGCTCAGTCGAGGCAAGCCCCCCCCCCCCTCTTGTCTGAGCAGCCCATGCACTCCGAGCAAGTCAGGGAGGTGAGAGGAAGAAGAGGATCGTTCAAAAAAAGTTTAAACAAAAAAAAAGGCCAAAACAAAAGCAGAGGGCAGCTCTGGGAAAGGACAGGAAAGGGAAGTTTCTTTCTCCCCTGCCTGCAAGATCTACCGTGAAAGGCGAAGGCGCAGGGAAGGGGAGAAGTCCAAAGCCCTTTGCGCCCCAGTAACGTCCACAACAGCCAAGACACAAAACAAGGCACCAACTTCTGCAAGTAGCAGCAGGGAAACTGCGCGGAGGGAGGCTCATGGGTCCCGGCAAATGGAGGGAAGCCTGGACGCCCCCCCCCGCATTCTCACACACATGCGCTCACGCTCACACACCCTCCTCCGGCTGAATCTCGCCCCCAACCAGACGCAAAACTGAAAGGGCTCCTTCCCCACTGTGGTCAGCCTCCCCCCTCCCCCCCCCCGCGCCCAGCACAACCCGGGAGACCCCCGCCTGGCCAGCACCCCCCTTCTCCCCATTGTTCCCATCTGGACGCCCCCTCACCGTGTGCTGCGCTCCTCTCAGCCCTTGATGGGGGCGGCAGCGGCAGGGCTGGCAACCAAGTCGGTGCTGTGGCCGCTGGAGGGTCTGAGCTATTAAAAGTGCTGGGAGGCGGCGGCGGCAGACACAGGAGGAGAAGGGTGGCGGTGGGAGCAGAGGGGGAGCGGCGGAGAAGGGTCGCCATGGCTAGGGCGAGCTCGCTGGCTCCCATAGGGAAAGTGGAGCCCAGGCGAGAAATGCGGGGCGGGGACGACGAGGACAGCCTCGCTGGTGAGAGAAGCAGGAAGTGGTCACTGCTGCTGCTCGTTGGCTGTCTCTCTCTTCCGCCCACCCCCAGCCGGCTGCCTGGAGGGGAGGAGGGGAGAGCACTCCCTCGGCTGGAAGCCAAAAGGAGCAGGCCTCCTCTCCGGCATCGTGCAGTCAAACCAAGCCACGCCCCTCCTCCTTCCCAGAAGTGTGCAGGGAATTTTTCCGCCCCCCCACGTGACCTTGCAAGCCTGCGCCCGGGACAAGCCGCCCCGGATGTTCCCGTTGGCGCTTCGCCACTGCCATAAGGGGGCAGAGAGGACTTGTTCAAGGACACTTATGTAAAATAATATATTGTGTGAATTGGTTGCAACAGTTTCTGCAAGCATTGTGGCATGTTTTCCTCATGCTGTGTTAAGGAGCGATGCATCTGTGATTACTTGCTGTTGTGGGTTTTCCAGACTGTGCAGCCATGGTCTGGTAGTTTTTGTTCCTAATATTTCAGCCACATCTATGGCTGGTATCTTTAGAGGCATGTCAGGGTCAGATGTGTTTCTCTCTGTGGTATAAAGATGCAGGCGAAATCATCAACAAAAACTATTAGACCACAGCCACACAACCAAGCAAGTCCACAACAGCCAGTTGATTCTGGCCCTGAAAGCCTTTGACAATACATCTGTGTATTGTCGAAGGCTTTCACGGCCGGAATCACTTGGGTGCTGTGTGGTTTCCGGGCTGTATGGCCGTGTTCTAGCAGCATTCTCTCCTGACGTTTCGCCTGCGTCTGTGGCTGGCATCTTCAGAGGATCCTCTGAAGATGCCAGCCACAGACGCAGGCGAAACGTCAGGAGAGAATGCTGCTAGAACACGGCCATACAGCCCGGAAACCACACAGCACCCAAATACATCTGTGATTGACTGGTTTTTGCAAACTATCCTTGGTGATGGTTGCGATTGCTTATGCTGTTGGAAAAAGCCCCTTGGTGAGTAAAATAACCCTTCTTTGGGGTTCTAAAAATGAAGGATCATATTGAGGTACTTACTGCCTTTCATTTCACAGTGAGCCAAGCTTGCTTCATGTAGTAACAGCAGTGATTGGGAACAGGGTCCTTTCTGTTAGATCTCCCTTTTTAAAAATTGCAGATGTTGGCGCAGTATTTGTAGTGATGATAAAAAAAAATCCTTGCACGCACCGCTGATTGTCAATTTTTAATATTCTCTTCCTCAGATCGCTCCCAGAAGGGAAGCTTGGCCTCTTTTCCTCAATCGAGCAACCAAAAGAACCAACTGGTGTTTCTCAGTGTGATTGTAACACCTCTTTCACTGTTAAAAAAAACAACCCTACAGCTTCCTTGTTCATTTCACACAGGCCTCTGAGCTGTCACCAGATGGTAGCAGTTTTCTGGCACCACAGAGGTGGGCCAGATTTGAACCTGTGTGACCTAAAGGTGACAGGCAACATCTAAAACACAAAGCTGGCCACCACGGAACTCTTTGATTTGGACTGAAATTGGTCTGAGCTCAGATAAGGAGGAAGCTGTTTTGACACATAGGCTCATCAGCAGGCCGGTTGGCATGAAGAATGGCACTGCCCCATCTGTGTCTGGAAGCTGGAAATAGGTGGGGTGGTGGCAGCGGCATGGGAACTTGCATCAAATGGGGATGTCTTAAGAAGAATGAGTAATGTTCCCAAAACCAGGACAAATGCTGTTTATGATGGCTGTTAAGACACAACATGCTTAATTTTCCTTAGCGCCCCCCTGCCCTTAATGCAATCAGTGTGATTTTATACATAAAGACATATTTTTCAGTGAGCAAATGGAGCTCTAATATTAACTGGAAGAGGGAGTTCAGAGAAATAGAAAATGGGAAATAGATGTAGAAAGGTGGACATTGTCTAGCACACCCATCCTTCAAGAACCTCATAACAATGTATGTTGCTCTTTTCACCATAGCCCCACGAAGTAGACTGAGAGAAAAGTCAGTGACAAGCCCAAGATCACCCAGCAAGCTGTATAACAGAATTAAAACAAAGTTTTCAAGTCCAACACTCCAGCCCTGTGATGCCCAGTGTGGTGCTCATGGATGCTGTGAAGTCCAGCACATTTTCGGTACCCACTTGCTTCCTCCCTCCAAAACAAAAAGTTAATCCTGGATGTCCTCTCACTGGAGCAGGGTTGGGAAGTACCTCAGATGACCCTAGGAGTCATCACAGTTGGTGTTCATTTGGAAATTGGAAATAGCTGCCCCGTCATAGAAATAAGAAATAATTCCAGACGGCTCCTTCCCATGGCAGCCATCTGGAATGATCTCCCTTAGCTACCATTTTGTAGTGGCATGCACTATTCTCAAAATTCCAAAAGTACTCATCAGCTCAACAGGACTGGGGAACCCTTCTCTAACCGCTAGATCACACTGGCTGTCTATGAAGGGAAATGCAGCAAAAAGTTGACAAGCTCTCTGCAAAACTTGTGGCTATACAGGTAGGCTAAGTAGTGCTGTTGATATCCTCTGTTCAGTATTCAAGGACCAGCGCTGTATGGAGGCTGCCAGAGCTAAGCAGTCCCCTGAGGGCCCACAGTTACCTACCCCTCATGCAGTGGTTAGCTGCAGATGTTGCAGTCTTCCCTGCCTTTGTAGGAGATGCTGTTGTGACTCTATGGCAATCTCCCATTTCTTTTTGAGGGGGGCACCTAGGGGAACGGTGGATTCCAACTCCTTCACACTCTTCTTTCCAGCCTTGCCTGCATTGAAGAAGCTTAAAGGAGCAAGAAGGACTCATCCTGCACTCATTCCTCTTGGAGAGTCAGTATTCATGTGTTTGTGACTTGGGGGAGGGCATTGGAGGTGATCTTCCCCCCAAAACTGGCCCCAGTCCCGCTCACATTTGTGCAGTCCTTCCTCTTTGGTTTGCACCATTAGAAACAGCCAGGAGTAGCAGTAGGGGATGCAGCTCAAGGCATGGAAACTCCGGAATCTTGAGCTTGTTAAACGTCAGCCATGCTGGGCCATGGAATCTGCAGGTTTCCTGTGAATCCCTGACCTCTCATCACTCCCAGTTAGCAGTTTCACACTTGAAGTTTCTTGAGCGCCTTCTGATCTAGTCCACTGTGTGGGTAAAATGAAGAGCTGATGTGTGAGAAAAATGTGCATACTGGAGTAAGATGAAGAAGAGTTTATATCCCACTTTTCTCAACTGTAAGGAGTCTCATAATAGCTTACAAACTCCTTCCTCTTTCCACAACAGATATCTTGGGAGGTAGGTGGGGCCGAGACAGCTCAGAGAGAACTTTGACTAACCGAAGGTCACCCAGTAGACATCATGTGTAGGAGTTGGGGATCTAACCTGGTGAACTGGTCTTAACTACCACAGCCACAGCTGAGATACTGCTTTTCTTTGGAATTTACTTCTTTCTTCCTCCTGATGGAAAGAACTGACCCTAATGTTGCTATTTAGTGTTGATTGTGTCTAGAATTGGTTGCTGGATAACCGCATCAGCATAGCAGGGTGGCCTTCATTCACATGTTAAGTTGAAGAGATTCTAGATACGGGGAGACAACTAGGAAATTGTTACTGGAAGCTGATGAAAGGTAGTAAAAATTAGCAAAATGGGTTAGGTTTTTTCTAATCAACCATGAATCTCTGTAGATGAGTCATTCTCTCCCTCAGCCTAGTCTACCTTATAGAGCTATTTTATACAAGCTAAATGAAGGGAGCCATGCATATGCTGCTCTGAGCTCCTCAGATAAAGGGAAGGATAAAAATGATTATATCATAAAATCAGGGCCAGATTAAGGTAGTACAAGGCCTGCACCATATGTTATAAAAGGGTTCTTGTTGCAGACTCACTGTGGTGGCAGAGGCCACATCCTCTGGTGGCGTAACAGAGTATGCTTGGGAGCATGGGAGATAGCACAAAGAACACCATGTCTGTGCACACGAAACATCACAAACTCACAACCCTTAACACGTACGATGAAGCACGCAGCTCCCCTGACATGTAAACAACAGTTTTGCTAGACCATGATCATATGGTGAGATGCTGATTTCACTGGACAGCTTGTAAACATTTAGTGTGGGGGCTTTCAAAAATGCAGGGCCCGTCGCATATGCTGCTTTAGTACTAAGTTAATCCAGCACTGCGTAAAATAGGTATTAGATGAAGACAATATCAGTGAAATGGTTGGACTGATACTAGGAATATGGAGAACCTTGTGACTTACAGATGTTATAGAGTGTTTTGGAAAGAGAGCTGCTAGAAAGCGGTGAGAATGATAATGGTCATGGGCCACACTCCTATGAACGATTAAAGTCATCAGGCCCTCAATAAGCCAAGGTTCCTAAGCGTTGCCCCTACCTATCTCCCTCTTGATTGCTGAGCACCACTGTAAGGCTGATGTATCTCTTTTAAATTAGCAAGAGGGGATGTTGCATCACACCTCTGTATCCAGGGATGGAGCAAGGGGGAACTGCTCCCGGTGCTCGCTTGCACCCTGCGCCCCTCCAAGCCCCCATCCGTCCCGGAACACCCTGCCACGCCTCCTGCCATGCCCCCACAGGGGCGCATGCCCAGTGCGTTGCACACCCCCTCATCCCCTTGGTGCTACGCCACTGTCTGTGCCTCTCGTCTTCAGGTTAGCCAGCCAGGAAACAGATCTTTACAATCCAGATCTACCCAAGTCCAACAGAATCTCCACTGCCCTTGTAGCTGCTTCAAATTGAAACCTTTGAAGGCCATGCACTTGTTCTTCCTACAAAGTCCAGCATTCCCTGTGGCTTGCTGGCCGCCACCGGACCTTCCTGGGAACGCTTCAAAATGGTCTTTTACAGGAAGCTTTCTGTATTCCATTGGTGAAAATGCCCCACCCCTTCACCACCTCTGGCATGAACTGCTCTACTTCCACGCAGGCTGACAGATATTGTAGAGACATAGGCTGTCTCCCCAAACCAATCCCACCATATAACAATAAAGCCATTATTATACCACTTTATATATAAAGCTTCTGGCATTCTATCTCCTCAGGGTGCAATTTTGTCTACCCCTGAAGTTATTCAAGCTAACATTCAGATTTGTTGCTCTTTTAAATTAGCAAAGTTAAAGATCTGAACCCCAAGTCTTGGTTTCTGTGCCCCCAGCTACTTAGGTGAAGCAAATGGCAACTAGTGATGGGGCATTTTCAGTATCAGCACCTCCCATCCATGAGACTTGCCTAGCACCCTCACTGTCTTTTGGATGCCAGACCCAGACATTTCCTTTTTACACAATTTTTTAAACAAAATTTTATCTTCTTCCTTTTTTTTGTCCACTTGCAGCTGCAGAACTGTTTGTGGACATTTTAAGGCCCTCCAGTGGTTGTTTTGTGCTGGTTTTATGCCCATGACTTTTTAATAACACTGTTGTCGCTTTCATGGTAATGTTTTACTTGAGAGCCATCTCAAGCAGGTGTCTTAAGAGTTGCATTTAAATTCCTCAAATGAACAATATATGCCCCGGTAACTGTGGTTTAGTCAGCCAATTACAGTTAGTATAGCAGATGATCAAAACTAAGTTTGTTTGGCAATCCCAGGCTCTCTGCAGCTAGAGAGAACTACCTGCAGCAGTTCCAGTAAATCATTTTTGCCACATTGCAGCTGTGACTCTGTGCCCTGGGGAAGTCTGGATTAAGCAAGGATTAGGCACTTTATATATCTGTAGTAGCAGTAGTACTGTAGTAATGACTAGCAGCAACAACTGTAGTAACGACTAGCCAGGGTCATCTGTAGTAACGACTAGCCAGGGTCACTACAAAGATTCACAAGATGGGATGTAACGAGGGAAGCCAGCCTCCAGGTTGGGCCTAGGGATCCTCCCAAATTACAGTTCATCTCTCAACTACAGAGATCAGTTCACCTGGAGAAAGTTGATGTGTTGGAGGGTCAGCTCTATGGCATTGTGCCCCATGGGGCATTGTATCCCATTGTACCCCTGTCCTCCCCAGGTTCCATCCCCAAATCTCTAGGAGTTTCACAAGTTTGGATCTGGCAGCCCTATCCCCCATCAATGGCCAGTGGTGACCTGGCAACCCTAGATGTTACTCTGATTAAGAGCCCGAGCTTGTGACCCTTACTTGAAACATGGTGATTGTTGTGGCCTCTGCATCCAGGCATCACACTACACTAGCGTTTATTGCAACCATGAAATAAACCAGTTTAGAGTGATGTCCAAATGCAGCCCACCCTTCTGCGAAAGGAAGGATTTCCATCCATGGGAGAAAATTTTCTCCCCTCCCCACAGCAGCCAAAATTTACCCAAAATGGTGCACCTGCAGGAACAATATCTTAGGGGACAGCTTGAACTGCAGTGGTTGAAAGTAGGCAAGACAGTTTTGCTCCATGGGTGGTGTTCTGCTCCCCAGGTGGTTATCTAGGTGCCCTGCACCCGGCCAAAGCAGAATGTAAGACTCACGGACTCAGTTAACAGTTCAATACTTAAAGCTTTAATTGTAACAATGTTGACAGACCCTGACTCCTCCCGGGTCTAACTAAATAAAGGTTACTTTGTTGCAGAAACTTTCTGGAGTCTGGAATTTATTGTAAATACTGTGAGACTATAACATCTATAACTGTTTAACTTAAATACTGTGAATCTATAACATCTTTGACTGTCTAACTTGTTGCTGTCACCCAGCTTCCGTTGGCACCTAACTGCTGCTGTCACTCAGCTTCCGTTGGCCCCTAACTGCCAAATCAGACAGGTTGCTGGGTAATAACTGCCGTAGAACACCAGCCCTAGGGCTTCTTAAAGGGACAGAACTAAATTCGGTTCCCTCCCACTGAATACTGTACAAAACATAGCTAAACCCATACTAACTGTGGGGAAACTAAAGGGGAAATAAACAAAGGCTCTGTGGGGGCATGACACTCCCGCCTAAAACTTCCTCTGGAAGTTTTACCTTTATCAACTTCCATTAACTATACTTAACTATTCTTACTGTACTACTCTTAATAACTATCTATCCCTAATACATAATATCAACTATGCTAACTGTAAACTTCTATGCTAACTATAACTATAAACTTCTAACAATCTTGATTGCAGAATTCAAACTGCTTGTGGTTCACTGCTTGTGGTTCAACGTTCAGGAACTCTGAATAAAGAAGAATCTCCATCTTCATTCTTAAAATCAGGGTTAAAGTCATTAAGAAGCAGAAAATGGACGTTTTCCACAAGACATTTATCCACCGCTACAAAGAGAGGAGTCTCTCCTTTCATGTTTGTCTGTTGCCACTGGCTAGGTGTGGTGATCTTACGTATTTGATCCACTCTATTACTCACATATACGTAAAATCTACGATGTATATTGTTAATATATCCTAGCACTACTTTGCTATCTGTATAGAGCACTACATCCTGAAAGGACAAGTCCAATTCCCTTTGGATAATTTCTAAAAGTTGTGTGGCTAGCACTGCGGCACAAAGTTCAAGGCGGGGTATGGTATGGCCCTGCCTCGGTGCTAGCTTAGCCTTTCCTAAAATAAAACCTAAGTACACTTGATCACCTCGGATCACTCTAAGATAGGCCACTGCAGCAATCGCTTGAACTGAAGCATCTGAAAATATATGGAGTTGCAGATGTTCTGAACTGGGTGAAATGAACCCATAACTCCTTGGGACACTGACTTGTTCCAAAGCTGAAAGAGTTGACCTCCAGGGTTCCCATTTGGACCTTTCAAGGTCTGACAAAGGTTGATCCCAATCTTTAATGTCCTGAGTTAGCTCTCTCAGCAAGCATTTACCTTGAATAATGACTGGTGCTGCAAACCCAAGGGGATCGAAAATACTGTTGATTGTGGATAGCACTCCTCTACGTGTGCAGCTCTTCTTTGAGTCTGGAACTTGAAAGGTAAACTCATCCTTTTTAACTTTCCAGCACAAACCCAAACTTCTTTGTATTGTTGAGGACTCCTGTCCTAATTCTAAAGTTTCTATTTCCTTTACTTTATCTTCTTCGGGAAAGGCTTGCAGCACTTCTGGACTATTCGAAACAATTTTGTGTAATCTTATGTTGGCGTTGGCCAACATATGCTGAGTTTTGTTTGAGAAGATTGATTGCTTCTTGCGGGGTGGGTGTAGATTTTAAAGCATCATCTACATAAAAGTCTCTGTGAACAAATTGACTCACTTCTGATCCATATTGCTGCTCTAAGAGTTTTGCAGTCTTCTTAAGTCCATAGTTTGCAATAGCTGGTGAGGGGCTGTTTCCAAAAACATGAACACACATTCTGTACTCTTGCACCTCTGACATCTGATATGGATCCTTAAACCACAGAAAACGAAGATAATTTCTATGGTCTTTTCTGACCCAAAAGGAATAGAACATTTGTTGAATATCTGCCATAATTGCAACAGCTTCCTTTCTAAAACGCAACAGTACTCCGATAAGATTGTTAATTAAATCCGGTCCTGTCAGCAGAACTCTATTAAGAGATGTGCCATTAAATAATGCACTAGAATCAAACACCACTCGTACCTTATGTGGCTTCTGGGTGATAGACTCCAAAAAAATGGTAAATACCAGCATTCTTGATGGTCTTCAATGTCAGGCGCTTTTCGGCATGGCCCTTCTCTATCATGGTGTTAATGAAGGCAATAACATCCTCCTTTAACTGTGGTTTTTTTTTCCATGTTTCTTTGGAGTGCTTTCCAACGTTACAGTGCCATGAAACGATTATTTGGTAACTTGTCCCTGGGTTCATTGAAGGGTAAAGGTCGCGATCCAATTTCCTTGCTCATCCTGCTGACACTCTCTTTCCATTATGGCTAGAAGCGTTTGTCTTCTATGGACAAGGCTGGCTGGTCATCATGGACTGTAATTTTAAACACTGATGACTCCAACTCCTCTATGCTATGATGTTGTATCTGGATGTGATTTGGGCAGTCCAACATCTGCGTGGGTCGTCCATTTGGCATAAACCCCATGCAGAAGGTGTGTGCATGTTCAGGTATTCTTTTGTGGTTCAAACAAACTGGGCCTAGAATGGCCACCCCAGCCCTAACCTCTGAGCAAATGGCATTCCTGGGGGACCTTTCACTTGTTCTTTGACTACGAACACCTCTGGACAATCTGTGCCAATAAGCAGCAGAATCTTAGCATTTGGGTCAAGCTCTGGTATCTTGTCTGCTATAGACTCCAGGTGCTTGTGATGCGTGGCGATGCTTCTTGTTGGGATTTGTCTTTCGTCTTTAGGAATATGTTGACATTCAAGGAGAGTAGGTAGTTTAAATTGCTCTGTCCCATCAGTTGATTGCAGAACAAATCCTGGTGCTGTTCTTCCTGTCATGATTTGATTTCCACTACATGTGGTCATGACATATTCTATCTCTTCTGAGTGTATGTTAAACATCTCAAAAAAACTCTGGAGTGGCTAATGAAGTATCGCTTTGTGCCTAATGCCACATTCATACGTTGGGCTTGATGCGGTGAAGCTTTTGAGTAAATATTCTGCGAGACAAATCGGATGGCAAGTACGTATCTTTTTTTGTTCCATCGCACATGGCAGTGCATGTCGCTGTTGCCGTTCTGTCCTCCTTTGGTTGTGATGGTTTCTCCAGGATATTTTCTGCCTCTTTGGTCTCTTTCTTTGGTAACTGAAGTGGTTTTGTGCGATGTAATGCTGAACAATGCTGTTCACTGGAGCATTCTTGGCACTTTACCTTTCTTTTGCATTCGTTGGCCATATGGTTCTTGAAAGAGCAACATTTAAAACACAGTTTCTGTTGCTTTATGTAGGACTGGCGCTCTTCATAAGGCATTTCTCTGAACTCTTTGCAGTCACTGAGGTTGTGCAATTTTTTATGAACTGGACACATAATTTCCAATGGCTTACTTGAGAATTGTTTAACTGAGTTTGTATTTGTCTCTGTCTTCCTAACCATAACTTGAGGTTTACCTTTAAACTCTTGGAACGACTTCTTCTCTTCTCTAACACCTTGGTACAAAGAAGGGAATCCTGTTTGAGGATCATTTCTTTCTTTAGCCATTCTTGATATAAATCTTACAAGATATGAATATGGTGGATACCTTTGCTGATGGTTCTCTTTGTAATTAAAAACTTCTTTACCCCATTGCTCTTTCAGGGGGAAGGGCAACTTGTCGATAACTTCTCTTTGAGTCAAATGCTGATCCAAACATGCAAGTCCTGGCAGCTCGGGGTTTTCTTTTGCAGACTCCATCTCTGAAAGCAGATCTGTCAAATCCACAGTTTCTTGCAATCTTTCATTGCAAGTTTGGGGAAAGAGTTTTAAGCCTTTGTAGAAGTGAAGCTTCTATTTCTGAAGATGCTCCATATCTTTCGTCTAATCTACTCCATGCTTTCGTTCTAAAGCCATGTGAGGGGTTCTTACATGTGCTGCATAGACTCTTCTTATTTCTAGCTGACGATGTTGTTCCCAACCAAGCTATAAGCAAGGTCAGCTCTTCCTCGGCATCTAGTTTCAGGTCTTTGAGAGCTCTCTGGAATGTAATTTTCCAAAGTAAGTAGTCTTCTGGCTTATCAGAAAACTTCTGAATGCCTCTTGTCTGCTAAATCTCTTCTAGGATTTCTGGAAAGGGTAGCTTTCAAAACATCTGACAAATTTGGGATGTCAGGTTGCATAATGGGATTTGTTGCCTGATGATGCGGAGTAGAGTATAACTGTGAAGCTGATACTCCAGGTACAACTGTGTCTTCAGGAGACTTCTGCTCCTGTCTAAAAACTGTAGAGTCGAAATTGGGCATCCCAACTGGATTTGTAAAGGTTTTCCTCCCCTCATTCTGTTCATTTGCTAACTGACTTTGCTTGTTGATTACTTGGGGCAGCTCATTTTGTGGTACTGTCTGCTGACTCACCACTACTGGCGCAACCATGCTATGCTGTGGTTGGAACTGGACCATGGATTGCTGCACTCTGGACATCTGGGACATTAGTTCTGCTGATTCTGCAGCTGCCAGATGTTCTGTCACTCTGAATTCTTCCGAATCAGCAGTCACTTCTCCAAAGTTGGATGACTGTTGGATTAAATAGGAAGATACCTTCATCATAGGGTCTTCTTCCTCTATTTCCTCAGAGCGGAAGGTAAATAAACTCTCTTTAAGGCCTTGCTCCAAAACTTGAGCTCTCGTTATCAGCTTTTCTGCCTTTGCTCTTTGTTTTAGTGTTGACAAGGCTGCTTCTACTTTTGCTTGTCGAGCCTCTTCCTGAGCTTTCAACTGTGCCTGATGGGCCGCTTCCTGGGCTTTCAAATGAGCTTGTTCTTCAATGATTTCTTCTTTTCGTTTTAAGAAATCTACTTGTTTTGCAGCCGCCGCTGCATCAGCTTTGGCTTCCAGGATCTTCATTTCCATAGCCAATCTTTGGGAACGACAAGAGGCACTGCTATAATTTGAGCCTGACTTAGTGCTTCTTGTTCTGTGGGATGTGTGGGAAGACGAGGTTTTAGTTGCAGATTTACTGCCACACTTGCTTGGCACTTCAGGTGTAACCTTTCTTGGAATGTGAGGTGACATTCCTCTTCCTATTCCTCTGCGTGGGGATGCAGTGTCTACAGTTGGTTTGGTGGATTGTTCTTCTTGCGCGTGCTGGATCTCTGATTGTTGACTTGCTTGCAACCCCTGCAACTTGCTGGATAAACCACACATAATGTTGTTAAAGAAGTTTGCCTTTTCTCTCTGATCCTTCTCCATCTTTGTCTTGATATTCAAGGCTTCTGATGTATTCATACGCTCTAGGAGGGAAATCGTATCTCTTAGCTGACCTTTCCATAAAAGGTACCGTTGTTGTAAGGTCTCCTTACAACTTAATATTTCTTCTTCTTGTACAAGGCATTTTCCAGATTGATAAATTGCTAGGAGGTCTTGCCACGCCTTAGAGCATTTGAGCTGCAATACATTCACCTGATCTTGCAAAGATGCTAACATTTTGGTAGTGGGCTTTTTATTTCTAGCATTGCTTTGTGAAATAGAGCTTGTTGGCTCTGAGTGAGTTTCTTCTCTTTCTTGCATTGCCGGTGCTCCTAGCAAAGAAGACTTCAACTTTCCTATGCCCAGCTTCTTTAGGGCTTATAGGAACCAATCTCTCTCTTCTGCCAGTGCTCCTAGCAAAGAAGACTTCAACTTTCCTATGCCCAGCTTCTTTAGGGCTTATAGGAACCAATCTCTTACTGTTGCGAGGCAGACTTTCTTTGTTCCTTTACTGCAAAGGCTCCCTGCCTTGCTTCTCACCGACTGAAACTTTCAATTCGGCCTTTTGGAAACTGGAAACATTCAAGTTAGACTGTTCTGCTCCCCAGGTGGTTATCTAGGTGCCCTGCACCCGGCCAAAGCAGAATGTAAGACTCACGGACTCAGTTAACAGTTCAATACTTAAAGCTTTAATTGTAACAATGTTGACAGACCCTGACTCCTCCCGGGTCTAACTAAATAAAGGTTACTTTGTTGCAGAAACTTTCTGGAGTCTGGAATTTATTGTAAATACTGTGAGACTATAACATCTTAAATACTGTGAATCTATAACATCTTTGACTGTCTAACTTGTTGCTGTCACCCAGCTTCCGTTGGCACCTAACTGCTGCTGTCACCCAGCTTCCGTTGGCCCCTAACTGCCAAATCAGACAGGTTGCTGGGTAATAACTGCCGTAGAACACCAGCCCTAGGGCTTCTTAAAGGGACAGAACTAAATTCGGTTCCCTCCCACTGAATACTGTACAAAACATAGCTAAACCCATACTAACTGTGGGGAAACTAAAGGGGAAATAAACAAAGGCTCTGTGGGGGCATGACAGGTGGAAATCCTTCTGTCTGAAACACAGGTGTCTCTCGGGAAAATGTAGCCTGGTTCAAAATCTGAGTTTTCTGCCCCCCTCTCCTGTATAGGCAGCTGCCCCCCCCCCCCCACGACCAAACAATGTTTTTTTTGCGCCAGGTCTTAAAGACAGTGTACGGACCCAAGAGGAAGGAGGAGGGGTGTGGGGGCGATGTTCCACCCCCTACATGACTAAATGGCCACAGCCCGGGGACATTTGAAGATCTGTCTAGGAGACCTAGGTTCACATTTTTACTTTGCAGTAAAGCTTGTTTGGTGACCTTGGACCAGTCATACTCACCAGTCATTTCTCTACTTATAGGTTCCAATCTTCAGATTAGACCTGGAGTTCTCTAGAAATTGCAGCTTCCCAGACTGCAGAAATCAATTCACCTAGGGCAGGGGTAGGGAACCTGCGGCTCTCCAGATGTTCAGGAACTACAATTCCCATCAGCCCCTACCAGCATGGCCAATTGGCCATGCTGACAGAG
The DNA here is from genome assembly GCF_021028975.2 of Sphaerodactylus townsendi. Lineage (NCBI taxonomy): Eukaryota > Metazoa > Chordata > Lepidosauria > Squamata > Sphaerodactylidae > Sphaerodactylus > Sphaerodactylus townsendi. The sequence goes on from NC_059434.1 coordinate 60,722,947, forward strand.
GCTGATGGGAATTATAGTTCCTGAACATCTGGAGAGCCGCAGGTTGCCTACCCCTGACCTAGGGGAAATGACAGCTTCACAGGGCAGATTCAATAGCGGCTGAGTTCTCTCTGCTTCCAAAATTCCACTACCCACAAATCTCCCTCCTTCCCAACCACCTAAGATTGCAAGGTCCCCACTGGAAACTGGCAGGGGGCGCAGCTAAGCTTGCCAACTCCAGGTTGGGAGATTCTTGGAGATTTGGGACTTCAGTGAGGCACAGTGCCATACAGTCCACTCTCCAAAGCATCAATATTCTCCAGAAGAAATGATCTCTGTCGGAGATGACCTATAATCCTGCAAGGCTTCAAGTCCTACCTGAAAGCTGGCATTCCTATGAACCACCAACCCTCAAATATCCGGAAATTTCCCAAGCTAGTGTCGACAACCTTACCTCTACTGCAGTGGCTTGCTGTAAGAATAAAATGGCAGAGGATATACACAGCCCTAATCTCCTTGGAAGAAGGAATGGGTTGGATTTATTTATGTAATGCGTCTTCGGGTGTTCAAAAAAATATTAAAAGCAACCTAGGTTTAGAAAGGCCAATTAAAATAAAGGGGCTGTAGGCCAGCATGCCAGAGCAGTATAACTATCACTACTCTTGTAGTTTAAGCTACATCTTAATTAGTAGACCCTCCACTGGGACCTATGAATAGTTAATTTGTTAATTCATCTTGCATGTCAGTGCAGTTTGAGGTCACTCAAGTCTGCAACAGTGTCATTGTTACTACTGAAAATTTCATTGCATTTTTAGCATTAGTGTTTCAGAGTCAGTCATTTGAATCCCAGGCACGCCCCTCTCCTCCCCACCCCCGAAGAGAAGATCAGTCAGTCATAGGACAAGCCAGCCTGGACTGGAAGAAGGTCTCCGCAAATGTAGCAGTGGGTAGATATTTAGTCTGCCAAGACCATCAGGTTTTGTGGTAAGCATTCATGCACGCACTGCCAAGTATTATGTTACACTTGGGAACAGTAAGTATCCCTTCCCAAAAAGCAGATGCTCACAGTGTTGGCTATTCTAACAGGAATTCTTTTTATTCTGGCAATAAGCAGGCAGCCTCCAAAGAGCACAACTCAGCAGTTACTGGAAAACAAAAGTAAAAGATAAGAACTGTGTAGGCTAGAATTTGCTTTTCATAGCGGGCCAGTTGGTTAACCTTTTCCTAACATTTTACTACAAATTAGATTGAGTTGCCAGATTTGTTTGATATTTTGTATTTAAAAATTGCTAAATCCCAATTAGCTTGCATATTAAAAAATGATACACATACAGTTTCTGATGTGTTTCTGTCTCTCTTTCTTGCTAGGTACTCCTCCCTCTCCTCCTCCCTTACCCAGGGTAGGTGTGTCTTGACCAGATGCCAGGCTGTCCCCTCCCCCTCCCCCTCCTTCCTTCCCAAGGTGGGCTGCAAGCCAGTCAGATTGGAGATTGTCGGGGAGATGTGTCACCTTTTGGCTGGTACAAGAATTCTGCCCACCTGCACTTTTGTGTCTACATTCTGTTGTTAGCTGGACCTCTACAAAAGAACCTGAAGGCCTTATGGCAAGTCTGCTTTGGGAGAGGCAATCAACGAAATGTAGATTAAGACAAATGTTAAAATGACCTCAGGTTCGGGTAATAGAATCTTAGAATCTAAGATTATTGCTCGGCTTTTGGGTTTGAGTGGGAACGAGTTTCAAAAGAAAGCAATATGTTGCCTTCTTGGATTTAGATTGTAGCCATAAAAATGAGACATCGGAAAGGCTTTAAAATGATTACTTCACCTGCAATTTCCCTCCTTAGCCTAATCTTTATGGCATACAAATGTCAGACTGTTAATTCAGTTTATAGTTGTATGGACCCTGAAGCTTGAATGAGTTCTGTTATCTATTATATAAATGCAAAGATGCTCTTTGATGTGCAACACTTGGTGACTTGGGAGAATAAATATGGAATACTCTGTGGACATTTATAAAAAGAAATCCACACATTACAAGTCTACTAGGATTTCCCTTTTTAAAATAAACATTGCCCACTGACTTTGTCTTACATGGTGGACTTATGCACTCAGATAAGCACCATGGAGAGCTGATATTTCTAAGACAGACATTCTACTGGGTCCGTTTCAGGCTTTTTGTAATTACAGGGGAATATTAATGAAAGGCATTATTGCACTGGTTACTTCTACATTATAAAAATTATGATCTGAAGTTCTGGGAGTGATGAGCCTCATATCTACTGTCAGTGCTCATATTAACAAAGAAATGAAGTGTGAAGTCAATCTACAGGTGGAATCTCCTGGAATTACAACTGATTTCCAGACAATAGAACTCAGTCCCCCAGCTGAAAATAGCAGTTTCAGAGGGCAGAATCTGTGGCATCACATCTCTGTTATGCTTGCTGAACTCCACATTTGCCTGGCATTTTCCCCCAAGCTCCAGGAATTTCTCAAGCCAAAGTTGACAAATGTAGATACCAGTAAGCAAAATAAATACCCAACAAAATGTAGAAATTATGAGATTCAGAGTTGGGCTTACTGTGAGTCCTAGTGGCCCAGGTGGTAGATTTCAGATATCGTTTAGGATAGCAGATTTTATGTATCTCTAACAAGGTTTTTCGAAAACAACATTTGACCTAGGATATCACAATGCTTTAACTCTTTCAACTCTTCAAAAGTTTAACTCTTTAGGCTGGTAAGAACCTCAGAACTAATTTCAAGATTAAAAACAATGGCTTGGGTGTAGGGACTCTTGTGCACAAGGGGGTGGTTTGCGAATTTCTAAGGATTTCCCCCATGCTTACAAAATACAGCTCCCAAAGAATCTTCCAATCCACTGTAACACCTTTTCAAGAAATACAATAGGATGCCATGAAGCAGGTGATAGGGAAGCTTTACTGGCTTAGTTCTTTTTGTTGAAAAGGGTATAGGCTTAAGCATTGATAAACAATATTGATACAGGTTTGGGTTCTTTTAACCTGGAATTTTTATGGCTTCTACTGAAAATATTTGGGTTACAAAACTTGAACCTGAAATTTTAAATCCTTTGGATGGAGCTGTGAGTAAGCTATTAATAGACTTTAAGGCTATGATCTTATTTGAACACGATAGGCAGTAAGTGTCACAGAAACCAATGAAACCCAATTAAAATCAATAGGAAGTAGGCATGTATACAGAACAGCCTTTCAAATTTTACTTCAGGTGACCATGTGGACTTTCCATTTTTGACTTCCATTTTTACTAATGAAGGCTAAATGACACCGACTAAGGAATGAGCGAATGTGGGTGTTCAGCATTTAACTTCCAAAAGTTCAGGAGTAACACTACCAGAGTCACTGTTGTCTCAGAAGAGAGCAAGCCCTGGCATAAGCCAAAAGATGAGGTAAAAAAATACACTGACTTTTTTACTGTGGTAGTTGATAAGAGGCGATGCAATCTAACTGGTAGACAGCACAGTGTATTTGGTTTGCAACAATCTGAATAATATGTGAATTGGGTTGCCTAGATATGGGAAACATCAATATGGCAACTCTATTATCAGGCACTGTTCTTAGACTGAAAAATGTATTCATTCTCCTTTGTGGCTGACATTTTAACCATAGAAGCCATCTTGGTGTGCAATGGAGCACAGGGTCCATGTGCTATGCTAATACAATCCCTCCCTCACCTGCCTTTTAATCATGGCTGCCAGATAGATGGTCAAACTTAGAGGTTTCTGTTACCGTGACAGTTCCCTTGCAGTAAAGAAGGGAATGGGCAGCCCAGCTCAGTTTTTTTTCTTGCCTCTATTCTGCTCATACCCTTCCTGCCCAGGTATCTCGCTGTTAACAGTGTGCCAAGTTTACTCTTGCTGTCCAGCAAGGAGCAATAAGCTTGACGTTGTTGTGTGGAAACTGGGTGCATTGATAGGAGCTTATACCACAGCTCGCTGAAGGCATAGTCGAGCTAGACTTGAGTCCAGTAGCACTTTAGAAACAAGATTTGGGGGCATAGTCTTTTGAGAATCAAAGTTCCCTTTGTCCCATTTGGGTGTAGTTTGCGTGCATAAGTTGAATGAGTTTTATTTATTTCTTTACAACATTTGTATCCCACCTTTCTGCCCTTATAATGGCCAACAGGACAGCTGACAATTTAAAACATGCATGATACAATGACATTTTAAAACCATTAAAAACAATGCCCCCCCCCCCAAAAAAAAACTTCCCACACATAATTAAAACAACTATGGGCAGAGTTAAAATGCATACAAAACATAAAAATGGCAGTTAAAACATTGGTTGGGAAGGAGGAGTAACAAATGAAGCAAAAAAGTTTTCACCCACTGATATAAGAAGAGGACAGATGAATTTCCCTGGGGACGGATTTCCATATCACTGGTGTCCTGACCAAAGAAGCTCTCTCCTGGGATGCCACCTTCCTGATCTCAAAAGACACCCAAAGCAGGACTGCAAAGGTTACCACAGTGGTTAGGTAGGTACATAAGGGAGGTAGTTGCATATTACAGTATGACTTAATTCTCATCCATTCAGCATAGCTCTAGTTACGGTTTTATATTATCAGGAAAATTGATAACAAAATGGCCTTGCTGCTGTAGTTAGAAGTTTTAATTAAGCAAATGTGTATCAACCGAAGCTTTTATTAAAAGTTGCATCAACTCTTCCTTTTCAACAAAGATTGATTATGATAGTGGGAGAGCTCACTTGAGTACTTGAACAAAAAAAAGTGTTGGGGGGGTATAATTACAAATAGGTGAGTCTACAGAACTTTGCCTAAAGGTATAGTGCAAAATAAATGCAACTTTGGTGTGCTCAGAAGTTTTTATTGGCATGAGGTTGAGATGGCGGTATCACCCAGGTGCAGGGAATCCATGATTGAGTTACGGCTGTCTTGTCGAACGAGTGCCAATACGATCCAAACTGTCATAGAGTCTGTACACGCCACATATTTTACAAGGGGGAAAAACCCCCATGATTTTAGACACTATTTAAAAATATCAGCAGAATGAACTTTGATAGCTTCTGCTTGATCAGACAGGTTCTCAGTACAGTCAGTCCAACCGTACAGATCAAAGAAGCAACAAAAAAAAACACACTTAGCACATTTGGGGGGTAAACACTTGAGTAAATTACTCTGTTCATAATTTGCCTGCTGTGACATTATATCTCATTCTTAACAGCCAAATCTGAGGATACTTAAATCCACAGATTGAAGCTATGAACACATAAGATAGATCTTTCTATAAACCTGAAAAATGCCTAGGTTTTCAGAATCCCCACCCCCCAATCTTAAAAAAATTAAATTGGAGGGAGTTTAAAAAATCCAGATAAGGGAATATCTGTAAGTTTAAGAAATGGATGGTATCAGTGTTGGTTGTTAGTCAATCACAATAGTTTTGACACTGTTCTAGGCTTGATTTCTGTCAGTAAAAGGTAGGGGAATGGGATTTCCAGGGTTGTTTTGGCCTTTGAGGGAAACTCACTGGGGCCAGACCTCTTGGCAGTCACTGGCTGACTTGCTACTACTTATCTTATGTGACTCACCTAGGACTGGCAGCATGCTACTCCACAAAACCCAGCTTGTTATAGTAGGTAGAGTTTCAGAATAGGATCTGGGTGTCCCAAATTTGAACCACTACTCTGCTCAGTAGAAAGCTCATTAGGTGACCTTAGTCAAGTCACACATTCTTAGCTGAACTTACTTCACACTGTTATTGTTGTTGTGAGGATAACATGGAGGAGAAATGAATGATGTAAGCAGCTTTGGGTCCCCATTGCAGAGAAGTAGTTGAATAAACTAGTCTAGCCCTATTTTGTCAGGGTTTGGAAACTAAGCAAGATTGGCCATGGTGAGTACTTGTATGGGAGACTGCCAAAGAGGAAGACAATACCACCTCTGATCATCTCCTGCCTTGAAGACCCATTGGGGTGTGTTATAAGTCTCTTGTGACTTAACAGCACTTATTATTCTGTTCCCACTCTCTAGCACAGCCATGGGAATCAAGATTTTTGCTTCCTCCCTTCCTATCAAATTATCTGGGAAAAACAAAGTGTTTATATTTGGATGGGGAACATCAATAACATAAAATATTTGCAAGAAGTAATCAAGCTAGCTGATTGGCCAGAACAGTGAAGATATTAGCCCAAGGATGCCTGGTCTGCTGGTTTTGAAGTTCACAGAGTCAACAAGTACACATGATAGTGCTTATTATGGAATTTTGTGCATGTGCCTACAAAATGGTTGACTTTGAATGCCTAGTTTGTTATCGGTATGCTCAGAATCTCATTTTATAGACCAACCCTCCCACCAAAAAAACCTTCTCAAGAAAATGGCACTGATTTGGGGTACAGCCAAGCATGAGGTGCTGGATGAATCCGGGTGCCTAGCGAGATAATTTAGCATTTCAGCAAATATGCTATCAATAACTTCTGAAATAGTCATAGGTACTTTTTAGAGACAGTGAATCACAAATGCATACAGGCTTCTGATTTCAGAATTGGCTAACCCTTGATTACAATTGCATAAGTGTATGAAATGCTGCTGAATCATCCATCTTACCTCTACTGTGGTTAGATGAAAAAATACTGTGTGTATTGAACAAATGAACTGGTTCTGCTTTGCCAACGCTTTCAGTGCAATATTCATTACATAGATTCCTGGTTACCTCTGCCTACGTTGCTGCACTAAGTTGATTAATCTCTATTGTGAATATTTAAGAGTTACCAGCAGCAAACCACATCAAAATTTGTTATTGATGGGTTGAGCTGACCTGAATTCTGATTGTTCATTTTTAAAAAAGTAACACAGAGGTGATCCAGAGACCTGGACAGTCACCTATCAGTGTATACGTGTTGCTAGATCTGCCTCCTGTCTATATTAGGTGGGGTTCCAGCAGTATCTATATCACATTAATAAAATTGACCATTGCCTTATTAGAATGAAAGCAACCTTAATTATGTTATTAGTTGTCTTAAAGCACATTATCTTCAATGCTCGAAACATAGGATATACATATTTTATACATTTTTATCCTGCCCTTTCTCCAAGGAGCTTTGGACAATGTACCTCTTTCTCCCTTCCCAATTTCATCCTTACAACTGTTTTGTGAAGTAGGTTAGGCTATGAAAGAGTGATTATCCCAAACTAACCCAGCAGGCTTCATGACAGGGGCTACCCTGAACCTGGATCTCCCAGACTGCCGTGTAGATTGATCCACCACATCATAATCCTTCCGTAAATCTGATAAAATAAGGCAGTATTATTAGAGATGGGAAAACGAGACTGAGAGACTATGGCTTGATAAGATCACCCAGCAAACTTGTGGCTAAAGTGAAATTTGAATCACACTTCCCAGATTACTTGCTGACAGTATATCTTTGTGCTAGATATGAGTGATCAAGGTTTTTCAATACGGAAATATAAATAAATCAACAGTGAATAAATTAGGGTTACAAGTATCTGAGGGCTTTCTGTAAGGCAAACTCTGTCCTGAGAGTCCAACAAAGCTACTGCAAACAGATGTTTTCTTTTTCTTCAGGATTCTGAGTGTGCCACATCTGTTACTCCAGCCACCGGCAGTAAGGGATTGAGGAAGAATGTTTCACGCTGCTTTTTAAACAGGAGAACTACTGGAATATAGTTCAAGCTGAGAACTACCATTCTACCACTTGGTTGCTTTATGGTCTCATAAGGCAACAGGAAGTGACTCTTTTCTTTGAAGAAATAGAACCTTTGTTTTGTCTCAGATCCTTCCAACTCCTTATTAGTTTGGACGGCATGCTGGTTGTAGCTGTCAGTCCTGTATTCCTCCCTATTCTTTTTGTTGGCTGCCTATAGAGACTTGGTTTAAAATCACACTGTTGGCACTTGTAAATATGTAGGCCATGTTTAGTGAAATCTCAACAGCAGAGGAAGAACAGAGCACTTACTGTTTGAGGGTTGGGGGGGAAGAGAGATTACCACAGAATCCTTGTTCTTCTTGCACCCGTTCTTTTCCCTGGACACCATCCCAACAGTGAATTTATCCACAACATTCATAGAGTTTCCTCCTTCTCTAAATAATGGTTTAAAAAGTTCATCAAAGCTCTTTATTGAAGTGGAATAAGTGAGGAAAAACAATCACACATGTTTGCTTGAATGTTCAGTTGCCTTGGTATAGAATTTTAGGAAGGGGTCATTAAACACATACAGTCATGGAAGCAGTCATATCCCTTTGCTATCTATGCTAGAAGACATCTGCCAAAGGATGAGTCCACTGGATTGGATCCAAACAGCTTTTCACCTGATGAAAAAGGAAGAATCAAAATGATGGCCGAAATGGCTCCAATGAGAATCAGACAATCTCCATCAACAAAACACATGAAGCTGCCTTATATTGAGTCAGGCCATTGGTTCATTAAGATCAGTGTTGTCTACTCAGACTGGCAGCAACTCTCCAAGGTCTCAAGCAGAGATCTTCACATCACTTCCTACCCGAACCTTGTAACTGGAGATGCCAGGGATTGAATCTAAAGCCTTCTGGATGCCAAGTAGATACTCTATGACTGAGCCATGGCTCCTCCACATAAAGAAGTCGTATGGGACAAGGATTGTTATAGAGGAACTGATTGCTGACTGGATTCAACCCACTGTAATAGTCCCAGTTTTCAGCGTGGTTTTATGCTTTGTGTTATGTACTTGTATGCTTTGTGTTATTTATTGGCTGACTTTTTAATGGTCACTTTAATAAGTCTGGTTGATGAGTGTGAGGGTGTCCTATATTGGGATCTTGGTGAACAGGAAGAATGCAGCAAAGCTGACCAGTTTGTTGTTGGGGCTGAGTTTGCGGGTACAGACTGATCAGGTTTGATGTGACGTTACCAATAAAGGATACCTTTGCACTCATCAATCAGATCTTCCTGACTGATTTCACATCCCTGTTTCAACGTTGTCTGACAACCAGTTATTTCCAATGGGACTAAGGTTTCTATGAACAGATGGATGGGGTGGCCCTGTAAAGTCCCCTCAACCGTGTTATAGCTAATTTTTACATAGAATACTTTGAAAAACAATCCCTAGACTAGGCCCCTCAAAAACCAACTATATGTTTCTGGTTTATGGATGATACTTGTACAATTTAGTGCCTTGGTGAGGAGGAGTTGATGAAATTTTTGGACCACCTTAACAACATTAATCTTATTCCCAATTCATCTTAGTCCCAATTCACTCAAATCATTCAAATCATTCAATGGAAAAGGAAAAAAGAGAGGAAACTGCCATTTCTGGATGTCATGAGCATCCATACAACAAACCAACAATTGGACCACAGAGTCTATAGAAAACTGATCCACACAGACTGATCTCTACACAAAACTCCACTCACCACCCACAACAAAAAAGGGGGATAATCAAAAATTTACTAGACCATGTAAAATGGATCTGCGAACCTCTCCTTCTCACTGATGAACTGAATCACCTAGATTAGGTAAGCAAATGGCTACCCCACAACGGAAATCCAAAGAGCTATAAAACCAAGAGAAAAACACATGATGGAGGAAGACACCTAGGGAAATCACCCCTTTTTCATGATGAGATCCCCCCCACAGCCCAGTATTGGGTAAATGGATGGATGAAAGAGATGGTCATGGAACATTGAGTCAACCAGGAAAGAAGGGCTAATAGAAAAACAAGCCCATGCCTCACTGAGAATAAGCCTAACTATATGATATGCCTTTTCTCAGAATATTCTGGTCCCAGTCAACAAATGTGATCTGGGAGTTCCATTCATTCCAGGCACGGATGGGGCCCAATTCAGATCAGGTCTGCAGCATGCTGGAAGGGGTCTAAACCTTCCAACACTATTTTGCTGATCCAAAACAGCCCCAGGTAGTTTATAACCCATTGGCCCATATTAAGTGTCCTTGGCAAGAAGTCTTATTTGGGCCACTTCATGTTGGGAAAATGGTGTGGAAACTTCCAGACCACATCTGTCTACTGTACCCAGGTACATACCTGGGGGAAGAGTATCATGTAGTTTGGACCAAATTAGTAGGTGTTTCTCCTTCAGTGTTTAATGAATCGAAACAATAGCCCATTAAAAGATTAGGGCAGGAGAGGCACATGAGGATAGAGTTAAGTCCTTAGTATACAAGCCTCTGATATTTATCCTATAATGTTTTTGTCTCAAAGGAATTCATTGCTTACTGCTGATGTTTATACTTGTGCTGTGTGGTCATACATGAGCATAAACACAGACAAGATTCCACAGTTCAAGATTCACTGGTTCATTTATTTAAAATACTTATACCCTGCTTTATCTCTTTAGAATTAAGGCTACCACAAGATGGAAGCTGGTTAAAGAACAGAGCTGACACATGCGGAGATGCAGTTATTTTAAAAGCTAGATCATTGGCAAGTTGAGCATTTTAAAAGTGAATTACATAAATAATATTTTTGTGGTGTGCATACATTTAATCTTTTATTCAGATAAATTATTCTGAAACATTAATGCAAAATAAATATAAAAGATATGACGTGCTGCAGTTTCTGGAAATGGATGAATTTGAAAGTAAAATATGTAGCTGGAAAAATATGGAAAAGGATCATTCCAATCAAATTAGAATGAGGAAATGTGAGATTAAAAACCTCAATGCAGAAGTTACCTGGTGAAGAAAATTATAAACAACTAAACACCATATAACTTTGTGGGAGATGTTTTCATTTAGGTTTAAGTTTGAATAAGCTCCTAAAAACATGTAATTTCAAGACAGAATAACTACTTCAAAATTAATATAATTGATTAACAATTAAAATTATAACAGAAGTAGAATGAGGTTGGAGGTGAAATATTGAGTTTCCTTTGATAGGTAGAGTAATTATGAAGTGGGCTTTTGAAGTTCAAGAAGACAGCCTTAGGACACAACATTTTTTAAAAGTAAAAATTGGCTTGCACTCTGTTAGAATGATTTATTTTGCACTAAGAAATGGGTGTGAGACATGATGTGATTTAAAATTTCATCCCTTGATGGAACTGCTTGAGGGTGACATGTTCCTCTCTCATTCGAGAGTGGGGGTGAGGGAAGGTTTTCTGTCACTACTGGATATAAAGCCAAGGTACTGATTTCTTTCTGAAATAAATTTTTGAAAAGCAGGATGCAAACTCCCGCTGCCAGGAAACTAAAGTCCTGGTTATAAGTTACAGTGAACACATGTACAATCTGTGTACATTAGACACTTGATTCCTTTTTGTATGAGCAACGTCTCCCACATTTATCCAGGTATTGGTCCCTGATTTCCTTTGTTAAAGTGAATGCATGTTGGCTCTTTCTTACAAAGTTATATGCGCATATGGCAGTGGTGGCGAACCTATGGCACAGGTGCCAGAGGTGGCATTCAGAGCCCTCTCTGTGGGCACACGCACACAGAGTCACCCCCACCCCCACATCTAGGCTGGCCTGGGCCACTGGGCTCGATTATTGCCATTAAACCTAAGACCTAGTTTTGGGGAAGTAGGTAACCCTGTTAAGCGCTGCTAAACCCCACTGATTTTCATGCGCAGAATTAAAGCGCGATTCTTTACCTGGGAGTAACATAAAATATTACCATCGGGTGCCTCGGTTGCTGGCAAAGGGGCTTGCTTCTGAGGGTCATGATTCACTCATTGGAAGAATTGCATGGCTGCTTCAAAGCATAGCCACTGACTACCACTAAGCTTATTCCCGAGTGACGCACACCTCGGAGCCAACCGTTTTTTCCATACAAAAACCTCAGTATTCAGGTTAAATTGCCATGTTGGCACTTTGCGATAAATAAGTGGGTTTTGGGTTGCAATTCGGGCACTCGGTCTCGAAAAGGTTCGACATCACTGGGATATGGGCTGGATGTACAATGCTTCACTATAACATGTGAACAGAGCTAAAACCTTGATTCTTTGGAGAATCATGGGATATATATCCAATTTGTGTAGAATTATCAAACTGGGGTGTTTTTGCTATGACTACTTTCTAATTTCTGCTGGAATACAACAACATTTCATACATAATATATGTAGCACACTTTTCTGGAAGATTTCTTTTTCTCTATATAGCACACTCATCCAGGTCTTCTGACAGAAGCCATTACTGGATAAATCTATACTTCTGAAAGCAGTAAATGTGATCTTTTCTTAGGCTCAGCGCAGGTCAAGGAATCTCCAGCAGGTCTTGCAGATTCCTACTTGCAGTGCCACAGTTGTGGTTGAAGCTGTTCTGTGCTAGTGGCATTTCCCCTGTACATCGCTGCTGTTGCTTCCACTCTGGAGCTGGTGGAGATAAAGTCTCCATACCTCTTTGTTGCCTGTGCATGCTATGAAAATAGAGCTGTGGGTTGCATATGTTCTATAGGGCCTTTGTAGTTCTCATGAGAGCACTTGTTCAGCTACCATTTTGTTTTCCCTGGCAGAACATAGGCGAAAATGGTGGTCTTTAGGCAACAAGAAGGAATCTTTTCAGAGATTGGGAACTGGTATGTGTAGCTTGCTGCACTGTTTTTAAAGAGGGATGCTGGTTAATTCTTTTAAAACTTTCATGAGTTTGGGGGAGTGAGAAAGACCAGCACTTTTACTCAAAAATAGTATCATAATTACTGGATTTTATTAGAGCAAATACCTGTCCATTCTATAACGATGGGAGGACCTACACATGGTTGGATATTATTCTGTTGCAATGGGAGAGAAGGTGGCATGGTATAGCCTGTTTTTGTTGGATCCTGGAATCCAAGCAGGGTCAGTGTTTGGAAGGGGATTAGTAGATCTTCAGCTCCTCATTTGCTGAAACCAGCTTGAGACCAGAAGTCCAGGTGGAAATGTAAGTTATGCATGCAAGCTGCTCCTTTTTTTATTCAATGACATGTCACCATATATGTGACATGATGGTGACAGATCAGTGTTTCAGACCATGGATCTGCCGCAGAACTGTGGTGGGTGCAGGAGGGTCTGGGTTAAAATAACAAACGGCCTTGTGAATGGAACTAGTCAACCTTCCTCTCACTCCACTTGTCCTTCTCTACAACTCTGGAATTGGGGGCACAACTGCAAGATGATCAGTAGTAAGCAGGGTAGTAGTGATAATTTATCATCTGCACATCCCTTCTGCTCTTTAAACTGGACACTCGCTATGTTATTAGGATAGATTCAAGTTTCAGCAGATCATTCCACTTTTGCTGTTCTAAGATTCTATAATATAAATGTTTTCTGAGTGTTGAAAACTTCTTTTATCTCTCACATATGAGGGGGATGGAGGAAGCTGGATATGTGCCCAGTCCATCTATTGATTTATGGATCTTGAAATATTTTTCAAAGGAGTGTCGTGAATGCACGTAATGTCTCCGGATGCTGAATTTTGTATTTGCATCTCTGAATAAAAACATACCAAGCTAGAGAGAGCTCCCAATTGGCAGTACATCAGAGGATAGAAGAGAGCATGACTTATTCTAGCAGGGGTCTGATATACATTACGTCACAGTAAATTGGCTCCAGAGAGGCCTATTTCAGATGATAAAACAGGGAGAGTTTGATTGGTGTGCAAAAGCCTCCAAATTTTTGCCCTGACCCTGTCCACTGGGTGAGGAGGAAACCTGTCTCCATAAATGTAGAATACCAAGTTGGTATAACCCCTACAGCTGTCCTGTTTACTGGAATTTATAAAAAATATTTGTGTGTTTCTATAGTTCTCCCTCTCTAATATTTCAGAATAGGTTAAAGTTTGATTCAAAGCTTTCAGTCAAACCAAATGTGAACACTTTTATCTTTAATGCTAGGAAGCATTTGGTTTTTTCCTTTAATATTGGCAGGGGAGGGGCCTCGAGATGGTGGCCATGTGTTTTGCAGCTGGGATCTAGGCTTGTGATTTGGATTCAAGTCTCAAAGGCTTTTTCTCAGGAGCAGAATAAGAAAGTGCAACTTCAGTCATTTCAATTGGCAGGCAGGATGAGGCTGTTGGGTTAGCCATGAAGAAGAGGATAGTACAGTTGTGAGAGGAGGAGAGTGTAGTTCTCACCACTTGTTCTGGAGGGGGAGCAAGCAACCAGGAGCAATGAGCATGACTGGCCAATGAAGGAAGTGAATGATGGCCGACACCTACCACAGTTCTTGGGAGAGAAGTTGCTGCATCTCAAGGCATCTGACTGTCTTTCCTCCTTGGGTTACAGATGAGGAAGTGAGGAAGCAGCTACTGCATATGAAGGAGTCAGCAGGTTCTGTCCTTATGCCAATTTGTGTGGAGGAAACAAACTCCATTTTGCCCAATCACCACGGTGAGTTGGCAGTTGATCCCTAGTTTCCCAAATATAGAAAGTTTAAACTGTGTTCAAAGACGGGATCATCAGACCATCTATATTCCTGGCCATCCTGGACAAGTCTTTGTTCAGTCTGTGTGCAGTTCTTGTGTCTGCACCATCCAAACTGGGCATAATTGAGGCATGCTAAGACGTACTGTTTGTGCCTTCATATTTGCTTGGTCAGAATTCAGCAGTATACTGAATAAAATAGGAGTGCTTCTGGAATTTTAAAATTTTATACTTTTAGTGGGATGCTGGATATCTGTCTGTCTGCATCAACTATCTATCCAATGAGGATCCGTTCTGTTTTATTCTACAGGCCCATATAGTCCAGCATCTAGTTGTCTACACAGATTCCTTAAAAGGCTACTTAGAAGTGTGCAGAAACCAAAGCTTCCTTATTTTGTCACCCACTTGAGCAACTGGCATTCATGGATCCAAATCTTTGGGGTTCCTGGGCTATTCTGATACTTCCACATTCTTTCTGAAATGCTCTACTTTCCACCCCTCCCCCAACCCAAGAATTGGCTCTTCAGGTTAATCTGTGCGGTACACCTGGATTACAGCCAGCAGGTGGGCACTAATTGTTATAGCACACTTCATAGCACACTGTGAAAACAAAGGCTAGGCTCTCAGTGTTCCTTGTTTGCTCAGCTCTGTTTATGAAAAGGGAGGCGATTTTTACTGATGGCCCCCACTGACCCTTATGATGTTCCTAGGGGTCCACTGACCCATGAGGACACAGTTCCAGGGGGCAAGCATAGCAGCAGCAGCAGGAGGGGAAGGCAGAAAGTTCCCATTTTTGCAGTGTGTGCTGCAGGCAAGCAGGAACTAGAGCGGGAGAGGACAAGCCAGAGTCAAGGCGCGCAGCTCGTGAAGCATAGTCAAACAGTCCAGAGTCAGGGCAGGCAGCAGGCAAAGACGTGGTCAAGGCAGGCTAAAGTCGAGGCACAGGCAGGATATCAGGCAAGCTGAGAGCTGGAGGTCAGAGGGAGACCAGCACATGGAGTTTATCAGGAAGTACACTCACTGCACCCAGGCAGAGCCAAACCCAAGGCAGGGTTTATATAGAAAATGCTGGCTGATGAGGCTGGGATCCTGCAAGAGCTCGATCCTCATATGTAGATGCCTCCATCTTGCAGAGCCTTCTTGCTGTACCTTGCAGCAATGCGAGCACTTCTCCTTTGTCTCTGCAGCCGCAGCTTCTGCCTCCCTTGAACAGCTGGCTCTTTACTCACCTCTTCTGAGATTCTTGAAGGCTCTCCCAGTTGCGTGGCATCAGGCTCTTCTTGAGCTTGCAAGGAAGGGCTTGGAACTAACTCTACTGCCTGCATTTCTTCGTGAGGAGCCAGCTCTGAATGCACAGTGCCTTCAGAGTCTATGTCAGAGTCCTCAGTGCCCAGGAATTGGCTCATGACACAGTGCAACTCAGTCCATGTTGTATAGGAACAAAGCCAAAATTGCACTTGTTTATTTAGAGCATTTTTGTCTTACCCTTTCTGTAAAGAACTCAGGGCAGGTCGCTTGGCTCTGCTCATCTTCACTGTATCTTCCCAACAACCCAAGTTTAGTCTGAGAACGAATGGCCCAAGATGACCCACTAAATATCAAGTAAATGAGGATCCTGGCACAATACTCCATCCACTGTCCCAGTCTTCAAGGATTTCTCCAACACAGGGGTTTTCTGGATATTCATTTTTTGAAACATTCTGAATATCAGAGTTTTTTATTGGAGGGAGGGCGATAATGTTCTATTTCTTCTTCTTTCAAAGTCTTTTCAATCTGCCTGTGAAATTAAAATGGAAATGACATGACTCTACAAGTAACACAACTGGAGTCTGGAATCATAAGGCACAAAAAGACAGATGCTTTTGCCCTGAAGGGAACTTGGAAAGATTAATGACTGTGTACCTAGTAATACAAAATTAGAATAAAGGTTTTCAACCCACTGGGCATGTGTTATAGACACTCCCTCTCCAATCTGCAGAACAAGTCCTTTGCAGTCTTACATAGCTTTCTTGAGACAACATGACCACACAACATGACCACAGCTGGGTTTCTCTTCTCTTCTTACGGTTAACCTGCACCCACTCTTTATAAGGAATGTGAGGTCCTTAGTGCTCTCCATCACAGAAATGTTCATTTTTGTACAAAGTGCAGGAAAAGTTCACTATCAACACCTATCTGAAGACTTTACAGGTGAAGGCACCTGCCCTAAACTGGATGCTCTTCTCCACGTATGAGATAGTGAATGCTGGCTTCTGAAGAATGATGGCAAATTATTTTGTACTCAGATGACATACTCATCTCTGTGTCTTAGCAAGATAGGGTAGCACGTAGTTTCTGGCAGTTCCTAGGGCCATCATACACGTTGGGTGTCCTTCATGTTCAGCATACATTCTCTTTGGGTTGGATTCTTGGTTATGCATGTTTCCCCCTTTTCAGAGCTCACTGCACTCTCTGGTCAGACTCTTACTGCAGTTTCCGAGACTGGTTAAAGAATGACTTTTCAGTGGAAGTGAAAGGAAAGGAAGGGGAATCAACACGTCTTTTGCTGCTTTGGGGTTTCCTCGCTCCTCCTGGCTCTCCCCGCCCACACAACAGCAGTTCCTCCCAATTGGACAAAATAAGGAAGTTGGGGGCAGGGAGGCCAAGTGGTGAGTCAGATGGGCTATGGCCACTTTGCAGCGGGAGAATCCCGTTCAAACAAAAAACTGTGGGAAAAACCCACTGTGAAGCACACAACTACAATGTAAGCACTGCATTCATAAAAGCCCCTGGAGTACCCTACATCACTTCTGTGTTTTCCTCAGATGAGCCAATCAAAGGCAGCCATCATTCCGTCCATCCCAGTGTTTCATCCTTCCACGTTCCTGCCTGGCAGCCCGGCCCTCCCATTCCTGTCCCCTTTCCTCTCCTGCTGTTTGCCAGTTAATGGCCATTTGGCAAGCCTATCCTGATGAAGGCCCAGATTCCTCAGAAATGGCTCCATAACGGAAAAGACCATTTTTTTGTACTTACCCAGCCTTGTCTTGGAAGACAAGGGATGCCATTTGGGACAGTCTCTAGTCTTGCTGTCAGTATCCTAAACTAGTGGAGGTGGTCAGGGGGAAAGTGCTCACTAAATATGCTAGACTCATTCAAATATTAGGACTGCGGTGTTATCAGTTCCTAAGTTTTAACTTCATGAGAAGTAAACAACAAACTTTTATGCCTCATCCCCCTTGACACTTGTTACCATGTTAAACAGTATGAAGAGGCTACTTACTTCAAAAATACCCATTTGGTGCCTTGTACATACAACTGAACCATATACTACTTAAGAAGAGAAGAAAAAGAGTTTGGATTTATATCCCCCCTTTTTCTCCTGGAGGAGACTCAAAGGGGCTTACAATCTCCTTGCCCTTCCCCCCTCACAACAAACACCCTGTGAAGTAGGTGGGGCTGAGAGAGCTCCGAGAAGCTGTGACTAGCCCAAGGTCACCCAGCTGGCATGTGTGGGAGTGTACAGGCTAATCTGAATTCCCCAGATAAGCCTCCACGGCTCAGGCAGCAGAGCAGAGAATCAAACCCGGTTCCTCCAGATTAGATACACGAGCTCTTAACCTCCTACGCCACTGCTGCTCCCTTAATAGGTTAAGGTTTAAACAAGCTGACTGTATTTTTATTTTAATCGGTTTAGAGGCTTCTGCTGAGTCAGAGACAATTAGCAAAAGGAGTAGCTTATTTTAATTAAGCTATACCTATAACATGCTCATAATGTGAACCATTCAGAAAAGTGCAAAGATTATAACAAGAAACTGTGCAGACTTCTGCCAACTTCAGTTTTATATCAGAGGAGGAGGAGTTTGGATTTATACGCCACCTTTCTCTCCTGTAAGAGGTCTCAAAACATCTTACGCACACTTTCCCCTTCCTCTCCCCACAACAGACACCTTGTGAGGTAGGTGGGGCTGAGAGAATTCTGAGAGAACTGTGGCTCTCCAGATGTTCATGGACTACAACCTGTGGCTTTCCAGATGCCTGCAACCTGTGGCTCTCCAGATGTTCATGGACTACAATTCCCATTTGGCCATGCTGGCAGGGGCTGATAGGAATTGTAGTCCATGAACATCTGGAGAGCCACAGGTTGCAGGTATAACCCTTCTTACATAGCCACAACTCCCAGATCGCCAGGGATTTCCCAAGCTGCAGTTGACAGCCTAACTCCTTATGCCTATTTTAGCATTTATTTTCTGATTACAGAGGCTTCCAGGATGGAAATGACACCTTCTGATCCAGCATTAGACAGTGCAGAGGGAAAGGCCCTTGATGAGAGGCACTTTCTATGTATTCCCAACCTCCACTAACTGCTTCCAGAATTGCTTAAAATTGTACCTCATTCTTTAAAGTTTTAGGCACAAAGTAAATTATCCAGTGCTTCACATAAGGATAAGAGGTTGCCTGTATTGTGAAGAACAGGATCCTAGAACATTTCCTGTTCCATATGAATAATGTTGTGTTTGGGGAGGTTTCTTTGCATCGTTGGTATATTGTCTTCCAGAAGTCTGGTTTGCAGATTGTTTACCTTTTCCTCATCCTAGCCATGGCAGACTGTCTTTTGGCCTGTATAGACTGGCCAGAAGTTAGAGATGAATAATCCCACATTTTGGGGCTGGATAATCTTTTGGGCTTTCCATAGTCTATTACATTCAACTGCATAAACTCTTTTTTTATGTTACACTGAGCAGAGTTTTGTTTTGATTGGAAAAATGCCATTGATTTGAGTCCCTTTCCACACAAGCCAGAGAAAGATGTAACATTATCTTTATACTTCTGGTTTTGAGGAATCCTCTTTCATCTCCCAAGTGCTAGAATTCTAAGATTTATATGGCTTGGCTAACTGATTCAAGGCCGCTACCAATATTCTTGTCAGTCAAGCTTTGGGGCAGAATTCAAAAGCAAACTTGTGTCTTAAGGATAGATAGAAAATGTAGAAAACCTAACGTTCAGAACAAAATGGTTAGGCGCCCCCTCAAAAAGATGGAAGAGAAACCTCCAAGCAACAGAAAACCAGAAAACGATTATAAAATGTGCTTACATACATATAAACTTCAGCTTCTGCTATCTTCGTTTCAAATTATCAGCAATCCCTGGATTTACATTTATATTTCCTTACTAAGTCTACACATTCAAATCTATTTGTTCCAAAGTTTCCTGTTCTATCCACATGGCTTGCTCCTTTCCTGGTCATGTTTTTCTTAAGGTACCCTTCAGAATAATTCTTTTCATCATAATCATGCAAGGACTTGTCCTATAAATCTTTATCAGTGTGAGACAACAGCTGATATGGCAATTAGGATTTAAATAAATAAATGAAAACATGAATAGCTATTATTAAGTTAATGTTATGTTGCAAAGTAAGCGAGGCCTAACACAGTAAAAAATCCTATAGTTGGAAAGTTTTTTTTAATTAAATCACTTGTGGTTTAGTGGTTTTCCTCTAGCAGGATAAGGCTTTTAAGTGGGATCTAGCAACCTTCCTCAGAAGAGCTAAATATTAGACTGAGCCAAAAATCACTTTGGAATTATATTTAGCAAAAGGTTGCCGTCCGTGCAGTGCATGAAAGGATAGTGTTTCATCTTCTTCCATTTCCAGCTTTTAATGGTACATTTGTAAATGGCATTATTTATTTGTATCTGAGCCCCATATTTGTTTTTATTTTCTTCACAGGGATGAAGTGGTTAGATGCATCATTCAGTGCCTCTTCCATGTATTGATGATGTACAACAGGGGTTCCCACCTTTTTGAACCTATGGGCACCCATGGTAATTTGACATAGGGTAATGGGTAGAACCACAAAATGGCCACTGTGGGAGCAGAAACACACAGAGAGGAAGCCCAAGTGCAGGGAATAGGTAAAATATTTTTAAAAAAGATCCTGAGAAAGGGCAGTGAGTGAGGGAGAATAAAACTAATAGTGTTGTGGCAGCATCTGCTAAAACAATGTTATTTAAATGTATACAGCCAATCAGATGTCCGATGCAGAATTAGAAGCTCTGCTGGGCAGGAGCCCCACCTGGCTAGGCCCACTTTCTAAAAACACTTGGAAAGTGCTGGGAAAGGTATCAGTGAGCACCAGGGGTGGAGCGAGGGGAAACTGCGCTCTGGGCACACATGCTCCTGTCTGCCCCCACCCTGGAACACCCCCGGAACGCCCCCATCACTCCCCCACAGAGCCGTGCGCCTGGTGCGTTGCCCCACTGCCCCCTTGGTGCTATGCCACTGGTGGGCACGAGGGTAGGAGGTCTCCCCAGCCCACAGTGAGGTAGGGAGGATCATCCAGGTTTAAAATGAGCGTCTAGGCCTTGATGTCTCCTGCATGATTATGTCACTTCTGAAAGTGACACATGGCTTGCTCCTTTCTGTGACATCATCACATTGACAACTATTGAGAAATATAAACCTGATCATTGGTGATACGAAACAGGATTTAAACAAACATATTTCTTTTCTCAGATCTTCAAAATAACAGTCCTTCATGAACTTCCTATGATAATTACTAGGCATTGCTTCAGAGACCCTCTTGCTCTCTTGACCTACCGAGGCAGAACATCTGTGTGGCCTTGTCATGACACATCCAGGGAACAGCTCTTGATGCCTGTCACCCACAAAGCAGGTACTGTATCAGTGTTATCATCAGTAATACTGCTTCTGGTCTCTTGTCTCTTATAATTCGGCTTTCCTGGGTTAAGGCTTCAATTGGCAAGTTTGGGCCAATGTGAATAGGATCCATTGTTTCTGTCTACATGTCTTGAAGAGCTATATTCATAAACCTTCCTCTTTAGTCTAGCTTACTCCCACTCCAGACAGCTGTGTTTAAATGAGACCTCCATTTGAAGATATGAGAAAATGCCATTTCATCTCAGAGTTGTGGGGCTGGATAGAAGACACAATAGGAGCGGTTGCCTGACTGACACTTTTGAAAACATCCTAATTTTTAGTGGAGAAATATTTTCAAATATTCCCACTTTACTTTGAGATTGTGAAATGTGAAGCATAAAACAAACACAAAACTTTCAATTCTTGCTCTTTGATTTGTAAAACACACACACCAAAAATCACATGAAAAGTAAATGCTGAAAACTACCTGTGACTTCTTAAAAATATCCCTTGGTAAAACTCAGGCATTCCAAGTGTCATCCACAAAGGGACAACTTCAACCTCATTTTTTATCACCTAGCAGTTAATGTCAACACCTATGGAGTATATAACGCCATAACATAGAAGTATTTATTGTTATAAATTCAGTTAGATTGGAAACAGAGCCAGCATGGCATAGTGGGTAAGAGTGGCAGACTCTAATTTGGAAAATCAGGTTTGATTCTCCACTCTTCCATGTGAAGCCTGCTGGGTGACCTTGAGCCAGTCACAGTTTTTTTCAGAATTTTTTCAGCAGAGTCAGGCAATGACAAACCCCCTCTGAATGTCTCTTGCTTTGAAACTTGTGGCCAACCTACAGGATTGTCATAAGTCACCTGTGGCTCGACAGCACTCACAAACACAAACTGGAAACATCAAGTATCTCTGCTCTTCATCCATTCATTCTAGTCTCTTTATTCAAAATATTACATATCTATAGATCAGAGTTAAGCTATTAACCTGAATGATCTGGGTTGTTAGTGTTGATCATAAATTATTATGTATGGGGAGGCTCTGTGAAGCTGGTGCCTCCAAAATGTGAATAAGTCATATTCACCTACCACCCCTGTTGCTCTGCTTCATCCAGTTCTGTCCATTAACAGCCCACAAGCCTTCAACGTGATGGGCAATAAATTGAGCGTGCATAAAAAGTAGTCCTTCTTTACTCAATAAAAAGTAGTTTTCCAAATTGTGCAATTCAGTGCCAGTGAACGTAGTGTTCACTACTACCATGGGCTTTAAAAGGGATTTTGACAGATTCATGGATGATAGCTCCATCAGTGGCTACCAGCCATAGTGCCTAAAGGGAACCTCCACATTCAGAGGCAATAAACCTCTGAATACCAGTGCTAGGAGTCACCATCAGAACAAGGCCTTGCCCTCTATGCCGTTTGTTGGCCCTCCAGGGCATCTGACCATTGTGCGTAACAGGATGCTGGACTAGATGGACTACTAGTCTGATCTGATAAGGATTTCTTATGTTTTTTTATCAGCCTTGATTCCTAAATGGAATTCCGTGTTTTGATGGGGTATAACTTTGATGCCGTGGAGAAAGAACAGGAAAATGCCCCCTCTTTAGGGAAAACCTTCCATAGGCACTTGAAATTTAAAAATGGTGGAGTAGGAATTCAAACTCAAATCTCCTTGTTCCAGCATTACAGTCTTTGCAGTACACTGTATATAGATTGGTTTCCCCATTCAATAATCTTCCCCATTCAATTTCTCACATGGATTTCCCCATATTAATCTATCTCCCATGTCCCATTCCAATGTTTTTCTCTCCAAAGTCATTCCATTTACCTTCCTATTTTCAAGATGTGTGATTGAGCTCTCATGGGGAGGCAAAAGGGAGACTCATCCCCACAGCTCATGTAGACATTGCCCAAGATGCTAAGTAAGATACTAATGCAGTCTACTTTAGGACTAAGCCAAGGTAAGATGTGCAATGTAAATATATATTAATGGGTACCAGCTGTCAAAGCAATGAGCCAGCCTGTCTCCATCCTTAAATGTTTTCTGAGATGTACCTGGGCTCTGGCATCATCGGTTGGGAAAATCAGGGATTAAACAATCTTCATTTGTATAAGTACAGTGGAGTAGTTTCTCTTGCAAGGAAAGAAGTTTGGCATAAAATATTCCATGATCCATCTTTTTTCATAATGTTATGCAATATCCCAGCTATTGACGAGGGCATGTTTCCCATCAGCATGAGGCCTTCACTACCCTGTTTCCCCTAATATAAGACATCCCCGAAAAATAAGACATAGTAGAGGTTTTGCTGAAGTGCGAAATATAAGGCATCCCCCGAAAGTAAGACATAGCAAAGTTTTTGTTTGGAAGCATGCCCGACGAACAGAACACAGAAAAATAAGACATCCCCTGAAAATAAGACATAGTGCATCTTTGGGAGCAAAAATTAATATAAGACACTGTCTTATATTTGGGGAAACACGGTACTACCAAAAATAATGTTGACATTTTCTACACAGGTTATTTGCTCTGGGTTCAGTGCTGTTCGGAAGTGGATTGTTTCCCCATGTCCTTATAGCATTATTGTGTATTCATGCATCTCCAGGATTTCCCCCAGCTTTTCTCCTATTTTCCCCAAATTTGCTTTACTTTGCAAAGTTTGGATGGCTGCCATGTGGGCAGATAAGTTTGTATTTTCCCAGTTTGAATCACGCACATCCATTTCCCCTGCCTCTGATTCCATGATGGCAATTGCCCTCCTTTGCACTACAGGAGAGACTTTCTTTTAAAGTAATAATTGTCATATTGACATACTGATATATCAGTATTTTGCAATATGATTGACCAGTAAACAAAAGCCTCAAAATACTCTGGGACTATAAGGGATGATCACCATAGGATACCGAGAAGAAATATAGAGATAACCACCATCTGGAAGCAGATGCAAATCTTGGGGAAGTGGGAGGGGGCTCTCTCCCCAGGCACCACTTGCTTGGGTTGTGTGGAGGGTGCACTTGGCCACCCCCTCCCTTTCCCCTGCTCCCAGCGAGGAAGGCAGCCAGAGATTCCCCGGAGGAGAGTTTGTGAACCTAACATGGTCAGTCCACCCAGTGAACTGGCTACAGCACTGTATTACCTGCAGCCCCATTCAGAGAACTTCATCATGCTTCTACATGCTCTCGCCTCACCCGCCTGCTGGCAGTTCACAAAAATTGAACTGCCTGGACCTTGTGGCTGGCTCAGTAAAAATCAGCCCCGTCACAGCTGCTACTTCTGAACTGCAGCTGAAACAGCAAGGAGGGATAAAAAGGTGGATGGAAAACTTTAAAAGGTTTAGTTTAGGTAGGAGACAAGAAGTAAGCCTCAGAAATTGGTAAAGGATGGCTTCCACTCACCTGCTTCTTCCACACACCTGCTGACCCACCTCTTCCCTAACCCTAACCTAGCCCTTACCGCCATCCAGCTGCTAAATTTTTTGACAAGGCAGCAGCCCCACTCACAGCTGAGCTTTGCTTTCCCTCTGCACCTCCCTGGCGGGGGAGGGGGGATGTAATTTCAGTATTTGGGGGGGATGTAATTTCAGTATTTGCCCCAGGTGCCATTTTCTGTAGGTGCACTCCTCTCTGAAAGCTCTGTTGCCACTGCACTGAATGGGCAGTTGCATCAACAATGGGCTTCTACAGGAAAGTGAAGACTTGTTGTGATGGAATGTGCTGTCAAGTCATTGTTGACTTATGGCAACCTCCTAGGGTTTTGAGACAAGAGACATTCAGAGGTGATTTGCCATTGCCTGGGTCCCCATGGGCCACGAAAGTTCTGAGAGAAATGTGATGGGCCCAAGATCACTAAGCAGGCTTCATGTGGATAAGTGGAGGTTCATGTAGAAGGCTTCTTTTTCCTTCAAGTTCAACCATCTAAAGAACAAAGTAATTACAGGAAGTATAGAAGCTAGTCATCTCTGAGACACAAGATGTGAGCCTGCAATAATGCACAAGAAAGAGGAACAATGTGCAAATTCTTCAGCATCCAAATTCCCACCATCAAGATTCTTTCCCAAATTTCAGAGACTTGAGCAGTCCTATTTCCCACCTGCCCTAAACTGATTCTCAACATTCCCTGCATCCTGCAGCATGTTCAGTGTTCAATCCTTTGGGTTTTGTACCCTCCTTTTGGTTAATTTACAAAGTCTGTTTTTTTCTACACCTAAGTATGCAGCAACACCTGTTTTTATCAGTATTTTACTGCTTAGGCCACCAAGCCACCTGATTTACAATTAAAAACAATTGATAGATGGATCTTAGTTTACGTGCTGTTCTCCACTTTATATTCTGCATGTTTACATAGAAGTAACATACACAAATGGAGCTGCTCCTAATAAACTTTCCATACAATTAATATGAAACAGAAATTAATATATTGTAGTTTATTGAATTTTACATTTGAATATACAAAGCAAGCCCATAAAAACAAGGCAAATCTCCAGATATTTCCTAACACAGAGCTGGCAACCCTATCCTCTACAGGAACCGCTTCCCAAAGCCTTGGGTATTTTCTAACATGGAGTTGACAACCCTAATAAATGTAGTGCATCAAAACGACCCTCCCCAATCCCAGACTTCAAATTACATTTTGAAAAGCCTTGCTCTTCTTTTAACGCTGTTATAAAAACAGCCAGAGATGGAGAAGTATGTAATTAAAAAACTGTGAACCCTGTCAGGAATTGTATAACAAGAGCCAAGTATTTATGTTTAATACCTGATGTTATCTCACAAAAGAACAGCCCAGGAGCTTGAATGCATTTCATGCTCATTTGGTTTCATCCCATACAGAAATGATATTGATGGGCTGGAGATAAAGTGTGACTGTTGCTGACTCCGTGTGTATGTTTTAATGGCGCTACAAACTAACATCTGAGGAAATTATTCTGTATTCCACAAGAGAGATGAGAATGGATTGTGATCACAAGAGAACGAATGATACCAGAGTTTGCAGTTGACTAATATTACATGGCAGCAGAAGAGGAGGCGAAAGCAAAACAGCGAAGCAAAAAAAATGACCTGGCTAAAGCCTTCCAGAAAGTTGGCATTTGAAAGAAATGTGGTAGAAAATTAAGAGAATGTAGAAATGAGAATGTGAGTTGTGTACAGTATTGTATCTAAGTAGATGTAAGAAAGATTACTGTTTCTTCATGAGGCATGTGAAGAAGCCAGAAAGATATTAATACTTTTTAAGGTTGGTATCTAGGGTTGCCAACCTCCTGATTGGGCCTGCAGATCTCCCAGAATTACATACGATCTCTAGATAACAAAGATCACTTCTCCTTGAGAAAAGGGTCGCTTTGGAGGGTAGACAGAATGGCCTGTGGTCCCTCCCCTCTCCAGACTCTGAGGCAGATTCTGCATGGGCCAAAAACAGTGGTGTGAAAACAATGTAAAAGGGCTGTTTTTTGGACCATGCGGAATCCGCCTGAATTTCTTCCTCCAAATATTCTGGAATTTCTCAACACAGAGCTGGAGAGGAGGATCACGTTTCAATTAATAAATTTGAAATTTATTGGGCACCTAAGAAAAACGTTACATATTAAAAACACAATTTCTTCAGTAGTGCTCAAAGTGAAATTGAAAACAACCTATGACAGATTTTAAACTGGCTGACAAACGTATGAATCTGGAGAGCTATTGCATTATTTATAAAAGTTGCTGAAAGTCAATGAAACTGAGAGCCCTGTTACTGAAAAAGGCTGATTTAACCTGGAATGTACAGTAGATATATGCAAAGTATAGGAGATAACTGTGAAATTGCTAGGGCAAGAGAAAAATGTGGATGCCCTACAGTCCAAACATACTTTTCAAAGCTTAAAGACAGACAGCTTTGGAGGAAAGGAAGCTCTTGCCTCAAATAGAAACTAGTGCCTTACAAACTGCAGAAGTGGCAAAGGCATCCTCTGTGTTGGTTACACCATAGCATAAATTCTTGCCCAGCCTTTGGAAAAGAGTCCAGAAAAAAAGCAAACTAAATTGTTTGTGAAAAAACAGAGAACCTCAAGACAAAGAAACAGGTGGGAATCAACAGGATCCTTTTAGTAGTCCTTCAAATTATTCAGTCCTTCAAATTCTTCAGATGAATGCAGAATGTTGATGATATCAATTATTCTATAGGTGGAATCCTGGTGTGAAGACCACAGTAAAAGATAGAACGGGTCCTAGACATATGTAATCTCAAACTCAATAAATGGAAACTTGCCATGTTAGAATTAAAATATATAGGAATGTCTTAAGCAGAAATGGATCTAAATGTGATAAATGTAAATAGAAGCTGTGGCTGAAATGTTTTGTCCTGATCTATGAAGATTTCTAGAAACAGCCAATTATCTAGCAAAGTTTACTCCACATGTCAACATGAAGAGGATATGCCAGAAGAGATCCATGCTGCAGGGAAACAAGGGATGGTTCTGCTGAGGTGCTGCCCCACTGACTCCAGAGAACTTTCTGATGGCATGGGAAGAAAGAAAAGGCCAACCCCCACCATAGGGCTTAATGGACTTAAGCCACCCAAATGACTAATGTTGGCTACACTGACTAATGTTGGCTCTACCCTCAGGAGCACCCCAACCCACACCCCTACACCAGTGTTTGGTTGGGGCCCAGTGCAGCTTCGTGGCAGCTGGCCACCAGCTCCTTTGCTCCCTCTGCTGGTGCAGGTGCCCCTTGCAGCAGCAGGGGAGGGTAAACACATTGGTACAGCCCCGCACCATCTCCTCAGATGAATTCCCCCCATCTGGATTGGGCCCCAGATGGGAACCTGGAGTATTGAATGAAAACCAAGATCATATTTGATTCAGATGGCAGATGCAGCTGTTTCCAAGAAAAGAAAAAATCTGTAAATTATTAAAATCTTGAGCCAATTGTGTATGAAACACCTGAGAATGCAGATAGACCTATATCGGATACAGACAGGCTACATTCTCCAGATAGTATAAAAGAAATGAAGTAGGAAGTGACAGTAATTCTACACAGAATGTTTTGGACACTGAGATGCCTGTAGTGACTTAAAGAGGCCAAAGAATTAGAATACATACTAAATTCAGCAAATAATATTTTCTAAGCAGGGGAGATACGCCTTTCTGTTCCTGTGATCCAAAATATGGGGTATTACAAAGCACTGAGAGAAATCAAATAGTAGTAATCAAACTTGATAGAATTAGCATGGAGTTTCAAGCTCACCTTGTATCCTCAACCATAATCCTTGGAATCTCTTCCGCAGGAGTCTTTCTCCATATTTAAAATACATTACTGTTCCTAGCAACCACCATCTATTTGTGCACATAGACCAAATGCTTTATCTATAGGCTAACTGATGGGACGATTTGCTTATATTCTGTTCTCTGGAAACCTATATCATTGTGTCTCTGGCATGATTGAGACCATTGATCATATTCTGTTTTTTTTTTTAAATGAATGGTCCATTTTGGATTTTGCCCATTTTGAGCAAGAACCAACTTGCCATCGAACCTCACAGTTTCCTTTTGGTTGGCTGATGTTAGTCCTGTAGTTACATGATCTGTGACCAAATTCATGTCCATTATAGTATCTTTAAGACACTCTCCTACTATGTATTAATGTGGCATTCTTTCCTTTTATCAGTTTTTCTGTAATTTTTCTGGATATGTGAATTGTGATTTGATTGGACAACTCAAGACCTTTGTTGAAGCAGCTTATTGCTGAAAGGAAAGGAAAGGAAGATATAGTGATAATAGGAACCAATGTGTTTTATGAGTGGGTACACAGAGGGCAAAATTTCTAGTGAGTACCAATAGAAAGTTGAGAAAAGGGCTACATCTATGTTGAGATGTTATAGCTGTACAGAATTAAATTTTATACACACTTCAGCTTTCTATGACATTGATTTACAAGGCTTGTAACAACAGAAAATACAACTTACATGTTCATTTAATTTGTTCA
This sequence comes from Sphaerodactylus townsendi, assembly GCF_021028975.2. Lineage (NCBI taxonomy): Eukaryota > Metazoa > Chordata > Lepidosauria > Squamata > Sphaerodactylidae > Sphaerodactylus > Sphaerodactylus townsendi. Next base: position 60,751,867 of record NC_059434.1, read on the forward strand.
AGTGCAGGAAGGATAATCTTATTCTAGCTAGAATGAACTAACCTGTGTGACCCATGGATTTTAAAAAATAGTTGTAGAGAAGGGCACAGAAAGTTAACTTCCAGCCCTTTCATAATGGAACTCTGTGCAAGTATTGGGGAGCATTAACTTGCCTCAAGGTAAACACATGTGGTTGATAGAAACCATACTTAAAGAGAAATTAGTATTATCATGATTTTGAAGATACACCCTTAACTTTCCATTACTTTTGAACCTAATTCATCTTTCGTTTATCCCAAGGGCATTATGCAAAGAGCTTTTTAAATTTATGGGGAAGACATTTAAAGAGAAAAGAGATGCATGAAGGGGGGGAATTGAATCCACACATAGTTGTAAAAAATGTGGAAGACAAATTGTGATCAAGATTATGTGAAATATTTTTTGTCAGGTATAAGATCAGGTCATGTAATGCAACAGCAAATTGATAACCTAAATTATTCCCTGGTTCAAGTAAACAACTCAAAGCTAAAAGCAAGTGCCCTGATCAAGTTACATATGCACAAAAATGAATACACATTCAAAGATGCATTTGTATATGCATTCAATCTTTGCAGTTCTTTGAATGAGATGCACATTCTAATATTAATTCAAATGTGCATCTCCGTTCAGCTTCCTGTGCAACTAGTTGTCTATTAGCCAGACTGGATTTGGCCAAAGGTTATTAGTTGTCATTCTATCCTGTGGTAAGAAGCTTGTAAAATTATGGACCTTATATGAAAAGTAAAAACAGAGAAATTATTCTATTCATACAGTACCAGGAATCAAACTCATCCAGAGCAATTGCTTTAAAATAAAGTCCAGAGAAACAAAACAAATAACATATTTATGCAATAGGCAGAGAAATGCTCCCCTCACCTAGAATTCACTTCAATTTTTAAAATTGGCACTACACTCTAAACATGCTCCAGAGGCTATGATGCTAATGTAACCCCCATGCTCAGAATGGGTTGAGTTCTAATGGGTGAGAGTTCTCCTGGAAACCTTCATCATGTTGAATCCTGTTCACCAAGCCCTTGGAGTCTTCAGGAGCCAACCCACTTGCAGGAAGAATTGGACTTGGCAATATCAGAAGACTGTAACTAGAAGGACTTGAAATGAAACCTGAACAGGACCTTGAAGTGTGATGTTAAATGTTGATGTTTGATGTTATATGTTAAGAAAGTAAACCATTTTGTTTTTAAAATTTGTTGTTGCAAACTCATTCCAAGTTCTGCCCCACAGAACCCACAGATAGAGGTTACACTAACAAAAGACTAACAAAAGAAAAACTATAGGAGATGTGCCATGTAACTCTCCCAAGCACTAATCGCCACAACTATTAGTTATGTTAATAGTTCTGGCCTGGGTAAGAAAAAAGGACTTACCATTTCCCATCTTGCTGGTATGTCACACCTAAAGGGGACTGAGAGTGGTGAGACAGCCAAAAGGTCAGACAATATTTTATTCTTCTTGAGGCAGGAAGATCAGGATTGATCCTGTAGGATGAAGATACTCCAAGGGGAGATTATAAATTACTGGGACACGATGAAGAAGCTGTCTCTTATCTTTGGGCTTATGGCTAGGGAGGTGTAGGACATGAAGAACTAAACCTCTACCTTGGGACTCCATCTTGTCTATGTGGCAAAGGACAAAGAGGAGAAATCCCGACTCTGAAAATTAAGGTAATGAAGGACTTTTCACTAATATAATGAAGGACTTTTCAATGCTGCAACTGTAAAATTTACTATCCTATCCTAATAAATATTGTTTATGATTAGTTTAGGGTTTAGAACAACCTATCTGAGCCTGCGGGCACATTTGGAATTCTGACATGTCATGGTGGGTGCAGCCACAAAATGGCTGCAAAAAAATTGCTGCTGCAGGAGGTGAAACCAGCCACAAAATTATTGCAACAGCTTAACTACAACAATACAGCATAGTTTCTGGTGCTGTGGTGGCAGCTGCTGCCAAAGCAACATTTTAAAAAATCTGCACAGCCAATCACATCTCCAATAGGCAATCAGGAGTACTGTTGGGCAAAAGCTCTACTTGACCCCATCTACCTCCTGAATACACTTGGTAAACACTAGGAAAAGTCTTGGCGGGCACCATGGAGACCACATTGGTGACCCCTGGTTTATTGAACCACTTATTCTCACCTTTCCTTTGTATCCCTCAGCCTGATGCTTGATAAAACCATGTGTTTTACCTTTTTATTTTGGTTCATTAAAACTTACATTTTGAATACACAAAGCCTGATTTCTGTAAATGCACCCTGCCTTGCTAGAGACCAGTAATGGGGAACGGCAAGGATTGAGCTTGAAATTTAAAAGGGGCAACAGATTGGCCCCATGCTAGTTACTATATCCTTCCACAGAACTGTGTGAGAGGGTAGCTAGTTTCCTACAGGGTGCTACAAACATTCGTGTTGTCAGGAATAAGTGTTGTTTTAGGTATCGTAAAACATATAGTATATGTACTTAAATTTGTTTTCTATTTCATTTTCTATTGGTTTTTAATGTTAATCAACTGTGTCTCCTTTTAAGCAGTGGCATAGTGGCTAAGAGCAGCGGCTAAGAGCAGTGGCTAAGAGCAGGTGCATTCTGATCTGGAGGAACCGGGTTTGATTCCCAGCTCTGCCGCTTGAGTTGTGGAGGCTTATCTGGGGAATTCAGATTAGCCTGTACACTCCCACACACGCCAGCTGGGTGACCTTGGACTAGTAGTCACAGCTTTTTGGAGCTCTCTCAGCCCCACCCACCTCACAGGGTGTTTGTTTTGAGGGGGGAAGGGCAAGGAGATTGTAAGCCCCTTTGAGTCTCCTACAGGAGAGAAAGGGGGGATATAAATCCAAACTCCTCCTCCTCCTCCTCCTCCTCCTCCTCCTCCTCTTCTTCTTCTTCTTCTTCTTCTTCATTATTATAATGGCTTATATTTTTGATGTCAATAAAGACATATGTATGTATGTATGTATGTATGTATGTATGTATGTATGTATGTATGTATGTATGTATGTATGTATGTATGTATGTGCAACACACAGGAACAATTAGTTAGTATGAGAGAAGCAGAAGATGCAGCAACTAGGTGACGCCTCCAAATGGCAGCACAGATATAGAATGCCAGATGAGCAAATCAGTCTAGCAGAAAATACTTTCACATTTGCTGGTGGCAGGGATTACTCCCCAGTGAAAATTTTGGAACCCCCTGGAAGTAAGGGAAAGGGAAAATGTTGCCAAGCAGAGACTTGGGACAGCTGTGGGTTTTTTCCAAACTCCTGAAACCAGGAGAAAACAAGACATGTGAGTCTGTTTCTTCAAACAAGATATAATTAACTTATGGAATGAACTGCCACAAGATATTAGTGATGATGACTAATTTTTTATGGATAACTTAATTGGACTGGGTTTTTCCAATTACGAACAAACACTCTCTGCAATGAGTTTCTTTCAGAAATCCATATTTTAATATTCATTCCTGCACTTTTCACCTGTTTTAGTACTATATTAGGACTTAACCAGTCTATGTGTAAGCTACTTACTTTTCTAAAGAGGGAGTGTGATGGCCTGCATTCTGTGTCATCAATATCTTTTTGTTTGCGACATACGTTACAATACATAAAAGTCACAGGAAAGAACTGAAACACTTCTTATGCACGGAATTAGGAATATGACCCAGATGCAATATGACCCAGTCTGAAATTTGGGTTCACAGCCTGAATTTGGTATCCAAAATGTGCCCAGCTTTCTATTGTTCAAGGCATTTGCAACAGTTTTTCTCCTATGAATAGCCAAGTCTTTTTGTCCATTCAGCTCCTACTGATATAAGATTATACAGAATTTTTCAGCAGGCATGATAAGCAAGAGGAATTTTGTGCTACCTGAAAGTCTGTACACTTATATATGAAGCAATTAGTTCATAAATATTTTATGTATTTATTTTAGACAGTCAGATTTCACCTTCTATGCATTGTCTCTAACTGAATGAAAAATCAATCCATAGAATGTTCCCTAGAGCTAGGGTTTAAGAAGTTTGTTCTTCTGAAATTATCAGATACTTTTCTTGACATGAAGATCAATTAGATCAAGATGCAGGCAAAATCATTCCTGGGGGCAGCTGAAAATCTTTAGAAACAATTGTTACTAAGATTGGCTGTTTTGAGAGCCACTGTCATGTATTGGTTGAAGTGGAAGGACCTAATTCAAATCCTTATTCAGCCATGAAGCTAATCAATTACTCTTTCACATTCAAACTTCCCTCTCAGGATTATTATGAATGTACCATGGAAGAGGAGAAAACCTGAACTCCAACAGGAAATATAAGAGTGGTGGTAGTGGTTGTATCTCGGGAAATATAGTACTATAAGGGATGACTTTGAAGTTTCCATTCAGAGGGTCACCATATTGATTTCCTTTTTAATATGTTTACTCACAATTAGAGCGGCGCCAGTTTGTCCCACCTTCCTTGAGACTGTGCCAGCATTTTCACTGTAAACCATCATTTCTTAGTTTTATATCTTCCCATAAAACGCTGCTTCAAGCAGATCCATAGCTGTGGCCTACTTGGTCCAAATGCGTAAGATGAAAGATGAGCAGTAATTATGTAGAAAATTCTAAGACGGCAAACAAATTTGTAATGAGAATGTTTCTGCCTGGACTGCAACAGTGAGTTTGGGGAAAGGTCGTAGAATCCCAACAGTTTCTCCTGTCACTGGCTCCTTTACTGGGAATTACACCTATTGAATTTTCCCTCTGGCACTGTTAGTAAAGACACTGGAGTTGTTATCAGGAAGGGGATGGCAACCCAACCACAAAATCTCCTGCTCATAGACAAAAGGTTTCAACATCAGGAGAACAGTTCCAGTACTGAAGCTCCAGTAGTATCATTTAGTTCCTGATATGGGAAGTCATTGAGGACTGACATGAGTCAGGAAAGGAATAGTTCAATGTGGTACATCCAAACAGCCTGAAGTGACTCATCTGGGAAACTACTGGAGTAACCTTCCTTCCATACTGTTGTTTGGCAGGAGCAAAAATGCAGAATTATGCTGGCAAGAAACTCCATTCTGGATACAAGTCGCAATCTTTCACTTGTGGCAAACCAACCTTTTTATTTGGGGGTGGGGGTGGAGGGAAGAGGTGATTTCACGTTGGCCCCTGTGTTCCCAGTTCATCTTTCTCTCCATATATATAATTGCCATACACTCTGATCTATTGATAAATAAGATTTAACAAGGCAAACACAAACATTAGTTCAAAAGGGTTTCATTCCAACTCCTTAATTAAAGGGCACGAATCCATTAAAAACGTACATGCCTGCTACCCCAGGGCCAGAAGAGCAGGCTATCCATCCTGCTACATGTTTGGCTGGTTGTCATCCATCTTTCCTTTTGCTTATCTTCTCAGAAATAGAGTGTGCATCATTGCGTGTCTTCCATACAAGGCTGGCAGATGCATGAACTGTTGCTAGGAAAAAAGAACAACCCCATTGGTGAGACCTACAGAGGCAAGTCTTCAAGCATGTCTTAATACCAATCCACTTTAGCCCTGTTCAGATGTTTAGCTTTTGGCACAGCTACCTTGAGTACTGGGAGAGCACATTACGCGTGTTCCTCATTATGTGCAGTCTCCATTTTGTGAAAATAGGACAACACACAAATGTCAAGCTTCAGTGTGTACAAATGTATACTTGCAACAAATATGCCGTTAACTTTCCATTACAAATCTGGGTTTCCAAAGTTGCAAAATCCCACTTTCCTCCAAAAAGCTCAGGGCAGATGGATCTTTCCTCCTCCATTTTATCCTCCCAACATTACTTTAAGGTAGGTTATAGAGAGAATGGAGGGAAGACGACATGGCATATCCTGATCTCATCAGATCTCAAAAGTTAAGCAGGGTTGATACTTGGAAGGGAGACCACCAAGAAAAACTCTGCAGAGGAAGGGAATGGCAAAGCACTTCTGCTCCTCACTTGCCTCGAAAGCCCCTGCTGGGGTCGCCATATGTCGGCTGCAACTTGGTGGCACTTACACACACCAGTTGGCCAGGGTCACCCAGTTAGTATCATGGTAAATGGGATTTGAACCCAGGTCTTCCTGATCCCTAGCCCAGCCTTCTAACCACTACATAGTGCTGGTTCTCTTAAATCTCAAAACCACACTTCTTTCACTTCCAAAGAGCTGATCATTAAAGGGAGAAGGAAAGAGATGAGATTCGTGTAGCTGTAATTTGTAAAAATGAAGGAACAGTATAAACAGTGTGCTTTCTCTTGTCAGACAACAAATCCTTCTGCTGTGTGTGTGGTTATGAGCCAGTTGGCATGGTTCCAGCCAAGGGAAGAATAAGTCAGGGATGGGCATTTGGGCCTCAAGCGATGGTTTTGACATAATCATTGTGTAGCACATTTTCTGAGACAGTCCTATTAGCTGAGCTTTCATGCACTGCTTTGCCTTCTGGAAAGATACGTTGGTAGAACCAATGTGAAACTGCCTCTACCTTTGAAAGGTAGGATGTTACTGTTAATATCAACAAGATATGGGAGGGAAAGAGACAGGAACCACCTACTCTTGGGAATAAAATATGGAACTCAATCTGACGGGCATGGCACTCTTTTTCCAGGATCAACCACACACATCAGGCAATTTATGTGAGTGTCTTTGGAATGGTCCTGCCCATAGCATTCCACACCCATCCATCACTGACAAAAATAATTATGGCAAAACTATTTTATTTATCACATTTTCATCTCACCCTCTGTCTGAGGAGCTCAGGCCAGCATGCTTCCCCCATAAAAGCCAGTCAACCGTAGTCCAATCTGGGCATCTGCCCTCAAACTTCTGCGGGGCATCTGACCACCCAAGTGCTGTTCACTGCTGCAACCTTTCTTGAGTTCTGGCAGCCAGCAGCTGCTTCAGATCAGCACTGGCCCCATCGCCTAAGAAGTGATACATTCTCTCCAAACGTGGCTCTGTCCTCCTAGTGCGGAAGGTTCGTGCCCAGAAACCGTGTTGTCTCTTTGAGGAAACTAAGGTAAGGGAGCACAGGAGGGGGAGGTGTTTGTGCCATCTACAGGAGCTGCAAGTGGATGTGCTGCCGCAGATCCAGAAAGTGCTGCACACTTGGCTGAACCATCTCAAGGTGGAGGAAGCAGACAGGCATTGTCCATAACCACAGCAGATGCTCACTTCTACCTACTTGCCATGGCAGTGACTGAGCGTCACCCATCCTGTCTTAGGACTCAGGCTTCCTGTTCATCATGGTGGTTGAGTCATGCCCACTCCATTTGGGTTTCAGGCCAGCTGCTTGCCACCCCAGCAGATGGGTCACTCCCACATCATCTGGGGCTCAGGCCACTCACATATTATGGTGGCTGGTTCATGTCCAGGGCTCAGACCACCAGCTTTCCATGTCAGCACTTAAGTTATCCCCCAAGAACGGCCCCAGAGGGGAGGCCAGAATTACCTGGGCTTCCCCAATCCAGTTTATACTCATAGCAGCCCTGTGATATAGGTGAGTTTGAAAGGTTAGTTCAGGGTTGCTCAGAACCTGGGTCTTTCTACTCTTAGCTCAACATTCAGACCTTTACACAATGGTATTACAAAACCAGCGTCTTGCTCTCTAGAGGGAGAAAGCTTACCTGCTTTTTTTCAATGTGACTTTACTTTTACAGAAGTGCTGTAATAACTGCTTGTATGTGACCTAAATATCAGGGCCATTCTTCAAAAGGCATAAGCAATGTACTACCTTCCTTCTAAGGGAGGAAAATAAATATGTAGGATTGAAAAGCAATCCAGGTGTGCAGGAAATTCAATTATGGAGTAATTAACAATTCCAGTTGTTCCATATCCAATAATCAGATGTTGCTACAGTCTGAAGGATCAGAGGCCACTAAAAAAAAACCTTTTGAGTTCAAATAGGAATTCCACACAGAGTCTGATCTGACATATGAGGAATAGCTTGAGGAAGAACCCAAAGAACCAAAAGGGTTTGCAGAATCCAGAAGGTGGATGACACTTTCATAGCATTTTGAAATACCATTGGATCTGGCAGTCTGATGGAACATGAAGATCTTAGAGAGCAGGGCTTATGCCAATTAGAGGACTGTGGAAGATCCCACTGAGAAACACTTAGAAACAGAGAGCCAAACTGAGCTCTTATTTCAGTGTCATTCTTTTATGGAGACAGTGGAGCCCAATGGATATTTTGTCTGACCACTGGAAAATTATATTCTTTGGGAATTATATGGTTCATTCATGAACATGTCCATATTCATGATGAAGTTCTCTTTGCAGACACTGAAGCACTGCAGAAGGCTAGAGATTTATAAAATAAAACCCAGCTTGTGCTGTTTGAGATTTTCAACTCCTTGTGACAGGCAGATACGTAGTACTGCTAATCCTCTTTTGGTGTCTTCCGTAGAGGTTTTTTGACAAGGGTGTGTATGCAGGACAGGAAGTGCCTGTCAAGATTCAGCTGCAACTTAATTCCTTCCACCATAAATGAAGGAAACCAAGAAACCATCATCTTCATCCTGAAGACCAGATGAGCAGGGCAACTACCCCTGATTATCAAACACAGGAAAAAAATTTCCCTCTCCTTAGAATCTCAGGCATCTTGCAGGAAGCAGAGAGGATAGAAATGAAGGATTTATATAAGCTTATATTTATATTTTAGACTGTGACTATTCTGTGCTCCATCTGTTTATGTTATTTTATGTTGTGCACCGCCTACAGCCCTTCGGGGGAGGGCGGTATAACAATAACAACAACAACAACAACAGCAACAACAACAACAACCGCACAAATACTACGCCGATACATTACAACTTCCTAGGCCTCTGGGTGAGGCTCAAATTGTAATGAAGGCCAACAACCAGCTAAAGATCTGGCAGCTGTGAAATCTACAACAACAACAATAACAACAATAACAATAATAATAAAGATCTGGCAGCTGTAAAATCTACAACAACAACAACAACAACAACAACAACAACAACAACAACAGTAGTAGTAGTAGTAGTAGTAGTAGTAGTAGTAGTAGTAGTAGTAGTAGTAGTAGTAGTAGTTGTTTCACTTGGAGAAGAAATTTGGCTACATGCATGAAGATGTAGGGTCCTGTTCATAGATGGACAAACATCCTAAGAGCCTCCATTTAGCAACAACATCCCTTCATTGGTTTGTAAAACAAGAGAATGTTAGTTCATTGGAAATGTGGTTACCAACCTCATAGTTTGGCCTTGAGTTTTCTTAGAATTACAAGGGATTTACAGACTACAGAAATCAGTTCCCCTGGAAGAAATGGCAGCTTCAGAGGATGGATTCTATTGTACATTATGCAGTAGAGTCTGGGAGAAATAGTAGTCCTAGAGTGGCTATAAGGATTAGGAGCTTTAGGGTTTCTATCTCCTATGGTATTAGGGATTCTATGTATACCATAGTACTAGTAGAAACTGGGTGTTGCCTTCACAAAGGCTGGTTGAGGACTGAAAGAGAGAGAAGGACTGGCATTTGGCTGGCATACTTCTGTTGATATGCAGAGTGGATTCTTTTTAATACATTGAAAATCTGAAGTGGATTTGATAATTTTTTGTTTTAGTTGAATGGAACATAACTGGCCAGTTATACCAGTGTAAATATTTAGGATCAAGATGACATACACATACATGCAAAAGCCTACAAATAATATAAAATAGAATAACAAGGCAAGGGGAAGTGATATGAGGTAGGAAACTTATAAGGAATTTAAGGAAATATGAGGTAAGAAATTTAAAATTTGAATATTGGTAGGAGGAAGTGATCTCTCAGGAAGGGGAGAAGTTGGAACTGATCTTTGACCTGGACATGTCATGACAGGATGTGACATCACATTCCCACTGAGCTCAAAATGGGAATTGAGTTGTGTGGGTGACTGCTCTGTGACAACTGCGAGTGATGCCACTTTGTAAATTGTAAATTGCTTACAGAGCAACCTTGCACAGAGCTGATCCAGAGGCTGTTTTGGCTCTGCAAATATATTCTTTGGCTCCTCATGTCTGTGGCCAATGTTTTGTGGTTGAACCGCCTATATGGAACCACCCAGATTTCATCATTGTAATCTCCTCTGTCTAAACCAGTCAGCTTCTGGTTAAGAGATAATTTGTTTAATTTACTGAATAAGCATGTCATGGAGTTTTTTGGGGTAACCCTTAGGGGAAAAGGGAGAAGTCGCTAAAGTGCATTTCTCATTAACCTCCTGTGTGCAGCTGAAAACAATAAGTGCTAATTGTGTAGTGTGTTGTTGCTGCTTCAACACCAAAACAATATGTTGGAGGGATAGTCTAAGACATGTAATAGCACCTAAAACCATCTTCTTGCTATAAATATTCAGAGTCAGATTTGAATCAATTCAGCAAATTTGCTGATTTGAAGGTGGTGTGGGAATTTCATTTACTTGCTTTTGCTGGTGAATAATCATTTCAGAAATCTACTCAAGAGTACCCTTATCTCTTAAAGGCATCACGTTGAAGAAAAATACAGTCATTAGTATTGTTCTTAATAATACATAGTAGATGAAAATGGAATAACATGACATACAAGAAGTTTGTGTAAAGTGCCCTCAAACTGCAGCTGACTTATGGGAACCCTATAGAATTTTCAGGGTGAGAGACTATCAAAGATGGTTTGCCATTGCCTTCCTCTGCACAACATCCCTAGCATTCCCTCAAGGTCTCCCATCCAATTGCTAGGGCTGATCCTCCTTAGCTTCTGAGATCTGAGGAGATCAGGTGAGCCTAGGCAATCCAAGATCTGAGGAGATCAGGTGAGCTTAGGCCATCCAGATGAGGGCATCATCAAAGACAGCAAAGGCAATACATGTGTTTACCTCATTTATAACCACCTTTCTCCTCAATGAAGACCCAAATGGCTTATACCGTTCTCCTCTTCTTTGTTTTATCATTGCAACAATCCTATTAGGTAGGTTAGACTGAGAGTCTGTGGAGGTCTAAGGTGACCCAGCCAGTTTCCATGACAGAGAGTGGAACATTTGGTAACATTTGGAAGCCAAGTATGTGGAACGATGCATCCAAAGACTTCCCACCTGGTTGTTATTCTCACTAAAATCTTGAGCTCCTGCATCTGCCACTGTAGGAATTAAGCCCTGGTTTCATTGTAAATTGTTGAAATAAATTTGCTCTACAATTTCTTCCAAGTGCTATCACTACAAGAGTTTATTATTGCTCAGGATCCACTGCATGAGCCAAAGTCCCTGCCATCTTCTTTGTACCACCTCCTTACTATTGCATTAAGTTGTATTAAAGTTATTTTAAATTTAGGATAATGCCATTCAAATGTTTGCAGTTCTTGAGTTAGATGGCAAACTAACCCCTGCCACATTTATAAAGGCCTACCACCTACTGTGCTACAAATTTACCATGGTCCATTAACAGCATGGACTAGTTTGTCCTTCAAAGCAGGTTTTTTATACCCAGGTAAGGGAATACTGCCACAGTCTAGTGTAGATGAAACCACATGCCAGTGTACCCTGTTGACCTTCTTTGTAATTGGCATAAAATAAACAAATGGAAGATAAAAGGGCCTTCCCAGGCATGAAAGCGCATTGGGAGTCAACTAAAGCCAGCTCTGCCTCTGGGAACACCCTCATAACGTTCCCTTCCATGCCAGTGCATGCATTGGCGGCAGCAGCTAGTTGCCGCACGGCCCAGTTTCAAGGTTTGGGCACTGAGGCTACAGAATCCACTGCATGAAGCATTATGTGCTACAGTTCAACCCACAGTGGAATTCTATATTTGAGTACGCAAGGAGCTACTTTGCAGTGTTGCTGAAACGACAAATGTCCAGGTTACACTAAATCTTGGCAAACAATCTCGAAGTTTGCATAACGTGCCTACAAAATTGACAATATGGCCCACACTTAGCAGCAGATACGCAAAGATCCCCTAGTTCATCATTGGATCCTACATGTGTGTGGTCGTCACATTTATCTGTCTCACCTCTATATAATATCAGTATAAATTTATATTAAAAGTGTAACAAAATCTGCCCCAGGCGAAATACTCTGTGTGCTTTCTCTTTTGTTTACTCCACATTAATAACTGCAGCTGTTAATGTTATCTTAAAAATGTACTTAGCCCTGTTTTAAAATGGGGAAACTCAGCTTCTAGTTTCTTCAAGAAAGCCTTTCCAGATTTCAAAACGTTACATGAATTTATACCTTGGATATTCATATAACTATTAATTAATCTTCCCCCTTCTATATAAATGTGTGATTATAAAGTACAAAAACTGGTAAAATAGGTTGCTTAAATATAACTTCTACACAATCGACCACTAGTACCATTGTTCTTACAGTCATCTTCAAGAATAATTGTAGCTTGATTTTTTAATTCAGTTTGAGTTGACTAGTATTACTTGGACAACCCTACGCAAGAGCTTTAAGATGGTGACGAGATAAACATGCTGCCGTATCTGTCTGAAAAGATAAGTTTTCTGCTCTTTTATTTGGTTACTAATTAGCAGCTGTTTTCAAAAAAGGGAATGACTTTTAACTAAAGATTTTGGAAATATCTGTCTTTGACTTTCAATAGTTAAGAATTTTTTGAAACTCTTTCCGTTCCAAGCTCCTTAGAAGGCTAGAACGTAAGCTCACACTGGCCATTTTTGCTAGCGACTCTAATTTGGCTGCCAGCAGTTGCCAGCTGATAATAGTGTATCGGACATCTAACTCGTGCTGTGTAGCAACTATTTTAAGCCTGAGAAGCTATAAAGCAGCAGAGTTTCTAGGCTGCAATGCCAAGTCATCCTCCAATTAATTGGCTAATTGACTGTGAAATGAGTGTGAAAACAAGCAAAAGAGCAAAAGACACTAATGAGTTAACTGCAGCTCCTGCTTGTAAACAGAGGAAAATAAGGGATTATTTATCCCAAAAGATGCCTTGTCATTTAGTGTCCCCACTACAAGCTGATACATACTTTTTGCAGACATCTCTATCCAGGGAGGAATAGCAGAGGAACCAAATGACATGGTACAAGCAGAGGAAAGTCCTGAGGAAGTTAACAGTGCTATAAAAGAGCTTTCTTTCCTGACTGCCAAGACAGTGGAACTTATCTTCAACTCACTGAAGCAAATCAGCACTACTCTTGAACACTTTTCCAAGATGGTGACTGAACTGTCTAATGAAAAACAGCTCTGTCTACTCTTCCTCTTGGCAATTAGCCTTGCTAAATATGCCCATTGTATACGGCAGGGTACAGTTTGGAGCTTGAACCACAGCAATCAGGGCAAAAGGAGACCCTAAAACCTGACCTTGCAACCCAACATGATCTGTTTAACTATCTGCTGATGTTAAGGACAGATGCCCTACTAGCTCTCATTTAAGAACTCTAGTCAGGAGAAACCATCTTTTCAGAGATATAAATATAATAGAACTTTTAAACAGTCCAAAACAAGCCCAGAGGATACCACTTACCTTTAACAACCCTAGCATTCTGAAACTATTCCTTAAGCAGAATTTACAGAACCAAAGGGGTCTTCATAGCACCCTTATTTCCAAAACCAAAAGTTCCCGCAAAAAGAAGAAAACGATTGAGCAGAAACACTGCCAGCTGAACTTCAGCAAGATCTGATTAGCTGGACCTTAAAAGACCCGTGCTCTAACTATGAGGGCATTCAGCTTGAAAGTTCTGTTGAAGAGGACCTGGTTAATTTTTTCCTGGCCCTTCCTGTCACTGAACAAATTGCAATCACTAACACATTAGAATGTCTAAGATTAAAACTTTTGAAGACAAAGGAACCTCTGCTAACACAAACAGCACCCGTGTCTTCAGATCCTGATTGATGTTAAATTCCACTGTGTCAATGCCAATATCACCAAACAAGGCTGTTCAAGACAATAGCAAAAACAGCAGGATCCAGCAGAGGAAGCCCAAACATGGGAGGCATCAATTGCAACCACAAGAATCAAATGCCTGAGATCACATAGCCTTGGCTAAAAATGGCTGTATCTATCATAACTCAATGGGAGAACTGGATAAAATCTCAAATTCCCAATGACAACTAAAGATTTTATTGTGAAATCTGAGAGGCTGGTTCAACAAGTTACATGATCTTGAATTCTTGAATGTTTTGCAAAGGATTTGAAACACTATTCATGCAGCAAACCTGGATACAGGAGTCAACTTCCCTAGAACTCCAGGGACAGTTGCCACACCAGTGACCAAACTCCTCATAAAAGGGTGGGGTGGTAGAGGCCTACCAGTATTAATAATAGTCGATTTCAGAGGCAGAGCTACCAGGGAGCGGGGGGCGTATTGCACTGGGCGTGCACCTGGGGGCGACAAATTGTCCCTGTGGCACCCCCTCCTGCCCCCCCAATCTCCCCACCTGACGTCATGTCAGTTTTCAACTCTGCTGAGCCACCAATCGTTGCAGCCTGCCCTTCCTGAAATGAGCACGTTTTGTGCTCATGGTATCAACCGGGAGCCATTTTGCCTGGGTTAATCAGGAGTGGAGTCCCAAAATGTCCCTGTTTTCTTTTCTTTACATGTACTGGTTGCTTGAAGTGCATAGCTAGGGAGATGTGCACTTTGGGCTGAATGTTAGGGGGCATATCGGGGGAGGGAAGTCTTTTGTTTACCACAAAAACATGAGAACATGAGTGGGAATGTGGTATGATGCTGTGCCCGATTGTTTTTTGCTGCTGCTTGCTATGATGAGGACTGTGCAGGGCCCTATCTAGAACTGAAAAGGGGAAGGGCTTTGTTTCTTTCTCTGGAGATTTGACACAGTCCCAAAACAACAGCCAATCAGAAAGTGGGACACTGGGGATATTTGTGCATGTGTGGAGACGCTTGCAGTGTAAATACAAAAGATCCTTCTCACAATACTAGAACCAGGGGGCATTCATTGAAAATGCTGGGGGGAAGAATTAGGACTAATAAAAGGAAACACTTCTTCATGCAACGTGTGATTGGTGTTTGGAATATGCTGCCACAGGAGGTGGTGATGGCCACTAACCTGGATAGCTTTAAAAAGGGCTTGGACAGATTTATGGAGGAGAAGTCGATTTATGGCTACCAATCCTGATCCTCTTTGATCTGAAATTGCAAATGCCTTAACAGACGAGGTGATCGGGAGCAACAGCCGCAGAAGGCCATTGCTTTCACATCCTGCATGTGAGCTCCCAAAGGCACCTGGTGGGCCACTGCAAGTAGCAGAGAGCTGGACTAGATGGACTCTGGTCTGATCCAGCTGGCTTGTTCTTATGTTCTTATGTTCTTATGACCCAGGCTTGTGCAAAACAGACTGGAGTATTTTCTCATGGTCTTCACTTGATTCCTTCACAGAAACAGGCAGCCATGCAAAGGGAGAAACCAGGATAAAATAGACCCAGATGGTAAGATACCCAGTATAATTGCACCATGTTTCCAAACAATGCCAACAGAGTACTTAACCACTACTCTCAAAAACCACTGGAACAGCATCTCTGAATCTGTGAAAGAGTGGTGGAAGATGTCTTAGATTGTCTTCTGTACATAGAACCAAGCTTTAAATTTCTTTCCAGGATTTTAAATGGGATACAGTATTATTCGCTAAACTAAACTTTTTGCTGTCAGACACTGACTCCTTTGTATCCTATCGGATGGCCCTGTTTGCACGGGCAGCTACCAAGATCAGAGCCAAGGAGGTAGTAAAAAAAAGCAGTCTGCTCAGAATAACCCCTGGCACTATACTTATTAGCATATTAGCATGATCTTGCACTATTTAAAGGGGTTTTAACACTGTCTGTTCAACCACTGGGAAGAATTTAAAGTGGGAACTTTGTGATTGTTGATTTTATACTTTTTTGTAACTTGTATTGAGTTTTTAAAAATCTGTTTTTTAATTTTTATTTTATACTCTATATTGTAAAGGCCTGAGGCTATACAATAAAATATTTGATGATGATGACTAGCAAATACATTTTCCCAGCTTTATCTTTTTTTTTCATAGTCCGTGAATTATATCACTATGAAAAGAAGCCGAAGAATACACCTTCGTTTTTTGGCAACTAAATGTTGAAAACTGGAGGCCTCAAGCGTATTATAAGCTTTGCAGGAAATTCCCAGACTTTTTTACTAAGACAGTCAGGCACCATATAAACTAATCTGAGATAAAAATCTAATCTGTTTGCAGAACAGGCATAAAGAAAAGTTAAATGTATGTAGTTACAATTACATCTCACATCAATCAATCTTCTTGATTACTTTAGTAGATTAATACTGCTGTTAATTTGGCCAGTATGCTAGATGCTTTACTGTGATAGGAAATAATATAATCCTGGCAAAAGTGATTTGCAATATGAAAAGACACTATTGGTCTGTCCAATCCAAAGGACTATATTCAGAGCTGCAAGAACTAGGCCAATCAATCCCTGCTGATTTTTGGCTGGAAACAGGAACAGTGAGAACTGAATCTACCTCTTGTCCTCTGCCCTCAAAAGAGATGGATATTGGATCCGGTTTTTTTTTCAAAAAGGGGTTTGTCTGTACTACCCTGTTTTTTCAAAAATAGAGAACAATCTGGGCACACAGGATGTATTTGTACACACAAATCCTGAACAAGCTGAGATACACTTCTAGAAACCTGCTATAGAGTTCCTAACTAGTTCTCCAGCATAGTGTAATCAATAAGAGCAATGGACTCTAATCTGGAGAACCGGGTTTGATTCCCCACTTCTGCACATGAGTGGTGGACTCTAATCTGGTAAACCAGGTATGTTTCCCCACTCCTACACAGGAAACCTGCTGGGTGACCATGAACTAGTCACAGTTCTCTCAGAACTCTCTCACAAGATTGTGGGGAAAGGAAGTAGAGGAGGAGCTTGTAAGCTGCTTGGAGGCTCCTTATAGGAGAGAAAAGTGGGGTAGAAAGTCTTCAGATCACTGCCTCAAAATGGTGGGGCAAATGCAAAAAAGCTAAAAGGTGGAGAAAAGACTATTCTGATGTGCCAAGGGACACTGCCACTATTTTTAAAAGATTTTTTAAAATTAATTTTCTGCACACACACACACACACACAGAATAAAAAGTGAAAGACAAAAAGAATAACTGACCAAAAAACAAAGAAAACCGCAGTAGAATGGATCTTAATATTCCATAACATATAAACATAATATAATTTTATGAGAGAGCCTTCTGTATCTTTTTCCCCATCTAACATTATGCTGCTTAATAATCTAATTAGCACCCCTGGTATATTTCCATTTAACTGTTACTTATTAACTATTAGCATATTCAAGTTATTGATTCAGCTACATACTTAAAATATACTTCCTACTTCTCATCAAACTCAGACTTTGGCTTCCTGTTTATAAGATTTGTCAGTTTCACCATTGTAGCATATTCTTTTACTTTTATCCTCCCAAATTTCTATGTTTGGGCATCTTTCAGTCTTCCAACTGGATGCTATTATTACTCAGACTGCTGCCATTTTAAGTCTAATTTTTAAAAATGCGGCGCAGTGTGACAGGATGAGGCACTCCATTATTGCCCCCCCCCACGGCTTTTCACGTGCACAGATGGTCACTGAAGGGGGAGCAAAAACCAATCATACAATCTTTCTGGGCTAATCAAGTGGGAAAGCCTTCTGTAACTGACCTAGGTAGATTTTTACTTTCATGCATTAGAGATCTTTCACTTTTACCATTGATCTCCAGTTCCTCTGAAAAAATAGCTGGTTTGAAGGGTGGGTTACATGGCATTGTACACAGCTGGGGTCCCGTTGTGGAGAAACTACTCCCATGTTACTGTATTTGTGCATGTGTGTAGCAGACATTCAAGCTGACTGGAAAAAGCAAGGAAGATCTTTAGCTATAGGCCTTTACTGTCATTATATTCTTTGTCTACCAACAAATCTTCTTAAATGCAGGAGGAACCAGTGATCCCAGGTTGAGGTGGTGGTGGTGGTGGGGATATGGAAGATTCTTTCAGCATGTTCTAGTGATACAGCAGTGTAGTTCCAACTCAGAGTTTGTGGTTCTTTGCTATAGATATTCTGCACAATACATGTGGGATAGATGTTTTTCCTTGCACCATTGGCTCAATGTTGCTTTTCTATAGGGGCCAGCGTGATATAGTGGTTAAGAACAAATGGATTCTGATCTGGAGAACCAGGTTTGATTTCCCACTCCTCCACTGAGTGGCAGAGGCTTATCTGGTGAACCAGATGTGTTTCTGCACTCCTACATTCCTGCTGGGTGACCTTGGGCTAGTAGTCACAGTTCTTCGGAACTCTCTAAGCCCCACCTACCTCGCAAGAAGTCTGTTGCGGGGAGAGGAAGGGAAAGGATCTTGTAAGCCACCATGAGTCTCCTTACAGCAGAGAAAGTTGAGGTATAAATCCAAACTCTTCTTCCTCTATTAACATTGGAAGTGATTCTTGATTAGAAAGCGCAAACTCTCTCATTCTCTGTGTAGTGGTTACTCTGAAACTCCTTACGTATTGATGCATTTGAAGAGTACCATGTGTTATGTAAACAAGACTTCTGAGGAAGGTATAGGTGTGCAATAAAGATGAAAAGGAAACTAGCAGACATATGTTAGGACAAATTAAAAATACCCATGTCAGGTTTTGAAAGAAAAATCATTTGCTGTGCCATAATTACACATTTCAACATAGGCCGGGAAAGAAGTTGCCAGCAGGCAGTTCATTTGGAGGTAAGATACATGCCGAGGAGGTTAACTACTAATGTTTTAAAAAAAATCAAAATAGGTAAGCCATAGGTCTGAAAATCTGAAAAGCCATGGATGAAATGAAATAAGGATTCATTACACTTCACTGATTAATGAGCGTGCAGCAAAGTATGTTCAAAAATCTGCAGCAGAACCTGAATGCATTTCAACTGGGCTACAACCTTGCCCACAATTTCCAGGGATTCCATTTGATGCCATATTTCTGTAGTACATCATTTATGGAAGATCTTCATCACTACAGCCGGTTATGTTAAATTCCGTGACTTTGTCCCTTTATAGCCTTTGCTTCTTTTTGCCTACTGCTTAGTAAAGCCAAGCAGCCCCACCTTCTGGGCTGTGAGCCACTGCAGAGCTGTTACTTGTTTCTGCTTTCTAGAAGGACCTGCAACCAGTGCCTATGTGCAGAGTCTAGACTAGAAAGCAAAGGTGTTATGCATTTTGCCTCTCCTTTGATCCATGATGAGAGGAGAAGCAGGATAGTTAAGTCTCTCAGCAGAGAAGAGGATTCCTTTATGCCACTCATTTTCAAATTCAGAGACCCTCCCTTCCCCACAAAAGCTCTGCCCAGGGTTGCCAGGTCCCCCCTGGTCACAAGTGGGGGATAGTGGAGGTCGGATTGCTAGCTCCAGGTTTGAAAACTTCTGAAAATTTGGCAGTGGGCCTTGGGTAGGGCAGGGACTTCTGTGGGAGACAAAGCCAAAGAGTCCAGCCTCCAAAGCATCCGTTTTCTCCAAGAGCGCTGATCTCCCCCGTCTGGAGAGCAGCTGTAATTCGGGGGAACCCCCAGGTCTCACCTGGAGACTGCCATCTGTAGCTCTCCCTTGTCTACTCTCTCTTACCCCAGCCTGGCCTGGCATAGAAACACTCCCTAACCCTAATAGTCAATCCTCCACTGTTCCATGTCTGCTTGTGTAACCTCAGCTGATAGGTTCTATGGGGAAAAACTTGCAGTGAATCTTGCAAACAATCTAAAATGATTTTCTTTTTACTTTTCACTTAAATCATGTATCAACATAGAACTTAGCAATACAACAAAGCCATGATCTTATTAAAGTTTAACAGTTAACATTTCTTATGTTCTTATGTTCCCTTTTTCACAGCTTGCCAACCCCAAATCCATTTAGTTCCTCTCAGTGGTGGGATCCAAAAATTTTAATAACAGGTTCCAATGGTGGTGGGATTCAAACAGTGGTGCCGCCGCACACACGCACCTCCAGTCCCTATTGGGCAGGGAGGTTGCTTTAGTAACCCCTTCTCGGCACTCAGAAAAAATTAGTAACCACTTCTAGAGAAGTGGTGAGAACTGGTTGGATCCCACCTCTGGTTCCTCCTGCAGGTGGCCCAGGAAGTCTCCAGGTGAACTGTTGGTGCAATGGCCTCAGAAGATGAATGTCCCAAGAGAAATCCCCCCAAATAAACACAGCCTGAAACAATAATTCTAAACTTTACAGAACAGAAGTCTCCCTCCCTCACTAGTTCCCATACAAATACCACAGTTACCTTAAACAAGGTGTTAAGAGCCTATAATTAAACTTCCAGCTCCCAGCCAAGCAGCTTTGCTTCCTTCTCCTTTCCATACCTTCTGCGTCCTTCTGCCTCTAGAGGCTCCACCCTTCCTGGCTCATTCCATCCCTATGCAGCAGTTGCACTTGCAGTATGGAACCTACCTCCCAACTGGTGAGGTTGGACGTCTGGACATATTTCCAGACTTTTAGTTGATTGAGGGGTTGTATGCAGTGGTGGGATTCAGCAGGTTCGCACTTCTTTGGCAGAACTGGTTTTTAAAATTGTGCTTGTAAACAACCAGTTGTTATTGCTGAAGGCTTTCGCAGCCAGATTCAACTGGTTCTGGTGGGTTTTCCGGGCTGTGTGGCCGAGGTCTGGTGGATCTTGTTCCTAACGTTTCGCCTGCATCTGTGGCTGGCATCTTCAGAGGTGTATCACAGAGGGAAGTCTGTTACACACTGTGTCCAGAGAGAAGGAAATGTTCGGGGTATATATTGTCCATGTCCTAGGGTGGGGAACCAATCAGTAAGTGTTTGGGTGGAACTTGTTATGCAAAGATGTGGTTGATAGTATCGTATTGCAGGTGGGGTTCTTATTATCAATGTTCTTATTATCAATGTTTCACTCACACTGTAACTTTAAGATCACAGTGTTGCTTTTATGATGATTTTAAACTATTCTAAAACTCAGTTTTGGGAGCTACCTTGGAGCCTAAGATTTGCAGGGTAAAAAAATATGTTAAATTAAAAAAAATGTCAGATATGCATATGAGCAGAACTAAAGATCACTCACAGCAATAGACTGTTTGCCTTGCTTTTGCATGGTAATTGATTTCTGTGGTCACAAATAGGTAGATTAAGACATCGATATGAATGTCAGAAAATACTCACCTGGGAAAGTTCATGAACAATCCACAGCAGAGGCCACTACTATTTCCAGTGACTGTTCTCCAATGAAGCCAAGGCATTTGGGTTCAGTGACATTAAAATCTAAAAAGTGTTATTGGTGCAGTGGATACACATTGCTGCAAAACATATAAGTTTTGCAAATAACATCATCCCTTCCCAAGATGAAATATAGTGGCTCATTTGGAGCATGCAATCTGTACTCCTTCATCTAAAGGAGTTTTGCATGAACACAAAACTCACAATAAATAAACTGAGAAAGAGCCACTGGCATTTGGATTTTTAAAAATTATTTTATTTTATTTTTTGCCCGGTAGGGTTTTTCTTTCCCCTTGACAAAGCCCAGGCCTTAATGAGTTCCAGGGGGACAAGGGGCTGTCAATCACAATGTATTTTTCAAGTATAGTCATCTCTGCCCTATCACAGAACCACAAGGCATGAAATAATTAGAAAGCCCAGAGTAACTGCTCTGCTTTACAAGAGCAAAATTCTTGTGTGGATCATTTACATAAACTTGTCACTTCCTATTATAGTTCAAATGCAAGCTGGGTAATAACCATGGCACTAAAAGAAGGAAGGTAAGCTTTCCTCCATCTTTGAAGCACAAGGTATGCCTGTGTCCAGCTTTCTGTTCCTCCCCTCCCCCCACCTGCTCCCTGAATTAATGTAAAGTATCTTTGATTTTCCATTAAATAGGAACTATTCATGCTGCTATGGCAGCAGACCATGTGCAGCCTCTTCTTCTTAAGAGAGGAAAAAAGGCTTTTGCGTCAAGCCATTGTTATGAGAGAATTCACTTTGAGGAGCATTTCAAAGCTGATCCGATTGGGGGAAAGAATAATGTTAAATATTGGGCATGAAATATTTATAAGACGGGTGCATAGGAGCAGATGACAAAGTAGCCAGAAAAATAAAAACCCTCTTGCTCGACTGTTCTTTTCTCTTTAGGTTTGTGTACATGCAAGTTTGTGTGCATGTGCAAGAATGGAAGAGCATGTATGCATACATTGGACAGTTGTATATAATGTGTGTTGTGTTGTGTGTGGTGTGTGTGTGTGTGTGTGTGTGTGTACAAACATAAGTAGACACTCGTACCCAATGGTCAGACGGCTTAATGGGATTTAGGGCAATCTGCATTTGAATTCTCCTTCTGTGAAATGGTTGCTGAAGACAGAACTGAACTGTGCAGGGGGAAAAAAACAATTGCAAGGGGCACCATTGAAAAATGTTTTATGTTAATACAGTTTCTGTTTTGTGGCAACTGTTTTTTTCCACTTACTTTTAGGGAATCCTAACCAGTTTGTAATACTGTGAGAATAATGTGACCTGTATGCCATAGGACCGTGGTGGCGAACCTATGGTGCTCCAGATGTTCATGGCCTACACATTTCAGGGATTTCAAAATTTTGAAAATGGAAAGTTTAATTTAATTTAATTTCATATTTAATTTATATCCCACCCTCAGGGCTCAGGTGGGTCTAAATGGCTGCAAAAAGCAATAATATAGAATAGCAAACATCAGCAATTATAAATCAAAATATAGGAATTACAGTATCAAGCAATATGACATACAAAATAGCAAGGTATATTAAACAATTAAAGATCAGTAAAATACATAATAATTTTAAACATCATTAAAATACGATAGAATACAAACAACTCTATATTTCAAACTCTATACATTTGAAACCGAAAACACAAAAATCAAATACGAGAAACACTTACAGATGGCGAACAACTTCCTTCCTCCAAACTAATTTCCTCAACATTTAACAGATTAACAATAGCATTAGTACAAAAGAAATATAATTCAGGCCCTGCGGGACCTTGGTGAGTTCCGCAGGGCCTGTAAAACTGAGTCGTCCCACCGGTCTTTTGGAGAGGCTGGCCGCGGATTGGCTGCCCCCTGATGAGAGCCCCTGCCATGTGTTGTCTTCTTTAGCAATGCCTTATACTGACTCCATCTTTTGGCATTGCTGCCCCTCCCAGGCTTGGGACCGGGCGCCACTTACAGGGAACTTGGGTTGTTTCTGCTTTATGACTTTGTATGCTGCTACTGTTTTTAAGGTTTGTAATTGTGTTTTAAATGATTGTTGAGTATTATGTGTCGTGTTGTAAACCGCCTGGAGCCCTCCGGGGATGAGGCGGTCTACGAAATTTAAATTAATAACAACAACAACAACAACAACAACAACCCAACCTAGCCGCTAACACTAACCCACTCTCCTAACCTTACAAAGCTAAGCCTAATACAAAATCCAAATCTAGTACTAACATTGTCAACCTACAATATACAATTTCACCGCTAACTCTAAACGATATACATTAACAGAGGGGAAACTCCCATCTGACTAACTACTCTAAACTTACCCTATCCCCTTGATAGGGTCACTTGGACACTTATATGGGTTAACCCCTTCCTTGACAACAAATAGCCAAGTTGGCATCTGTATTTTAATACTAGCAATACTGATGATCTCAGATTAATATTGTGACTACCGATACTTGTTTTCCCATTTGTTAAGGATACTTAATTGAATGAAGATGAGTGACTTTGAACATGCATCAGTGTATCTATGAGGCTTTCAGACACCAACTAACACTTCAGAAACTTGTCTAAATTAATACATGGAATTAATCAAATTTAGGACTTTCAATATAAATTAGACCAAAATGTTAATTTCAAAGGTAACAAAGTATCACCTCCTTTCATGGCAGAATCAGAAAGTGATGGGGAGAGCTGGTTACAAAGTCATCCAACCAAGCACTATTAATCTGAGGTCTCTAAGAGAGAAAGTAGCATGGTGTAGTGGTTAAGAGTGCTGAACTCTAATCTGGTGAACCAAGTTTGTTTCCCCACTCCTTCACATGAAGGCTGCTGGATGACCTTGGTCTAGTCCAGGGGTAGGCAACCTTTACCACCCAAAGAGCCATTTGGACCCGTTTTCCACGGCTCAGAAGATCTACCGAGCCAGAGAGGCGGCTCCGCACAGAGCCACCTCCAGTTTGGCCCCTCCACTCACCTTTCCTTCCAGCGCTGTTCTGGAGGGCTGGAGGGACACGCCCATGCTACTCTCCAACCTCCAGGCCATGTGGAGCTGCAGTATAAGGCTGAAAGAGCCGCATGCGGCTCCGGAACTGCAGGTTGCAGACCCCTGGTCTAGTCACAGTTCTTCAGAATTTTTTCAGCCTCACCTATCTCACAAGGTTTCTGTTGTGGAGAGAGTAAGGAATAGCAATTGTAAACTGCTTTGAGTTTCTTTATGGTTGAGAAAAGTGGGATCTAAATCCAAACACTTCCTCCTCCTCCTCCTCCTCCTCCTCCTCCTTCACTGTTCGTGAATTTAATCCACTTCTTCATTTCCCTTGCATGCAGCAAACTCCCATTGTTGGTCCGATTGCTCCATTTCACTACCTGGTTTAGGCAGATTGAGAGAATGATTGTCATTCAGCTTTTCTCCCAAATTAATCTGGAAATTCTGGAGGGATGGGATTTCAGCATAATAGCTTTTAGTTTAAAGGAGCTCCCCTCCCATCCCCCATGTGCTTTTTCCTTTGGTGCTGCTGCCACCATTGTTATTGCTGAAGTGCATGCAGGCTGCTTATTTCTGTCATTTCAAAAGACAAAAAAAAAAATGATGCTCACCAGAATCATAAACAGGAGGTTACCAAGGATTTGAATCTGCAATGTAGCACTTCACACAGACTAACTTGATTTGGTCCACCAGAGCTGAACCTTTTTATTCTTTTACAACATATAGTGTTGTATAATGCAGGAAGTTTGCTCTAATATGTATAGTGCATTGCAGGCACTTAATTTTTGGTACTAAATTTGTCTGTACAGAAAGCCAATGTAGGGTTCAGTAAACAGCTGGTTTAGGAGGGGAAGGAGCTTGACAGATGTTGGTCACAGTTTGGAAAAGGTCTACTTGGCCAGCCAATTTGGTCATTCAGTGTTTAAGGTACTCTGGCATTTAAATCCCCAGGATTATTTAGACGTTCTCTGTAGCCATGGTCCAGTTGCTCTGGTCTGCATGCAGGGCTGCAATGAATTTTATGTTCGTGTTCTGGGACAGATAGAATTTGAGAGATGGCAGGACTGCAGCTTTCGCTGATCCAAAAGAAGCTACTGTTGATACTGTTAGTCACTAATGCACAAGGAATAGGTTGAGCTCTCGGGCCCTCTCCACACATGCAGGATAATGCATTTTCAATCCACTTTCAAATCACTTTGAAGCTGGATTTTACTGTGTGGAATAGCAAAATCCACTTTCAAACAGTTGAGAAAGTGGATTGAATGTGCATTATTCTGCATGTGTGGAAGGGGCCAGAGTGTATATTTGACTTAGGAACTTTACACCAGTCTGATATAGTGGTTAAGAGCGGGTAGATTTTAATCTGGAGAACTGGGTTTGATTCTCCATTCTTCTACATGAAACCTTGTGACCTTTGGCTAGTCACAGTTCTCTTTGAATCCTCTTAGCTCCACCTACCTCATAAGGTGTCTGTTGTGGAGAGAGGAAGGGAAGGCATTTGTAAGACACTTTGAGGCTCCTTACCAGCGAGAAATGAAGGGTATAAATCCAAACTCTTCTTCTTAAACATAGTCCCTAAAATTGCAGCCATTTAGACCCACCACTTATCAGATCTGTTGAAATTGACACGAGGATCAAAAAAGGAGGAGCATCACCCCCTCTAACTGCTCACTTCTCTTCTTTCTCTGGATTGTTTGATTTCAGCTCACATGGGATCCATGAAGTCTTCCATGTAAACCACCACAGAAGATAAGCTAATGAGCAAGGTTCAGAATGGATGTGAGTACAGATACATATATCTGGAGCAATAACGGTTGAGTGACTATAAGTCTTTGTTCGCAAAATCAGTTTTTGTGCAATAACTGTACATTTTTCATTTAATAATTTCAATGCATACACTTTGCTTATTGTCACTCAGCTGTTGTAGATTAACACTCAAAACCACACACATTGCACCTAAGAATATGCAAAAGTTTTCTGCACTAGTGCATACTGATAGCATTATACAGAGATGCAGATGTTAGGAAAAAGTCTCATGACACCAGCAGAATGTTGCATTCATGATACTGTACTCAGCATCTTAAAAAGGTAAAGGTAAAAGTAGTCTCCTGTACAAGCACCTTGTCATTACTGACCCATGGGGTGATGTCACATTCAAATGGCAAGATGTTATAGGCCTACTGTACACTGCATTGATCAGGCCTCGCCTGGAGTATTGTGCACAGTTCTGGAGGCCTCACTTCAAAAAGGATGTGGACAGAATGGAGCAGGTGCAGAGGAGAGTGACAAGGATGATCCGGGGCTTGGAGACCGAGCCCTATGAGAAAGGGCTGAGGGACTTGGGAATGTTTAGTCTGGAGAAGAGGAGACTGAGGTAGAGGGTGGGGGCATGATTGCTCTCTTTAAATATTTGAAGTGCTGTCATTTCGAGGGGGCAGGCAGTTGTTCCTGTGGGCAGCAGAGGACAGGGCTCACATTAATGGGTATAAATTATGGGGAGAAAGGTTCCGACCGGATATTATGAACAAAAATTACAGCAAGAGTGCACAAGCTATGGGGAATTGCAGTACAAGGCACAGAAGCATCAAAGCATCAATTTCACAGATAATTTTTTTAAAGCCTGGAAAAAACACAAAATGGAGGACAGGAATTGTTTCGAGGAGGTTAGTGCAGACAAATGAGGGGAGTCAACAGCGTTTTGCATATGTTTTTGGTGACTTGTGCCGAAAAAGCCAATGATCCTGAATGAAGGGTGATTGTTTCCTAAGGAAGAATGACTTATCACTACATTTTTCCAGAGAAGTTCAGAATATTTGGCATCTTACGGAAAGCAATGGAGACAGGAAAGCAATTTACAAAGAGGTGTGCTGTGCAAACCAGGAAGAAGGTTTATTTTATAAAAGGAAATCTATAATATAAATTTGGAAACAAAGTCTTCCTTCATGTGGGTGTTTTAAAAACTGCGAGAAGTGCCACTGAAAATGAATACTAAGCATGTTGCCATAAATTTCCTTTCAAATTTCATTTTTTGGGAGGGGGATGAGAATTCTCTGCCTGGATGGCACTATAATATTTTGCTACTGCCTCTTGTCAATAAAGCTTTTAGCTGAAGGACAGTTATTGTTAGGATTAAAAGCCAACAAATGAGCAAGAAACTGACCTTTGAGAAGAACTCAAAAAAAAAGGGCATATTGCCCTGCCTTGTTTGGCTTGGCAGAGAGAAACCATCAGCATACGGCTGATGCTGCTATAACATGTGTTGCCTTTACCTGAAGACATGATGTCCCCTCTGCCATAAGAAATGTACCAGAGTATCACACAGTGCATAAACGTGTCTGCTAGATGACACAGACACACACACTAGCAGCTAGCTGCCTAGCAAGTGTGGAAAAGTGGGGTGGGGATTCTAAATGCAGACAAATCTCTGTCCCTTAGGGAATTTACATTAGATTGATCTGTGTAAGAGATATTTTTCTGCTAATGAAGTCTTGATCCTTTGGCTCCACTTGAAAGAGATCAGAAGTGTATCAAGTGTTCTGAGCAGGTGGCAACTAGTATGGTCCATCAAACCAGGTATGGGGTTTAACTACACTAACACTATTGAAAGGGAGAGAAAGCCTCCACCTAAGTGGTCTATTGTATGGAACACACTTCCAACTATAATAATCATACACTAATAACATTGGTTCTGGTGGGTTTTCTGGGCTGTGTGGCTGTGGTCTGGTGGATCTTGTTCCTAACGTTTCGCCTGCATCTGTGGCTGGCATCTTCAGAGGTGTATCACAGAGGGAAGTCTGTTACACACTGTGTCCAGAGAGAAGGAAATGTTTGGGGTATATATTGTCCATGTCCCAGGGTGGAGAACCAATCAGTAAGCGTTTGGGTGGAACTTGTTATGCAAAGATGTGGTTGATAGTGTTGTATTGCGGGTGAGGCTTATCAGTCCAGGGAGTGATTCACATTTTCATGTCCTGAAGCAGCAGTAGTATTGGTGAATGCAAATCCTGGGTGCAATTATTTCCAAACTCCTAGCACTTAAATAACTCTTTCTAGAGTTCATGCATATGTTCATTTTGAACATATTTGCCATCCTTTTCTTGCAAATACATCTCAAGGCTTACAACAAATAATGCATAATAGTTCAATTTTGAAGTTTAATTTTTAATATTTTCTGCTATAAATAACAAAATATGAAGAAATAAAAATAACCATTTGAATTAATAACTATTTATTGGTGAGCAAAACAGCTGATGGGTTGCTCTAATATAAGACAACACACCATCACCCATTCCCTTAAAATAAAAATGTTTACTATTTATTGCACTCACACCCCTCTGATGATGGCTTCAAAACCTCATTAATGTTTTATTCTCACCTGCTAAGGCTAGGTTTAGTTATACTGCAGGAAAAATGGCTGGTGTTGCACCCACAAGTTGTGAGTGCATTTATCTACATGGTCGCCTGGTGATAGTGGGGGGTGGGGTTTATTGTAATTGTTTGTATTTAAGGAATGCAACTGTAATTAATCTGTCATATTTATCAGGAGCACTTTTCAGTTGGCCCACACAAAACTGAAAGAAATCCCATGGCTCTGTTTTAACTGTCTGACACTGCCCTTCCCCCAGATTAATATATAGCAATTTGAAAGTCTGGAGGATTTCCAAATACTTGGGAGTTCAGACTACACACTTGAGCTTGGAGTAGCCAACTGGCAGTGGCATCAGAAACCCTTTGCCTTCAAGATGGTCGCAATCAGGGTCTTTGAAGTCCAAAGCATCATTTTATCTCTTGTTGCACATGGCCTGTGATATACCGGTCCCTTCCACACAGCTGTCACTGGGTAAGTCGGCAGGCATTTGAAGAAGTGTCAGCTATCTTTGTGAAAAAGACAAGAGTTTAATGACGGGTCCCTCTTCAATGAAATTATTTGGATGCCTGATGAGAATACGATTCCTTATATTTTATCCCATATAGCTAATGACATGACAAATATCTTCAGTTCTTAAAAACCCAGGGACAGCTGCCAGATTTCTTTGGTAGCTGGAATGGTAAAGGCAGGCAAAAATTTAATACAGGAGGTACAGCAAAATAGCATTACTTTAAAAGGTGCTGTCAAAACAGAGCCTGTTGTGATATTTCCGTTTGATTTGTATGTGATCCTCATTCCACTTGTTCTCTTTTGGACTCTCTACATTTCTAGGATGAGGTCGCATTGATGATGGACCGACAGAAATTTCCCCACCTTCGTGGATGGGCATACCCACGCATACAGTGTTTCCTAGTGTGGCCACTTCCCAAGGAGAACAGTTCAAATGCTATTTTTGTCTGTGACACATGGCCATCAATGATCTGGAAAAAAAAGCATTTTAGAAATCTCATCCATTCTCAGGAATAACAGATAATGCACCAGATAATGCAAATTAAACAACCAAAATTTTCAAACATATCACTTCATTCAGGTTGAAATGATGCAATTTCCCAAGATAACATAGTCTGGCTGCAATCCTGATTGCTTTTGAAAGTAAGCCTCCTTGAATAGAATGGGGACTTGCTTCCAAGTGCTTCCTCCCATATGAACCCACCTGCCCCCCCACTCCAATAATCTTCAGAGGCCCTGCTTTGAATGCCCCTGCCTGCTGAGGCCGGACAGGTAGAAACCTGAGAAAGGAACCATAGAATCATAGAGTTGGAAGAGACCCCAAGGGCCACCAAGTTCAAACCCCTGAAAAGCAGGAACACACAAAGTACTCTTGACAGATGGTCAACAAGACTCACTTTAAAAACCTTTAAAGGAGACTCTACCACACTTTAACATAGTGCATTCACTTTGAACCCATTACTCCTGGTCTCTGGAGCAGCAGGAAACATGCTTGCTCCCTCACCAACATGACATCCCTTCAAAGATCTAAACATGGCTATCATGTCACCTCTTTACCAAACTAAATATACCCAGCTCCCCAAGTGTCTCCTCGTAGGGCATGGATTCTAGACCTTTTACCATTTTGGTTGCCCTCCTCTGGACCTGTTCCAGCTTTTCAATATCCTTCTTGAATTGTGGTGCCCAGAACTGTACACAGTATTCCAGGTGAGGTCTAACCAATGCAGAATAGAGAGGTACAATTACATCCCTCAGTCTTGACACTATATTCCTATTGACACAACCCAAAATCGCATTGGCTTTCCTAGCCACTGCATCACACTGCTGACTCATGTTCAGTTTGTAGTATACTAATACTTCCAGATCCCTTTCACATGTAGTGTTGTCAAGCCAGGTGTCACCCATCCCGTATCTGTGCATTTCGTTTTTTTCTGCCTAAGTGTAGTATCTTAGTAGTTGAAATTAATTTTGTTTGTTTTGGCCCAGCTTTCTAACCGGTCCAGGTCATTTCGAATTCTGACTCTATCCTCTGGGGTATTAGTTACCCTTCCTAATTTGGTGTCAAATTAGGATTTTCTGGGTCATGGCAAAAAACTTTGGTACTCCTTCCCCAGGAAGGAGTCTGTCTGTCTACCACTAACAAAATAAAGATTTTTCATTTTGTTTGGCATTCCTTCACTATCTCTTAATAGTCCTGCTCCCTGTTTGTGTGCTTGTGTGCATGTTTGTATTTCATATTGTATCTATATATCTAATAGTGACGTGTGCCCCACCCCCCTGTGGATATCAAAATCTGTGAGTCGGGGCCACATTGAGACTAAATAGATTTTCTTGCAACTGTGGGAAACACCCCAGGTTTGCAGAAAAATCTGAAATCTTTCCAAAAATACATAGGTGGAGGGTAAATTCCCCCAAAATAAAAATGTTATCAGTGCATGTGGAGACAACACACGTGCTTTGTTTCCACAGAGCTGGACGCATTGGACTCTGGGAGCTGCTTGGGCTCCCCTGCAGCAGTGTACTCTGAGTGTACTCTGAGAGCCACACCAGTCCTGAATGCAGTGGTAGCGGACACCAAAAACTGCTCCAGCCCTAGGTGTGGCAATGGTAGATGGCCAACCCAGCCCTGGTGGTATCAGATTCCTGGAGCTGCTGTGGGCCTGGTGTGTTAAGCAGCAGATTAACAGGAGCTGTTTTGGGTTTAACTGCAGTTAAGCTGGAAAACTTTCTAGACCAAGCCTTGACAACAGCAGGTGCTGGGAGCCTCTCTGGGCTCAGAGCAGCTCCCAGACACTGCTGCTGTTGCAACTGAGCTTGGAGGTGAGTAGTGGGACTGGGAGCTGCACTAGGCTTGGTGATGAGGGAAGAAGATGGAATTCCATGAGTCTTCCCCGCTCCCACATACACACACTTTAATATTAATAGTTAATATTCAAATGTCACCTAATCTGCAGATATTTGAATGTGTAGATTGGGGCAACACTGACATAAACCAGAGAATGTTGTAAACTTGGGGACCTCCTCCCGAGGTTTGCAGAAAAATCTAAAAAGTTCAAACATTGTGCCATCAAGTAAAAGCTAGCTTATTAGGACCCTGTAGGGTTTTCAAGGCAAGAGACATTCTGAGGTGGTTGGCCTGGTGTTCCTTGAAGGCTGCCCATCCAAATAATAACCATGGACAACCCTGCTAAGTTTCTGAGATCTGATGAGATCAGGCTAGCAATACCCCATGCAAATGTGTTGTCTGAGTATGGGCAAATAATGCACCCACCCCTTCCTTTTCCTCCATCAGTTGTCGTGGCATCACAGGCTGGCACCAACGGGTGTTGACAAAGGAGGGGAGGCAGGAAGCCTTGTTGGGTCTGCTGGTAGAGGCCAGGAACCATCCTGGGTTAACTGGCAGCAGCTACAATGATGGAGGATAACTGAGAGCCATGTCATGCCTAGCAGCAGAGGCTGGGAGCCACACTAGACTTGACAGATGAGAAGAGGAGGCACACTGAATCCATGAATGGTGGCATGAATGGTGGTGGGGGAAAGAAAGCCACAGTGGCAGCAGCAACCTCAGTGGGGGTGGCTGGGAACACAGTGGACCCAGCAGTAGAAGCTGGGAGTGAAGTCACACCACACCATGCCAGACTGCAATGGTGGTGGTGGTGGTGCGGAGGAATATATTTTTATCCTGCCTTTCTGTACAAAAGATTATCAAAGGCAGCTGACAGTTATGAAACGTACCATAATATGAATATAAAAATAAACTGTAAATTTCAAAAAATAGTAACAGCACAGCACACACATTTGTTTATTTTGCAGGCAGACATCTAGGGGTGGGGCTGGTAAAGTAGAAGAGCTCATCCTAGATGGCAAGGTCTCCCCAGACAAAAGCAGCATCTCCAGGTTGCAGCTCCTCCCTTTTAAAGGCATCAGTAGGCATGTGGTGAGGATGAACAGGTGGAAAAGCTAGGCCTAGCTGGTCATCTCAGTCAAAAGTTGTAGCAGGCTGGCAGAAGTTGTGGCAGCTCTACAGTGGGCCAACAGCGAGTGATGGTGGCTGGGGGCTGCAGTGGGTAATGATGGGAGGTGGAAGAAGAAAACAAGGAGAGAAGAATTCCTCCGCCAGTATTACGGGACTTCAGTTGCATGCATTCTAATAGCCAAGTGTGTGACCCATCTGTGGATTCTCAAATCTATAGATAGAAGCCATACTGACAAACCTAAAAAATTCCTCAGGGTTACAAAAAATTCTGAAATCTTAAAAAAGGGGATGTTTTAAAACCCCAATTTAATAAAAGGAGCACCTGTATCTTTAAGAAATGGATGCCTTTAGTGTCTGTTGCTAGGCAACC
Organism: Sphaerodactylus townsendi; assembly: GCF_021028975.2. Classification (NCBI taxonomy): domain Eukaryota; kingdom Metazoa; phylum Chordata; class Lepidosauria; order Squamata; family Sphaerodactylidae; genus Sphaerodactylus; species Sphaerodactylus townsendi. The sequence continues at coordinate 60,784,782 of NC_059434.1, forward strand.
ACAACAGTTTGGCCAGCATTCCAGACTTAGCTTTTACTTGGTTTCTGTGAAGAAATGACCACTCATCACTTGAGGTGGCCTGTTTGGCACAGACCAGAGCCTGGGAGTTTGCTGTCATGGATTTGGCTTTTTGTAATAGGCTCCCTGAAGAGGTAAGAGGCTCCCCTCCTTGGAGATCTACTGGAAGGCTTCCCTGTTTTAGACCAGACATCTTTTAATGTGGGGGGATTTGGGGCTTGCTATTTTATTTTTTTATTTTAGCTGAGGATGTTTCAACCATTATTGTAAACTGCCTTGACCAACCAGAAAGATGGGATAGGCACATTTTAAAAAACAAATAAGGCAGAGGGAGAGATGTCAAAACACTGGCCTTGCTTAGCTGTTTCTTTGCTGTTTCTTTGCCTTTCAAAGTTTGGTTCAGGCTTTTGGACCTAATCAAGTTATTTAAAGGCTTCTCTCTGGGAATGTTCATGTCAAGCTGACTTGCAGTTTGCAGAGAGAGATAAGGGATCATCATACACAGGTGCAAGTGAGAGTACAACCAGTGGGGCTCAAGGCCAGAGATCAAGAGAGAGTTTCATACATTCAGTCTCATTAGTGAAAGAAACCCTGAGCACATGATTGTGAATATGTGTTCATTACCCTGGATAGCGAAGTTTCACTCCCTAGCGTTGTGTACTGTGTGTTTTGCTTTTGACCTTCACTCCAAAGCCTTCTTGTGGGACAAGGGGGCTTTGACAGGGGACAGGTCCCTTTCCAGGGCTGCTTTGTCCTTTGAGGGATGATTCATTGCCACCAAGCCAGGCAACAATCATCAGGCAACTTGATCCCACCAGAACTGCTTCACTTACTCAGGTCTGGCTGCTTGCTGCTAACAGCAGCCACACCATGAAAGCCAATGCAATGCAATGGTTTGAATGTCAGATTTAAGACCTCAAATGCCCGCTGTGCTGTGGAAACTCACTGAGTGACCTTGGGCCAGCTACATATTCCCAGCCTGAACGGTAAATGGTATAGGTTTGAGTTTAAAAAACAAAACAAAAATGAATTATGCCCATGCTTTCCAAAAATGTCCTTAATTCTTCACTCCTGCATTTTATTATGCTGGATAACGAATTGTCCTCTTGTGGATTCATAGCACATGTTTCTCTTTTGCACTCAACACCCAGGGTACTCCAAGGTTTGCAAATTCCTTGTCACTGAACCAGATTCAGTTGTGCTTGAGATGGGAGATTGAAAGTTGGACAGGAATGGTCCTTAGGCGCTACCGCTACAAGTTAAGCAGCAAAGGACCACATCATCTTCCTTCATCTTCAGAGTACTACGAGATCACAGACAATCCACATATTCCTTGGGGCTCAGTGATTCTCTCAAGTGCTCTGGACAGTTCAGGATTTGGAGATGTTGGGATCCAAGCCAGAGTACCTCCATTTTGCAGTCTCCGCTATACTTCACCATTGTTTTCTCTTCCCCTCATTGTTTAACATACATACATTTCTGTCACCTTGGTGTGATGAAGAGTGGCGACCAATAATGCTCTCTGCAGTATTTTTAATTGGAAGACCCAAGGATATACATATATTAAGTCTAACTCACATATTACTGGCTACAAATGCTCAAGCTAGTGCATATCTGCTAAAAATGTGTAGAAGTGTCCACCTCTCATAACAAAATTATGTACAGGGTTATGCATTCCTTGCATACATCCATGCTTGCAGTTTTAAGCATGCTTTAGGACACTGCAGTGCCCAGTACTCACAGCAACCTCCTCTAACAAATGAAATTATTCAAATATCTTTTCTTTAAAATGAGCAGTAGAAAAAATCTACAGCAGTTAAGGTATAAATATGTGTGATACAAGGATGATAATCTTGCCAAATAAAGTGGAGCTGACAACAACATCCTTGCGTTCTTTCTTACTTTCTCTCATAGCTGAAGGGAGCTGCAAGAATCTGTGGTATGAAAGTTGTCTGCCTCATACTCTATCTTCATATACCATGTGCTAGGCCTCCTGACAGACCAGATTACATTTAAAATATTTTGGAAGGCCTGCTGCCTTTGTTTAATGCAAAAGCTTGCTTCTCTTCCATGGCTACGGTAGCTGTGTTGTTTATTGGACATCTGAAGCTAAGGAAGTCTTGTCCACAGACAGAGCCAATGACAGCCCTATCTCAGGACAAAAGGTATATCAGTCAGTATTTAGCTAGTCATAGTGTTTGTTTATCTTGTCCTTCCTTCAAGAAGCTGGCACTTCACAGGTAGGTCACAAACAGATGTCATGTGGCATGCTTGTGAGGATGAGTACAAGCTGAGAAATCCTTGGGCTCACGTTGCCATCCCTCTTCCCCCATTCCGAAAACATACATCTCGCAAAACCTTTTTTAGGACCGTGCAAACTTCTTGCTCAGCCCAGGATATTTGGACCATGCAGAAACAACCTCAGTGTATTGAGCAGAACGGGCTGGGAAGGCTTAAGGGTTAAGAGATCCTTGGAATCCTGACCCCTGAAGATGGTGATCTAGATGAAGGAGATATTAATGCAAAAGTTTCTCCGAAAGTTAGCTGCCATGTTCTGCAGCAAGTTAACAGTGGTCTGACAGGCAAGGGAAACAGGAAACTGACAAAGCCACAAACACTCCTTCATTTTAAATCATGATAATCTCTACCACATCTCTCTAGGTCTGACTGGTTTTCAATGAACAGTTGCTCTGAGAGCTTTGTGTTTGCCTCAGGGTCTATGTCATGAGGATAGATTTACCCCTGAATTTTCTCAGAAGAGAGACAACACATTTTCACATGCTAAGGTAGAAAAAATATATTGTGATATCACTCCCTTGTGTCATAACCATATCATACTAGCTTCTTCTGTGGCTTGAGGAGGTTTTCCCATGACCACAATTTAATGGGCTGTAAATTTCCCAGACACCGCTGTGCAATGTTTTCCCATTTGAAAGAAAAATAAACTGAAACGTTTCTCAGTTCAAAAGCAGTTCAATCTTTTGCGAGGATATTCACTTCTATAGCAAATCATAATGCATACAAATTATTCATTTTGTTCTTTACTTACTTGGTTTATACCCCACTGTTGTCCTCTATGGGGACCCAAACCAGTTTATATTCTTCTCCTTGTCTCCATTTTGTCCTGGTGGGCCACTGCGAGTAGCAGAGTGCTGGACTAGATGGACTCTGGTCTGATCCAGCTGGCTTGTTCTTATGTTCTTATGTCCTCACACCAACCTTGTGAAGTAGATTAGGCTAGAAGAGAATGCCCCAAGAGCACCTAACAAGACTCCAACGCAGGGTGGGGATTTGAACATGAATCTCAAAGATCCCAATTTGACATTAAGCTCTACACTGTACTTCATTTTGAAATGATACCATGACTGACCATCAGAGCCGTAGCGAGGAGGAACTGTGCCCTGCTTGTGTGCCCTGTGTCCCTACCATACCCCAGAACACCCTGCCCCAGAACTTCCCGCCCCACCCCCGCCCTGGCACACGTGCGGTGCAAGACGACCCCCCTGTCCCCGGGACACTATGCCACTGCTGACCATTACACTCAGTATGGAGCCTTCTGATGGCAATCTCCAGTAGTAAACACTGGGTGGCCATCATCCCATGTTTAATTTTATTTATTTGGCTTATAGGCTGCCTTTCCCCATATGAGCTCAAGGCAGGCGGCGGGGTAGCTACAGAAAATGGTGTCTGGGGCAAGCACTGAAATTGCGCCCTTGTGGACTACACTGCCTCAGTGCAGCCTCTCTGTGGAGCCGCGGAATCCTGGGGGAGATAGTGCTGAGTACCCCTAGTTGTTGGAAGGAAGGAAGGAAGGAAGGAAGGAAGGAAGGAAGGAAGGAAGGAAGGAAGGAAGGAAGGAAGGAAGGAAGGAAGGAAGGAAGGAAGGAAGGAAGGAAGGAAGGAAGGAAGGAAGGAAGGCAGGCAGGCAGGCAGGCAGGCAGGCAGGCAGGCAGGCAGGCAGGCAGGCAGGCAGGCAGGCACGCTGGGAAGAATGGAAAGATGGAAGAGAATGAAAGGCAGGTAGACACAATGGAAAGAAAGAAAAGAAAGAAAGAATCAGACTACAGGGATTAGTTCTCCTGGACGAAATGGCAGCGTTGGAGGGTGAACTCTATGACATAACATCCCTGCTACAACCCTCCCCAAACTCTATCCTCCCCAGGTACCACTCCCAAATCTCCAAAAATTTCCAAAGCCCAAGCTGACAGCCCGAGCTTTATTAGTTCTGGAGCTACGCCCTGCTTCAAATTCTGCTGTTAGTAGAAAAAACAACAACAACACTAGCTAGGAGGCCTTCCACTGATCACCTTATGACATTGAAAATATGGATATTGTATAGCCCCGAAAGATTCAGGGCTAAGTGGACATAGTTGGGGGTGGGGGGTGGGGGGTGGGGCTTCCAGCTTGTGTGTGTATTCTGTGTTGGTCTGGATCCCAAAGCATATTGATTTTGAACGCTTCATCCAGCAAAGTTTCACATGACTTTCAAAGACTAAATCAAAAGTCAAATCAAGTTAACAGTCCAATCCAAGATAAGACCTCATATAACAGCTCAGGGTTGCCAGTTCTGGGCTGGGAAATTCCTGGAGGTTTGGGGAGCAGAGCCTGAGGGAAGGAGGACCTCATTAGAGTATAATGTCATAGAGCCCACCCTTCAAAGCTGCCATTTTCTCCAGGGGAACTGATCTCTGTAGTCTAGCGATTAATTGTAACTCCAGGAGATCTCCAGGCCCCTCCTGAAGATTGGCAACCATGCTTTCAGATCCTCTTACTGACACATTTACCCTAGTTTAGTACACTAGAATGCATTGCTTAGACTGTCTAACTCCTCGAACTCATGAAAAGGGTTACATAAAGACTCAATGTACACAGCTCTGCTATCTCTTGCTCCTTGAAACTGTGAAAGGAAAGCATTTAATTGAATTCTGTTTTAACTTTGGTCTGAAGTTTCAGGGAAAGAAGAGATAACATTCCCAGGAAGGCAAAATATTTTTTTAATGCCAGCTTCATTAACTACTGGGCTGCTGAAATGAGGGTCACTTTTCCCACACTGAAGGAAATGCAGATCCTTAATTGCATTTTATTTAAATTATTGCTTTATTTCAAACATGTTATGCTTGTTACCAATTTAATATGGCCACAAGCACAAATTAATTATACCTGGCAGCTTACTGGAGGGAAGTTATAGGAATCCGTGTTTATGCTGTTTCGGTAATAATGCGTACCTTTAGTTTATACATTTAAATAAGTTCCTCCCAAATCACACATAAATGTGAACAGCATCCATGTTTCCATGAAAATTGGATTACTCTTGGCATATTCATCACAGAGACTCTTGAGTGCATCTTTTCAGCATTCAACAATTTCATTTTCTGCAATTTTTACAGCTAGAGGATAAACAATAAATGTTTGTCTAGATTTTAAGTCTAGAAAGAAATCTTGCTTTGTTTTTTCCCAGTATTAATACACATTTATGATCTGTTTTCTGTATATTCTTTTGGTATTCTTTTGTCCATAGTGCAGACATACTGTCACAGTGGTTCCCAAGCTTTTCAGTATGGTGATCCACTTGGTATGGTACCCCATTCCGGGCTGGCCCAAGTTTTTTTGCATTCTAGGCAAATTGTGACCTTAGCACTCATGGTTCAGCATTCCATAGTCTACAATGGTTAACTAGATGTTTTTGAGAATCCAACAAGCATCATACAGAGGGTGAACCCAAACCAAGTAGCATTCCAACATAAAGAGCCTATGCATATGGAGGTTCAATTCCAACCTTTAACTACCCTCTATTACTCCTTTTAATCCTTCCTAAGATTCTAAGAAATTCACTCTAGTCATCATCAGGGCACATTTTACTTGATCAACATGTATATACAGTGAAGAGTAAAAAAGAGAAATAATATATTGAAGGTACTGTCCCCAGGTTTCCAAAATACAAAAGAGAGCAATGGAAAGGACAGAAGTGGCCATTAGGATGGGCTGGCCTTCAACCCATTTTTAGAGGTTTCATGACCCACTTTTGGGTCCCATCCCACAGGTTGGGAAAACTGATCTAAAATACTGTATTTGGATCTTGCATCTTTTCCATTAGTGGCATGAAAGCTACTGCATCTGAAATGACTCACACATCAGTCTAAGACATTTTCTGCTGGTTTCCTCCCCTCCCCCTTTTGTCCTGGCACTCTGTCTACCTGTCATGAAAATGATGTCCAACCCATCTGGAGGTTCATCATTCATATTGCATGTAAACTACAGGTGGACTATAAGGTGTTTGCTTTTGAGACTATGGTATTTCTTCATTGCATAACAGTTCTGTCTGTGCTCTGAAGGACACTGGGTGCACCATTACATCAATGAATCTGAAGCAGTGGCAGCATTAGTTATCTTAGCTGCATGTTAAATCAAGTTCAGATGGAACTGAATGAAAGTAAAAGCATACATCACAACCAAGAAATTTCATATCTGTCTTTTGAAGTTCATGGAGAAGTTCATGAAGTGGACAATGGATTCTGCATTCACTTCAGTGAGATGAGTTGGCTCCATATTAAAGGAAAGACTGTATGGTTCATTGAAGAAGGACACACTTTGCTTGCAAAAGGTCCCACATCCAATCCCAGGTGGTAGCAGGTATAATCAGGGCTGCTAAGAACCACCTACAGACAAAGGCCTCCAATAACCCCTAACCTATATTTCATATGAAAATAAATCACATGGCTTGTAACTAGCAGGAACGGGCTGATATTGGGTTATTAAGCTGGCCCCCAGCTTCAATGAGTCCAGGGACGCTGTTGCTATTATACAAGGAATGGATCATTTAAAGCAGACAAGAGTTACGAAAGACAACTCCCCTCGTTATTCCTCCTTGAGATGGAATTTGGGGAAGAGAAGCAGGTTCAAATTAGCAAATTAGCAACTTGCTGCCCAATCGCTAGCTGTTCCGTTTTTATCTTTTTTTCAGTCTCCATAGATGTTATAGAAGACTGTTTTCTGCCTGAGGCCATGAAGATGTAGATGAACCAAATGGACTGATCATAAGTGGACTGAACTGATCATGGACTGATCATAAGTGGACTGATATTAAAAAGCGGCTTATGCCATTGGGAGATACCTATGCCATTGGGAGGTATTTTGTGCAGAGTTACGTTCTTCTAAATCAGTGGGCTTAGAAGGGTGTCAATCTGTTTGTGATGGCACTGTAAAGGTCATAACCAGAATCTAAGATCTTAATTTCTGTCCCTAATGTTACATTCAGTTCAGTAGCAGCTGTTACGAGAAGATGAAAAGCAATGAGAGGAAAGCCCTTTACCAGATGCAGCATATATTAATAGTAATCTGTGGTCTGTGTACTGGCACCACTGCATCTGAGGCTCTTAGATGTGGCCACTGTACATTTCACTGCCAAGGATCATTTCTTTTAATTGTCTACAATCATACAAACTACAAAAGACATCATTCTCAAGCATACACCCCCCCTTGCCAAATGAGTGTTCAAATGTATTCTTAGCACCTGAATGCATAGCATAACAAGCAGCAAAATTAAAATTTTAAAATATGCCACTGGATTTTCGTGAGCGCAGGGAAAACAGAACAAAACAAACAAATGAAAATAAATGAACTATCAAAGAGAAAGCATTCAAAGTCCAGACGTACATGATGTTTCAAAGCTTTCCTCTAAAATGGAATTGATCCTTTGTTCTCAGGGAAGGATTACGTTTTGAAGAGAGAAGAAAGAAAATGTAGCTATTTCTACCAACCTCACATCCTTAACAAATTATTTTTAAAATGCAGCTCCTCTGTGAGAGTTTTAAGCTGCTATAGGAAAAAAGCATGCATTATTAACAGACAGCCATACATAATACACTACCGAGCCACACAAGTGATAATCATTCCGCTAACTCATTCATTATACAGTTTTGAATCTTACAGTTTTAAACATTTTTTTACTTTAAAAAAAAAAACAGATCAGATTCCAGACTCACTGCAGATCAGTAATTCAAAGCCCAAGACTGCAACCCTGTTACTGACCTACCTGGGATTGAATCCTTTCACTTCCAGCCTGAAGAAGAGGAAGAGGAGGAGTTTGGATTTATAGCCCACTTGTCTCTCCTGTAAGGAGACTCAAGGTGGCTCACAAGCTGCTTTCCCTTCCTTTCCCCACAACAGACACCTTGTGAGGCAGGTGGGGCTGAGAGAGTTCCAAAGAACTGTGACTAGCCCAGTGGTGGCGAACCTTTGGCACTCCAGATGTTATGGACTACAATTCCCATCAGTCCTTGCCAGTATGACCAATTGGCCAGGCTGGCAGGGGCTGATGGGAATTATAGTCCATAACATCTGGAGTGCCAAAGGTTCGCCACCATGGGACTAGCCCAAGGTCACCCAGCAGGAATGTAGGAGTGCAGAAACACATCTGGTTCACAAGATAAACCTCCACCACTCAGGTGGAGGAGTAGGGAATCAAACCCGGTTCTCCAGATTAGAGTCAACCTGGTCTTAACCACTACACCACACTGTCTCACTGGATGTATTGGGAGAATTAGTTTGGCTGCAGCTCAACTTTGGGAAGCCTGGGACAATTTGCAGAAATCAGGAGGCTGCTGCAGGGAGCTCTACATTGCAAGGAAGATCATGCAGCTGTTAGATGTAGAATTCCCCTGAAAAAGATCATCACTTGGGAAACAGTTCAAATAAAAGGGATAGCTGAACCTGCCAAAAAAAAAAAGGAATGAAGGTAATAGCATTCTCCTGTTGATTGTCCCCATATCTGATGCTTAGAGATAGACTGCTTCTGTACAAGGAGGACTCATTTTATCTGTTATAGTGTATCCAAGGATGTGTATAATCCCTTTCATCTTCATCTAAGTGACCCTGTGTGGTGGATGCAAACCCCAACATGAGGGGGTGTAGACTGTGGAATGGATACTTCTTTCTGTTGCCATTTGTATCTGCTAAAGTTTTTAAACCTAACTTTCTAGAGAAAAAAACTAAAAAATACCAATTAATGAGGCCTTCTAAAATACCCCCAAACGTCCAGGCTGCCAAGGGAAGAGCAGCTAATTAGCAGATGACAACAGACAGCACAAAGCTAGTGGAAGCATAAGTGGGACTCAGCAAGGAAGCTGTGCCATCCTAATCCATGAACAGCCTGCTATAATTATTATTTTTAACTCTGGCCTTAAACTGGTATAAACATAAAGAAGATATTATTAAACTTGTAATCTCCAGCAAAAGGAACCTCATTTTGTTTAACAGCAAGCAGTGAGCATAGAAATGCTACTTCAATTAACACCACTGTAAATTCTCATTTAACACTTGGTAGGAACACTCCAGACTATTTTTAAAAAATATAATGAGATGATGTTCCTTTCAGGAGTTTCCATGCTATTATGCTATTAAGGCATTGATACCTATTAATCATGTTCTTAGAAAACCATTGATGAACACCATGTACACAAAGGCAGTCATTTCTTCTCTCAGCCATATTTTTCTTCATTGACTGAAATATGGCTTTTTAAAGAGAGCTTGGGTCACTCATATGGGACTTCAAGCCTGAGATAATGTTTATATCAAAGGGCATAGAGACCTCCTTTGGCTGGGGTAGGGTGGATTAGAAATCAAAATGAAAAGCCAAATGTGGATCACAGATCAAAAGAGTAGAACCAAAACCCAAAGTATGGAGCTCAGAACTGGATAAGCAAGGAAAACCATGGACTAAATGGACATGTCTGGAACAAAATCTGGATCTAGGAAGGTAGGTGAAAAGTAAGTTGGATGAATGTAATGCCACAAAGACAAATGCCTTGTCTCTTGATATATGATTGGATAGATCCAGTAAGCTCAATCTAACCCAGTTCCATTCCTTATTACCTCATCCTACATAGCTTTTGTTCAAGTAGTTTCCATGACCCCTGAAAAGCCTTTTAGGATATCAAAGGCTATGCTCCTTTTTTCACCCATAGAAAAACTGACTGGATCTTACCAGCAACAGTGCTGTTTAATTTTTGAGTTCTGTCTTTAATAATCAACATGATCCTAGATCAGGGAGCAGTAAATATTGGAAGCCTCAATTCTTTCCCTTTAATAATAAGTCCATTTAACCTAAGATCTTGAGCAAAGGGATGCCTTAATTCTAACACAAAGGCTCCTTCAAGTATTATAGCATTTCTCCTGTAGATCGGGAGAATGTTGGTAATATTGACAGGCATGTCTCAAATCACAGCTCCCGAGATCAAGTTTATCTCATATTTTCAGACACACAAATGGTCTTCCAATTGTTACATAAAACACATGGTTGAACTTCAGTGGGTCAAAAAATAGGAACATATCTTTAACAGCGATATATGAAGTGTCTTCAGTTTAGGCAAAATTCTAGCATCCCATAAATAAAGGAAGAACTCTACTTCCCTGCCAGCTTTTGATCAAGTCATGGCCTTATTCTGAAGAATGAAAGTGTGCCCAAAGCCAAAGCTTTGGGACTTGGGAGTACTTGAAGGGAATGTAGTAGTAAGAACTCTGCTATCAAATGGAACAGGTATGCATTATGCTGTTTGAATTTGAATTCCCATCCTTCACAAATGAGATTAGCTATTGTATTTATTATGGAGATTCTGAAGCTATTTATGACTGTTATTTGCTCACAAACTTGAAGTCTGACTAAATGGGGGGAATCAATGGCCCATTATGCATAGAGCACTTCGCTTTGCCGTCAGGTCATAGTGCAGTGATGGCGAACCTTTTTGAGACTGAGAGCCCAAATTGCAACCCAAACCCCACTTATTTATCGCAAAGTGCCAACCCAGCAATTTAACCTGAATGCTGAGGTTTTAGTTTAGAAAAAAACGGTTGGCTTCCTCTTCCTCCGCCCCACCTGCTTGTACAGGGGCCAGCCTGCTCTAGCCTCCAGCAAGTCCCGCGTGCACCTCTCTGTGCCTCTCTAGCATCTCTGCCTCCTCTGCGCCGCCCCCCCCCCCAGGCAGCAGCCACCCGGAGCACAGGCACCAGGCCCGCCAGCCAAGTCCTCCCTGCTCACCACGGTGCGCGCACGTCACGCTTAGTGGCCCAGGCCAGCCTAGGTGTGTGTGTGTGTGTGGGGGGGGGGGGGTGACGAACTCTGTTTGTATGTGCCCACAGAGAGGGCTCTAAGTGCCACCTCTGGCACCGTGCCATAGGTTCGCCATCACCATCATAGTGGGTCTCCTCACATTTGTCTGTTTACATGCAAGTAGATGCCCCACTGCCTGCTGTGCGGATTGGTTCCAGGTTGCTCCTAGTCGTCACAAGATTGCCAGCTTTGATTTTAAAGCCCTTTAAATGTTTATATCGTTATATAATTATTTCTGCATGATATCGATATTTCTGTGTTATATCAATATTGCTGTGTTTTTCACAAAAGCCAATAGAAAGGCAAGAAGTTGAGGGTGAGAAAACACGTGCATGTTCTCCTTCTCTGTCCAAGGAAGGGATTTTTAAAAAACTATTTCAAGCCACTTTGAAACAGCCATGAACAAAAGAAGCAGATACAACTGTGGCCTCAGGGAAGAGGTGGACTGACCTTGGTGGAGCACTGGCGGGGGGCGGGCACACCCTGATGGGGTCCTTTTTGCTGCTCTCTTTAGTGGGGAAGCTGGCTGCCAGGGGTGCTTTGTCGGTGCTGGAGTATAGTGGCTCTGCCCTACTCCTCCCTTGTGCTGCCATTGCTTCCCCCTCCTCTCGGTCTCTCTTTTCCTTTCAGGCGTTTTCCAGGGACAAAATATCCTAGAGGAAAACTAGAATGAAACACACCGGGATGTTTCTATCTCAGTTTCTCCCTCCGCACAGCAGCCCGTTAGCGCGTTCAGGCCAGCAGGAAGAACTCCAGGTGATTACACACGGTTTACTTTCATTTTCCTTGCCAACGTTGCCATGCATGCGTGAACTGTCCCATTTTTCTGACATTCTGATTGGCTGCAGGCAGCGAGGCAGGAACAATAAACCAGTCCGTCTCCCATGGTATTTGCATGGGAGCAGGAGCAGCACGGTTTTTGTCAAAATAACCGCCAATTTATTGTTTTTTTTAAAGCCATGGGATAAGGAAAATCTTGTAGGGCGGATCTGAATTAGACCAGGAAGCCGTGTGGAAATAATGGCCAAACCGGGATGTTTCACCTCCTTATCCCAGGATATATGGTCTGTGCGGAAAATGCCTGACAGTTCTCTTGCTGTTCCTCCCTCGCAGAGCAGGGAGCAAGAAGTGTGGAGGGAAGACTGGGAACCCTGAAACAGGGAAAAAATCAGGGTTTGTCTGCTCTTAGGAACCACAGGGCTTCCAGGATATGCAGTGCTGTAAGCAGTGGTGGGATCCAAAAATGTTAGTAACAGGTTCCCATGGTGGTGGGATTCAAAAAGTGGCGTAGCGCCAATGGGGCTGGGCAGGGCACGACGGGGGCATGGTCGGGCATTACAGGGGTGGGGCATTGCTGGGCGGGGCTGTGGCAAGGACGCAGCCGCTGCGTGGTCCTTGGGCGGGAAATGAATGCATGCAGACGCAGGTTGCCACGCACACCGGTGCACCTCCTGCTAGACTGCTTCAAGTTCTGCGCGCTACTGCTGAGGAGCGGAGGAGGGGCGTAACTAAGGCAAAAGTCACGTGGCAAAATCACCAATTAGTAACCCCCTCTCAGCACACACAAATAATTAGTAACCTACTCTCGGGAACCTGTGAGAACCTGCTGGATCCCACCTCTGGCTGTAAGTGTGAGTATGTCTGAAAATGTACCAGACCTACGTCTTTACCATGATTCTGCAGCATTAGGCTGGGTTAAAGAATGGGTATTGTTAAAAAATTATAAAATATTAGATCTTGAAGGATATAATCTTCCGAAAGGATGGCACTCATACCTATGGCCAAATAAAGACAAACAACAAACACCAGGCAAGATTTTTAAAAATCATTTTATTAGGCAGGCACTATTAAAAATATGGAATAAGTATAGAAATATATTTTATAACGGAATCCCCTTGTGGATCTCAAGACTGGAAGCCCTGCTAGGCGGCGAAAGATCAGCAGTACATCAATGGCCTCGATATTCAGATGTACTTTTATGGAACCAGGAAGTACCTATATTAAAAAATAGAGAACAAATAATATGGAATGGACAAATATGCCACTGGTATACGTACTGCCAAATAGAAAGTAACTTTAAGACAGATAAATCTAATTGGGGGATCATGAAACGGAAAATAGAATTGGATAACGTATTAACAAGAACGGAAATAAAAAATGTGAGTACCATATACAAAATACTTCTACTACAGAATACAGAACAGGAAGAGATAAAACATAACATGGTACAGTGGGCGGAAAATGCAGGGAAAGTAATCTCGCATGAACAATGGACACAACACTACAAATATACATACAAACTCACACCTAGCTCGCCACTTTGGCAAAATAGTATCAAGAATGTATTATAGAACGTATCTCACCCCAATACTATTCAATAAAATAAACCAAAGCATTCCACCAAAATAAGCTGGAAATGTGGGAACAAACAGGGTAATGCAGTTCTATCATTTTATGGTGGGCGTGCACCGAAAGTCAAAAAATACTGGGAGGAGATACACTTAACCCAATAATTAAAATAATAAAAATAAAGGATATAAAAAAATTGATAATGTGCTTACCTATTTAGGCCCGGCGATGTTGGAAATAAAACTTTCAAATCACCGTAAACACCTATTGTTTCACATGATCTCTGCAGCCCGGATCGTACTGGCACAGAGGTGGAGAACCCAAAAAATCCCGACAATGCACTAATGGATACATAAGATGCAACCAATTGTACATTATGGGGACCAAAATATCATTTCAATTAAAAGAAATGGTAATTTAAGGAACAGTATAAAGCTGATATGGCAAACCGTAAATGGTCCAGACTTATATTTTTAAGAAACTTACGATATGACAATATATCCAGCTTGATATTAATGATTTAAGATAGGAGATTTAATAAAAAGTTAACTTTTTGTTTTAACTATAGAAATGTTATATATAAGGAATGTAGAGTGGAAGTCCGGGGTGGGGGTGGGGTGGGGATACAGAGGGGTGGGTGGAGGGTCTACATAGGACAAGAATAGCAATGCATTGTATTAGAGGAGGATATTATTAAATAGACGAAATGTTAGGATAATTTTGCATGGATTATATGGAATTTATGGAACATTTGAGTTAATTCTTTCAATATTCATGCTTTGATTTTTGTTATCCTCTGACTCTTGTACAATAAAAAAAATTAAAAAAAAATGAAAATGCACCCTCATTGCACAGCAGAACACCAATGATAATCAGCTAATATATGTAATTCTGTATAGGTTTTAGTTTTATTGACACTTGTTATTGTTTTAAAGCCATCATGACACAGAACGCCTCCTCTGGGCAGGTCTTAAAAGTCCAAGCCCTCTAAAGATGAAAAACTAGTGATCTTATTGCCCATGGCTCATTAGCTGACAATCATCAAGTTATCTTCTCAGGTCTTTGTCTTCAGCACCAGCTTTCCCCTCAGGCTCCTATATCAAATTCCATTGTCTACTCTATACCTTTTCTTTACCACCCTATCTCTACAATGTTAAAATCCTACACCCAGGCCATCAATCACCATGGTTTGGCTTGGAAGAGGTTTCTGCCTCGGCCTCATGCAGAGAGAGAAGGGGGAGGAAAAAGAGCTTGAGCACCATACTATTCCACTGACTCTTTCCTAGTTCTTCTCCCAACAGTATAGGGAGCCAGCTTTGGTGTGCTCTCCTCAGCCTTTTCCCTCAGATATTTCAAAGGTCCTATTCCAAAGGCTTTTCTCTACCCAGAAGCCCTTTGGGGATAGCCTCTGAGTAATCTCTCCCCTACCATTCTCTTTTTTGCCCTGAGGCAAGACCTTCTGGCCAGCTGATTGTCAGATAGCTACTGTCACTAACCAGCTGGCCAGTGGGTAAACCTTTCAGGAATTTGTCTGTAGCCTTATTTGGCCTGTTGGACATCAAGCTTGACCCTATGGGGAACCAAAGAGGATGGCTGTGACATCATCATGACTGTTCCCCAACACTGCTCTTATGGTGAAAACCCATGGGAGACACATAAACAAGCCCTTCCATTTTTTTAGAATGAAAAGCAGCTATATGAGGCCAACATTTGGAGGTATGGTTGGTAGATGGGATGCTTAACCCTTTCCTCTCCTGCCCAAAATCACTCTCCCCAACTGCCTTTCCATCTGCAAAGAAAAATACTGGATGATTGCATTTTCAATCTCAAGGGACTGTTAGAGAGTTGAATATTTAAGCAAGACCTGATTTTTTTAAAACATTCCTTTCATAGATATCATTACTTTACTTTCCAAAATATTAATTTTATGTTGTATCACCTTAGATCAGCTCATTTACTGTTCAATCCTAAGCATGTTTACTCTGAAGAAAGTTCCTTTAAACTCAAAGTGTAGTAAGTATACTTAGGACTGCAGCTGTAATTACTATTTTTGACTGTTTAAAAATATTCCCTGTTGACTCAGATTTTGATTTTTTTTGCTTAAAACACAGACAGCCTTTTGCTATAGTTCAATTTTGTTCAATGCCACTATTATTATTTGTTTAACAATTATGTAATATTTATTGCATGGCTTCCAATAGTTTAGTGCTTAGCCCAGTGTTATTATTTTAGAAATGACATTAAATCAGGTCTCTTCCCTTCATTCCCTCCCTTTTGGTGTTTGTTCTTCTCTTTAATTTTATTCATACCAATTACTTTGAAGTTAATTAGACTATTGGGATATGTAAAAGAGAGTCCGTTATTGATTCACTCTTAATGCCTTTGGAATCTATTTTCTGCATGTAACATTATTGACTAAGTCACTTTTACTAACATGTTGTGATAGCTTTGAAAATGTTCAGCATGGTGCCATGTTTTATCATATTAACACCAACTGCATTTTGATTGGCTGCTTAGAAGAGGGGGCCCAACCTTTTTGAGCCTATGGGCACCTGTGGAATTCTGAGAAAAGTGGTGGCCACAACCACAAAGTGAGTGCATAGGAGGCAGAACCA
This sequence comes from Sphaerodactylus townsendi, assembly GCF_021028975.2. Lineage (NCBI taxonomy): Eukaryota > Metazoa > Chordata > Lepidosauria > Squamata > Sphaerodactylidae > Sphaerodactylus > Sphaerodactylus townsendi. Next base: position 60,800,868 of record NC_059434.1, read on the forward strand.
CACAAAAAAACCCACAGAGGAAGCCCAAGTTCAAGGGAGAGAAAGAGTAATTTAAAAACTTACATTGGGACAGAGAAGCGAATGGGAGAATAAAACCAACAATGTTGGCCGTCAAAACTATATGATTTAAATCTAAGTACTCAATCAGAACTCCAAGGGCCAATCAGAAACCTTGCTGGGGAAGAGCTATGCCTGGTCCCATCCACTCCTTATGAGGAGAGTCTTAGAGAGCTGGGTATGTTTGGAGAAGAGCAGATTAAGGGGTGACATGACAGCCACATTTAAACATTTGAAGAGATGTCTTGTTGAAGAGGGAGCAAGCTTGTTTTCTGCAGCAACAGAAACTAGGACAAATATTAATGGATTCAAACCATGAGAAAAGAGATTCCACCTAAACATTAGAAATAACTTCCTGAAGGTAAGGACTGTTCGACAGTGGAATATGCTGCCTTGGAAGGTGGTGGAGTCTCCTTCTTTGGGGATTTTTTAAACAGATGCTGGACAGCTGTTTGTTAGAAGTGCTTTGATTGTGTGTTCCCACATGGCAAGGGTTTGACTAGATGGCCCTTGTGGTCTCTTCCAACATTATGATTATATGAAACCCAGATTTCTGAATTTGCACATGCCAAAGCTACAAAATATAATACCTTGCCCTATTCCCAGACAATTACATGTCATGAAGGATGCATGGGAAATAAATAAATAAATAAGCAAGCAAATAATAATAATAAAAGCCTAAAATTTGTGATTGCAGCATTTGGATCACTTCATGCGAGACATCAGAGTGGTTAAAATCCCTGTCATCTCAGGATGACATATGTAATGGTGGAGGCAGATCATGCATTTTCTGGACTCTTCCAATTTAGTGGAAGCGGTTATGCAAGCATTTTCTATTGCATTGACTTGGAGCACCGGTAATGGACATAGCTTATGCTGACTAGCGAGCGAGACACACGGACACACTATTTGGAGAATAGATCAATGGCTTGCTGAAATGCTAGTTTGTTCATTCCAGCAGTATTTCTATCTCTCCTCTTGACAGCAATCATTCGCACTGAAAGGAAACCGTGAATGGGACCTCAAGGAATATCGTTTTCAGTCATTAGTCCTGTTGCTGAATAAATTAATTAGAACCTTAAAGAGAGAGAGAGCTAACCCCCCCCCCTCTGGCTTCCACCCACAAGTCCCCTGAAGTGTCAACATTTTGGATTTATTTATGAACTTCAAAACTTTAGGTGTGACGTGGTGTGTCTCTAAGCAGCCGGCAGCTGGCATTTCGCCCAATTCCCCCTCCTTTCTCCTTCTTTCATGTGGGGAGGAGATTACACTTTTGTTGCTGTTTGTACTCTTTACCTGAAGGGTGATTCTTTGGGGAGGGGGATGTGGCTTCTGTATGCCCTATTTTGGCAGCCTTCCAAACCACATGTAAGTGATGTATCTGTCTGCAGCCTTTTCCCCAAGGCTCTTTCCTTTGAGATATGGAAATTAATGTATCAAATCAATGGCCCTTCTATTGCAACGGTCCGTGTCTAGGCGGGACTTCAGTCAAACATATAGACAACACACTTTCTCTGGGTGCTCAGAAACGTATGCTCCACTGAGAATAGTGCGTTTTTAAATCAAAGCTTTTCTCTGATACATCTTTGTGGGTATATTGGATCACAGAAAATGGCAGATTTATTCATTTAAAATGTTTATAGATATACATATTGTACAGACACATATGCATATACGCATATTCTACTTTGAGTTACAGTGGTTCTTTGAGGTTACAACCAGAGGTCTTTTCTATTCTGGTTACCTGAGATCCATTTAACAAGACACCAAAAAAATGAACCTGTGATCTTATACATGGAGATGTGAGATATGGTCCTTCATTGGTTAAAAGGAAATATAGTAGGCCTGCTTTTTCAGTTCTATGGCTTATCTCAGCTCAGATTTGTACTGTATGGATCCTGTATGTTTAGGGTCTATCACATCCCAAAGTATCTTGAAGATGTGTCCTCTCTTTGATCTGTATCAGTACTGTGTGGCACCATCATTTTAATTTCATCATGTTTTACAGCAAAATACAAAAATGTCAAGGGAAAATATGGCAATAGTCACAAGTCTGAATAAGTTAACAGGTATACTATTATAGTTGTGTGTTTATTCAACTACATCAGGGGTAGGGAACCTGCGGCTCTCCAGATGTTCAGGAACTACAATTCCCATCAGCCTCTGTCAGCATGGCCAATTGGCCATGCTGGTAGGGGCTGATGGGAATTGTAGTTCCTGAACATCTGGAGAGCCGCAGGTTCCCTACCCCTGAACTACATATACCCCATTTTTCTCTCACACTGGGGCTCAAAAAAGTTTATGCTTGTGAGTCACAACTGACTCATATGGGCTTCTGACAGGATGGCGCATGCAGAGTTATAGACTGTGAGCCACATGCCAGAAGCCAAGGCCAAGGGCAATTTGGCTCTTGAACTTTGAACAAGCCTAGGCTAAGCCAGCATGGTATACTGGTTTACTGTGGTAGACTCTAATCTAGAGAACCAGGTTTGATTCCTCACCCCACCACATGAGTGGTGGACTCTAATCTGGTGAACCAGGGTTTGTTTCTCTACTCCTCCACATGAAGCCTGCTGGGTGACCTTGGGCTACTGACAGTTCTCTCAGAAATTTTTCAGCTCCACTACCTCACAAGGTGTCTGTTGAGGGGAGAGGGAGGGAAGGAGTTTGTAAGCCCCTTTGAGACTCATTACAGTTGAGAAGAGCAGGGTATAAATGCAAACTCTCTTCTCTACCAAATGAGTGAAGGGAAGATGCCCAGCCTATGGCTCAGATAGTCCCTCTCTCCTTTTTCCTTAAGAAGATTATTGACATCTGATATAACAAACAATGGGGTCATTTCAGATTTTTGTAAAGCTAGGTTTCATTGAAGGGAATAAGATTCTCACCAAGCCTTAAAATACCTGTTCTTGGGTACATTCAACAATTAACTGAAAAGCACTGAATTTTACGGGTATTAAAATATGATAAACATAGCAAGTTTATCAGTACAAGTCAAATGTTACAATATTATTTCAGTGGAGGGATTTTTGCCAGTAATTAGCATATTTGATTGTTTATAACAAAATTAACACTATGTGAGCTGCAAAGAAATCGAGTTGCCCCTGAAAAATAACCAATGGGGTCTTAAACTTGGGCAAATGGAGAGACAGTCATTCTGCCTTTCCTAAATGCCAGCACTGATTATAAATAAATAAAGTGGAAATTAATTTAATATTGGTCTTTTTAGTGCCAGTCGACTTTGTGACACACTATTTGAAGACCATGTCGTTAGTTAATTATTTTTGTGGCTTCCCCTGAAATAGCCCCAGGGTCTAGATTTGTCTCTTCCCTAGGACTACTTCCTGTGAACTTCCACCAAAGATTCAGGGAATGAATGGGACAAGTAGACTAGGGGTCACTATCCACTCACCATAAGCCGCGGGGTCACCTCTTTAAAAGCCACGGGGGTCCTGGACGCTCCCCACATCTCCGGCGCTCACTGCGCGGCTGCCAGGGATTTACCTCTCTCCCGCCTCCTGGCTGCGCGGCAAATTAGCTCCACTAAAAAGAGCAACTTTTTTAAAAACCCCGCGGGTGCCGCGGGGTTGTGGGGAACCTCGGCTGTTTGCGCGCGGCTGATTCGCCAGACGCGCAGCTCCACGGCCAATCAGGAACAGGGGAGCCATCTTGTTAAGTGGGGGTGTCCCCGTCTAAAAGGGCGCGTAGTGATGACGTAGACACGTGTCGACATCCAGTCGAAGTCACGTCTTCACGTCTCAACTTGTTCAAAGCCCGTGCCGAGCAAATGGAAAATGTCGGCGCCGAGCGAATGAGGAAGTACAAGAGGCGTGCGTGCGAGCTGGCTTCTGCTTTCACTTCCAAACACTGCTGATGACGTGTCTCCACAGAAAGCGCAGCCAACGATTTACTGCTGACGTCAGCATGTGCCGACGTCTTAATAGAGGGCTGTTAGCGCCTCTTTGATGACGTTCGCACTCACGCTTGTGCAAACCTATCATAAACAACCTCTTCCCAGCCAATCACACTGGAGACCCGCCCTCGGCTGGCCGCCACTTTCTCGTAACTCATGACGCACACGTTCGACGGCCAATCGGAGCGCTCCATTCCCCTCATTGCAACGGAACTCCTGCTCTTTGCTGCCCGCGTTATTTCAAGAATTGCAAACGTGTGGGGAACAAATGTCTCCGTGGTCAGAAGCCACGGAGGCTTTTCATTGCAGGGTCGCAGCGGCATTGCAGTTTAGTGAGGTAAGTGGGTAGTGGCCCCAGGAAACTCAGTGAACTTTTTTTTCCTTGTGTGATTCTGAAATTAATAACTCCTTCCCCCTACTTCTGATGGGAATGAAAGGATCCATTCATTTCAACAGGATATGAGAGATGAAATCACAAAGGGCCTGGCTTATATTAACAAAGTGTCCATACAATAATCTATTTATACGTCTATTTCTTGTCTTAAACAACTGAGCCAGTTCTGTGTTGACATCAGACTGAAAAACTAGACCAAACATTCAGGAGAAAAGTGAATGCTAAAGAGGGTAGCCATGTTTCTTTGATAATTTATTGTCCAATCCCACCCGATCCTTAGGGTTTAGAAAGGCTAGAATAATTATAGCAGTGCAATTTTTAAAAGAATACAGCATCCATCTACAAGATATCACGTTAAAACTGATCAAAACTATCCCTTTCAAGCTTAACTCTAGCTGTTACAAGACATAGCTAGGGTGAAGCCAAAATGAAGTTGTTTTAATCAGTTAATGAGGGCTGCAAGATAGCCCTGAGAGCCAGATCCATAGCATAAGATAGTTGCACAACCATGGGCCTAAAAACTCTTCTGTAAGGGAATCTATTGAGGAAGTTCTAAGACATTTTTATCATTCTGGGAGTATGAATTTAGTTTGTTCTTCCTTTGGGTAAGTATACATTTCCTCCTCCAGTCAAAACAACAATTTTGTTTCCCAAATTAAGGTTCCCTTCAGCAGTTTAAGCTTTTCTTTTGTCTTTCAGTCCCCAATCTAACCTTTAACCTCCCATTAACTCTCTCACTCACCAAAACATCTTTTCACTTTCCCACTGGAAGATTATTCTTTCCTATCCTCAAATTCATTCTGCTTGGAACCACAACCCCATGACCTTCCAGTCTTCCCTCTGGTCCTGTCAAGCCCTCTGCTCGATTTCAGTCCACCACTCTCTCAGCACCTCCTTTGCAAATCTCCTCACTTTCCCTCAGCTGCTTCTTACTGCCATTTTCTCAACCATCACGAAGTTTGTAACTTTAGCTCACTAACATGTGCCCCAATGGCCCAAAACTACAGCAATCCACTCTGTGGTGTGTTTTTCAAAGGCTTTCCCCCCCCCCCAAATATAACTTCTTCCTTTCATCTGTTACGCTAAGTCTTAAAACAAGGGACTCTTTCACTGCAGTAAACTATACTCTTTAAAGCAAATGCTGTGTTAAATTAATTTCATAGGTTTTCATGGCATAGATTCAAATTTGAATGTTTGCCAAGAAAAAGCAGCAAATTTAGAAAGTGCAACTTTTCAGTCATACACTAGGTCAGTGATGGCGAACCTTTTCGAGACTGAGCGCCTAAATTGCAAACCAAAACCCACTTGTTTATCGCAAAGTGCCGACACGGCAATTTAATCTGTATACTGAGGTTTTAGTTTAGAAAAAATGGTTGGCTCCGAGGCGTGCGTTACTCGGGAGTAAGATTCGTGGTAGTCGGTGGCTCTGCTCTGAAGCAACCATGCAACTCTTCCAATCACGACCCTAGGAGGGTTCACTCAGAAGCAAGCCCCATTGCCAGCAACCAAGCTTGCTCCCAGGTAAAGGATTGCACTTTAGTCGCAGGTAAAGGATCACGCATGAAAATCAGTGGGGTTTAACAGCACTTTCCAGAGTTGCCTACACTGCTTCCCCAAAACGAGGTCTTAGGTTTAATGCTAATAATTGTGCCCAGCGGCCCAGGCCAGTCTAGATGTGGGGGGGGGCTCTGTTTGCGTGTGCCCACAGAGAGGGCTCTGGGTGCCACCTCTGGCACCCGTGCCATAGGTTTGCCACCACTGCACTAGGTGAATCTATGTATTTATTTTTATTTATTTATGCCATTTATAATCCAACTTTCTGATTGAGAGTCAGGCAGGTTACACAGAGTGAAACAATTTAAGTCAACAAGAGTGGGATATCCAATTTGTTCGACCGCTCCTGTTGATGTTGTAGTGAATGTTGTTCACCGCCCGGAGCCCTTCGGGGATTGGGCGGTATACAAATTAAATTAATAATAATAATAATAATAATAATAAACAATATAATACAGAGGTGGATTGCAGGAATCAGAAAATGGGCAGCATTATTGATAACAGAGTTGAAAATAAGCTAAAACATAGCAGAAGCATTAACATGACATGTTAAATGGTACAGAGATTACATAGTAGGATCATATTTAGATCAGTACATAATAGACCACAGTCACTATCCCTTTATCAAAAAATTTTTTTCTGAAAAACATTTCATTACAGTATATGGATAATTCATTTACATAGGCCACTTCATTAACATAATTACATAATTTACATAATTTACATAGGCCGCTTTGCATGGCCCATTTAGACCAGCGTGGGGCTGGTAACAAAGCCGTTATGGGGGTGGGGAGATTGCACAGCTATACAACGGTGGCGGCATTTCACCCCCTCCCCCACAATGGCATTTTTGGACTCGCTGAAAGAGTGAGTCTTTTGGAAAACGGTGGGTTCCATTTGGTACAGAGGCCAGGGGACATCCCTCCTGTTTTCCGTCCATGAAGGCGTCGCCATGGCTATGGGGGTGTGTCTCCTGGCCTCTGTATATCGAGGGCAGCTGAGAGGAGGTAAGGGGGGGGAAGCGGCAGCCCTGTGCAAAGGCGGCCCTGTGGGTCGTTTGCAGAACGGCGTGCGAATGGCCCAGGGGTGTGCACTGACTGCAACTATGTCAGTGCACCCCCCACTCACCCACCCATGCAGAAAGGGCCTGTGGTAGTGGAAAGTCAGAAGGGTGGGAGAATTCTTGACCTCATCAGGCAGGCTATTCCAAAGATGGAATCCACAATAGAGATTGTATGGGTACAAGCAGTTGTTGATTTTGTCCATTTGAAGAGTGGCACATACAGGAGGCCCAGTGACTGTAAGCAAAGTTGTCATGGTGGAGCACAGAGATGGAAGGCTCATATCAGCAACCCAGTCCATGAAGAGTTTTGAATGTGATGGCCAATCTACTCTGTTATCCTCATATATCAAATGCTAAACCTGGACCATTAGATCTTGACTGCCATTTTGTGGGTTGCTTAGCAACCCCATAAACTGTTCAAAACCAGCCAATGCAGACAGAAGACCCTGCTGTGGCTGGCAGGAAGAAAAGGGAGGAGGAAGGAAGGAGCAGCTAGATGCTGCCCACATGTATGTTAGTTATGCAGGCAGAGGTGGTTGTACTGCAAGGAAATAAAGGTATAGGGGTGGGGAGGGGAGGGGTAGCTGCCACTGCTATCCCACCATCACCATGTGAGCCAGGCAGAAAGAGGCAGTGATGCTACTGCAGGCATGCAGGGGATGAGACAGTCAGGGGAGGAGGGGTGTGAGCCACGATCTGAGGTAGGCAGCTGGAGGCAGAGGTGCTGCATGAAAGCATAGAAGGGGGAGCATCATCCACTGCCTCTGCATTGCCATCTGAGCCAGGCAGGCACACACACAAGGTAGGCAAGCTGGCCAGTGTGTGGGTGGCCCAGCAACTGAGAGGGAGAGCAAAAAGAGATGGGATTCTCCACCCTGAAAAGCTCACAAGGGGCGATTCCACACACAAGTAAAATAGGTCCAACCCAGTTCCCTGAGAAGGGTACTAACCTAGGTCAAAGCCATTGTTGTTCCCCACTGCAACCAGTTTGATCCCAGCTCGGAGGGCGGAATCATCCTTTGCCTCTTTGCTGCTCCGTTCCGATTGGTTACTGTTCGACGGCGATGTTCCATCTATCCCCACACACATTATAAAAAAAACTGCCACAGGAATGGAGGGATGAAGGTGGCATTTTTTGATTGTCCGCTTACATTGGTACATGGAAATTGTGCGCCGTTTGTGCAACCAGCCATTGCTTCGAATGCAAGAAAGAGGAGGGGAAAAAATTAGGCGTGATTTTCGCCGCGGCAGTTCTGCAGCTGTACACATGCTCGAAACACTCAGCTGTGATTGGCTGAATGGGGGACTCCTGGAACCAGAGATTCCGCACTTTACTGGAATCGAGCTGAGTTTGAACATGGTTCCCTGAAAAAGTAGTAGTTCCCAACTGGAGTCGGAAATTTGACCGTTACACGGGGCGAAGCTGGTACAAAACCACGTCGATCCCAGTGGTTGTGCGGAGCACTTAGGTCGAACACAGCTCGAACTTAGGTCGATAACGCAAGTGCAGAATTGACCAATATCACCACTTTCTAATTCTGAACTAGACACAGAGTGTAGATCTGTCAGGACTGCAACTCCCAACATGCACTGTTCCTGCCTTTTTCCAAAAAGTGCAGGAAAACAAACTGAAAAGCTACACCCACTGGAGCTTCAGAACCAATGGGAGACCAGGAGCTGGGAGGAAGGGGAAAGCTGATTGGTTGCTGTCTGTTTTTGTAAATAGTTTAAATACTGGAACTGAGGACAAGAATCCTCAGTTCCAGCACCCTGTACCTAGAGCGACGTATATCATTAAAGTTCTTCTTTTTTTAAGCTGCTTTGTTTGAGTGTGTTCAGTCTTACAGATTGAAACATCTACAAAATGGAGCCAATGACAGATTGATCATGTTTTTCTACAAACTTGAGGGCAGCTCTAATTTGCAATAATAATAATACCGGTAATAATAATAATGAAATGTTAAAAATAGGGGGCAGAGGTAGGATTGTTTCCCATGTTCCTTGTTGAGAACTCCTAATTATTTCCTTTACCCTTGTCTAACTCAGAAAACACAATAAGGTTTTTGGGGGAGAAATAGCTGAGAAGGCTATGTACGTTTGTATAAAGCAGATGTAAAAGACGCAGGCTCTTCAACTACTACGACAAAATGAATCTACCCCTTGTTTATTTAATATTAAAACTTTGACACTGAACGCTGAAGACAGACTGAATGGACAAATTGGTTCAAGGAGTTTCCAAACTAGAGACATTCCTCTTCTGAAAACTATGATAGTTTTAAATTGAATATGCAAGATTTGCATTTCTTCCATCTGCCATCCTACTCTAAAGAGTACCTTCACAGTGCTGGCTGAAGCCATCAGCGACTGACATATCTACATCTCTTTTCAGTTTCAGCATTATAGTTGGGAATTGTGTTTTCTGTTCAGTGAAGCTATTTCTGTTGCTGGCACAGGAAAAAGCATGGTTTTGCTCTTGGTTTGCTATGTTGAATTTGTCATGCCTTAAATCTTTCTGCCTCATTGACTCTGAGAACTGCCTGGGCTCTGTTGATTATTGACTTAAGATCAGCTGCACTGTATCTAATTTGCTCTAATCTGATTCTTGATTTTGAGTCTGGCTGATTAAAATAGCTCCATTTTCTTTGGCCTCAGATAAGCTCATTTCTGCTTCGATGTCTGGCCCTTTATTTGGATTTGTTATTCCTGTACTCATTAAATATTGTGAAGTCTGTCTAAACATCAGCATTATTCTAGCTACAGTTCTGTTGTTGGCAAATTGTCTTACTAGTCTTCAATCAATAGGAAAAGTAGTCCTAAATAATGCATTTTCTCTGGCACGTTACAGTGCTGAGCATTTGAACACACTCCTTCAGTTTAAGAATACATTAAAAAGTTAATATTTATGTCAGACTGGCCAGGCAAAATTAGCAGAGAAAGTACATAGGGTTTGGAGGGTGTTTTTTTAATTAAAAAAACTAGTTACATTTCCTCTTTATCATGATCCATGGATATTAAACCTGTAAAAAGGTGATGCGAGCTGGTCAGATAATGTGAGTTTTATTTTTGAATTCTTCAGCTTGTTAATGATTTGTTTAAGGAAAGTAACCTTTTGAAGCCATGGTGTACATGGCTTTCAAATGTTCAGAACTGAAACAGTTTAACAACTGTTGCTTTAGCCTATAGTCAGCAAGCCTACAGAGAAAAGCAGGAAGTGAATGCATGACTTCAGAATGTACGGCACCTGTCATAAGATGTATCCATGCTCAAGCATCACAACTATTATTATAAGTACTTGCAACAGCTGTAGAGTACAGAAGAGCATTTCCATGAACAAAAATACTTCTGCATCATCAAATGTTAAGGTAACCTCATAAAATATTATACATACAAACTTTAGAACTCTGTCCTCTCCCCCCCTCTATCTATGTCTTTCATCAGCAAGTAAAGACTTTTTTGCTTCACCTGTCATACTCCCAATAATAGTGTTTGGACCGCCCTTTACTGTAATTTTAATTGTTTTAATTAATTAACATATTTTAATTTAACTGGATTTTAATTGTCCAGTGCCAAGCTGCCTCCTATAGGAGAAGGAGGAGGAGGAGGAGACGAGTTGGATTTATATCCCCCCTTTCTCTCCTGCAGGAGACTCCAAGGGGCTTACAATCTCCTTGCCCTTCCCCCCTCACAACAAAAACCATGTGAGGTGGGTGTGGCTGAGAGCTCTGGAAAGCTGTGACTAGCCCAAGGTCACCCAGCTGGCGTGTGTGGGAGCGCACAGGCTAATCTGAATTCCCCAGATAAACCTCCACAGCTCTAGCGGCAGAATGGGGAATGTAACCCAGTTCCTCCAGATTAGAATGCACCTGCTCTTAACCACAACACCACTGCTGCTCCAGAAAGAGGGCTTTCTGGCAGCATGGGAAGGCAAACAGCAGCAGCAGCAGCAGCAGCAGCAACAACAACAACAACAAAATGCTGCCGGAGAGCCCTCTATTGGAGCAATGGCCACCCATCAACATGTCTGTCCCTCTACTGGGGTAAGTACCCCAGGGATTCCTGCACCACTTCTAAAGCACAATTTGGACCCACTTTTCAATGCGGCTGTTAATGTTTTTTTAAATGTCAAATCACATAGATCAGCTAATATCTCCACCATCAAAAAAATTAGTATTTTGTCAAGACACATGAATACATGAATTTGCCTTATACTGAATCAGACCATTAATTTATCGAGATCAGCATTGCCTACTCTGACTGGCAGAAGATGTTCAGGGTTTCATTCTGAGGTCCTACACATTATTTACTATCCAAATCTTTTAACTGTAGATCTGTTTGAGTTACGTGTTTTCAAATCACTCCCAACCTATGGCAATCCTATGAATTAATAACATCCAAAGTATCATATCATTAACAGACTTGCTCAGGCCTTACAAACTGAGAACTGTGGCTTCCTTGATTGAGCCACTCCATTTCATGCTGAGTCTTCCTCTTCTCCTGCTGTCTTCAATTTTTCCTAGCATTATTGTCTTTACAGTTGAGCCTTGCCTTTCCATAGTGTGACTAAAATAGGATAGCTTGTGTTCAGTCATTTTTGCTTCTAGTGAATTAAGGATCTAGTCATTTTTCCTTCTAGAATTAAGGATCTAGTCATTTTTACCTCTAGTGAATTAAGGATCGAGAACCCACTTAATTTTGATGCCTGGAACTGAATCCGGGTCCTTCTGTACCACTGAGACATGGTCCCCACTCCAAGACAGATATCAAGTGGGACATAGAGGCAATTTAGATCTATGTTTTGTTGAACTGAGGACCAAAGTGGATAATATATGAAAAACATGTGAACACATGCCTACTTTTTTAAAAAATGAAAAGAGGTACAGGAACCAAATGATTCTAGGTTCAACATGTCTTAAGGTTCACTTACTACCATATAGGTCTATTTCAGTTTTAAGATACCTGCTGAGGATTCATGTGGTGCTACCTCCAGAAGAAAGACTACCAATGAAACAGCCTTCTTGACTGTGAAAAGCCCTTCCACTGCATAGTTATCAAGAACCTACTTAACTGTTTGTGGTGGAAAGTGCCATCAAGTCACAGCTGAATTATGGTGACCATATAGGATTTTTAGTGCAAGATGTTTGGAGGTGGTTTGCCTTTTGCATTGCCCACTTCTGCATGGTCTGAGAGACTTCTGAGACAACTGTGATGGGCCACCCAGCAGGCTTCAAAATAAGCACAGAAACCTATTTATTTTCTCAAGCCTTTGGTAAATTCTGACTTCCTTCAGTTTGTGGAGTCTTGTTGAAAACAACTGGGCTCATTAATTGTTGCTGTTGTTTTCGCTTTACTTTATATTTATTTTGCTGTTCTTTTTTTAAGTTTTAAATCTTACACAAACGAGGCTTAAAAGATGGAAATGTGAGTTATAATGTTATTTAAATAAAACCCTTCCCTATCATGTTCTTTGTCTGCTAAAATTGCCTTATGCGCTTGTATGGTTAAAGATATGAGAAAGGTTTAGCCTTTCATCCTTGGGCAAAGTATTTTGAAAAAATTATTGGAAAAGGAAGGGTTAAGCAGCTTCTCTTCCCATCACTATGTCTTCCTTGTTTCCAAAGAGTCGTCAGAATCTTTACAGTGAGGCCATGTTGCCCGAATGCTTTTGTCTTTCGTACTAGCAGTGCCTTTTCAAATGGAATGTTTTTCATATATTTCAGTATGTGCCACTTAATTTGTTTTTTCACTGATTTTTTTTTAACCCTCCAGGACTGGATTAACAGCTCTGTCAGAAGGGTCTAGGTTTAAGAGAAAATTCAACATACTGAACAATTAGAACAATCTTAATTGTAAAATTATCATAATACATGATATGAAAATTATGGAAACATTAGGGGTGGGGGTTCCTCTTAAATTGCAATTTCAAGAGTTCAGAGCTTTTGGAAAAACTATGAAATTTAGAACAGAACATTGAGATAACAGAGTGAAACTAAGTTAGCAGGATCAGACTTCAAGTTGCAAGGGTCCCAGCATCCTGAGCTCTGAGACTCATGGGGTAGTGCCTGTGATGTCGCTAATGCAATACTAATGTCAGTATTTTCACACCGTGTGATCAATGCAGTACTTCAGAAAATGTATTGAATGATGTCTGTGTAGTCTCAATCATGTGACTTTGAAGAGGATTCTTCACTACACATGAAAACAATAACCATGGATATTAACTATGCTATAAAAGCAAAATGCTGCATTGTTCTTTCTGTCTCCAATTTACATGTGCACAGGTAGGCATGTATAAACACGTATCTGGAAGGGACTTCAAGAGTCATCTAGTACAACCTCCTGTGCAATGCAGGAAATTCATAACAACTCTCCCCCTGCTTTAGGCCTAGAGGAAGGCAAAACATTTCCAGGGGGTCTGGCCAATCTGACCTCAAGGAAAATTCCTTCCTGATCCCAAAGTGGCAATCAACATTAACCTGGGCATATAAAAAGTGGGCCCGAGAATCAAGCACTAACTCATCCTTTCCTCGCTCCCTCTCAGGGTTTACCAAAGTTCACAGAAACAACCTTGCTGTCAGATGGCCTCTGCTTAAAAATCGAGAAAGAAGGAAAGCTCACCACTCTCCAGAAAGCCAGTTCCACTGAGGAACTGCTCTATAGCAGCAGTGGCATAGGAGGTTAAGAGCTCATGTATCTAATCTGGAGGAACCGGGTTTGATTCCCAGCTCTTCCACCTGAGCTGTGGAGACTTATCTGGGGAATTCAGATTAGCCTGTACACTCCCACACATGCCAGCTGGGTGACCTTGGGCTAGTCACAACTTTCCAGAGCTCTCTCAGCCCCATCTACCTCACAGGGTGTTTGTTGTGAGGGGGGAAGGGCAAGGAGATTGTAAGCCCCTTTGAGTCTCCTGCAGGAGAGAAAGGGGGGATATAAATCCAAACTCCCCCTCCTCTTCCTCCTCTTCTTCTTCTTCTTCTTCTTCTTCTTCTTCTTCTTCTTCTTCTTCTTCTTCTTCTTCTTCTTCTTCTTCTTCTTCTTCTTCTTCTTCTTCTTCTTCTTCTTCTTCTTCTTCTATATTCCATATTATATACCCCAGTACTGAGTACCCAGTGGTGGAGGTTTTATAAAGTTGTTGTCCATATCCTCCATTAATTTGTCTAATCCTTCAAAGAAATGTATATTGGTGACCAGCTTCCAGATTTATGTTTATTAGCTGAGTGCCAGACTAAACTTTTAATGTCAGAAACCCTATGAATATTTGGGATAAAATTCTTTATCCAATGGGAAATCTATATTTTTCATGAATAGACAAAAAGCTCACAAAAATATTTTGAGCATTCAGATTGAAACAAGTTTTCAGATAATCAAAACAAAGTCTTTTATCAGCTATCTTTTTCTTCTGACAGGAAATTTTTTTTTGGGGGGGGGGATATTTTCAATTTAGATTCCATTCATAAGTTCATCCTGGACCACCATTTCAAAACAATAAGAAAGGCTTTCTATTTTAATGCTGAAGATCTATCGCTGGATCAAACAGCCACAGCATAAATAGCCACTGTGAAACAAACAGCCATGAGGTAAGTAGTGCATGCATAAATGGTCTGAATCTCCTTCAGACCATGCATGTAGGTAAGGGGGGGTTCTCGGGTTCTACCCCCCCCCATTCATGTCCGAAGCTCTGCCCACCCGTTTGTGGGTTTTTAAAACGTTTTAGTGCTTTTTTGGTTTTTGGCCTGCAGGGGGAGCATTGTTTGGGCTAGCAGCACCAAACTTTCAAGGATTGTTTGGGGGACTCTCCTGATGATACTACCCGGGTTTGGTGAGGTTTGGTTCAGGGGGTCCAAAGCTATGGACTCCCAAAGGGGGTGCCCCCATCCTCCATTGTTTCCAATGGGAACTAATAGAAGATGGGGACTACACATTTGAGGGTCCATAACTTTGGACCCCCTGAACCAAACTTCACCAAACCCAGGATGCATTATCAGGAGAGTCTCTTATTGATACCACCCAGGTTTTGTGAAGTTTGGTCCAGGGGGTCCAAAACTATGGACTTCCAAAGGGAGTGCCCCATCCTCCATTGTTTTCAATGGGAGCTAATAGAAGATGAAGGCTACATCTTTGAGGGTCCATAACTTTGGACATCCTGAACCAAACTTCACCACACCTGGGAGGGATCATCGGGAGAGTCTCTTATTGATACCACTTAGGTTTTGTGAAGTTTGGTTCAGGGAGTCCAAAGCTATGGACTCCCAAAGGGGGTGCCCCAATCCCCCATTGTTTCCAATGGGAGCTTAGGAGATGGGGCTACACTTTTGAGGGTCCATAACTTTGGACCCCCTGAACCAAACTTCACCAAACCTGGGTGGTATCATTAGGAGAGACTCCTAAAGATATCCTGAAAGTTTGGTGCTTCTAGCTTAACCATTGCACCCCTGACAGCAGGCACCCCCCCAAATTTCCCCAGATTCTCCTTTTAAATCCACCCCCTTCGGCATGGATTTAAAGGGAGAATCTGAGGTCCTCAGTTTAGAAGAAGAAGAAAAGTTTGGATTTATATCCCCCCTTTCTCTCCTAACCCCAAACAGCATCACTTTCAATGTTGCTTAACTAGGAACCCCAGATTCTCCCTTTAAGGTGGATCTAGTTTAAACACCATTGAAAGTGATGCTGTTTGGGGGTGGATTCCTGCATCACAGCGGCTGCCGGGGTGGGGGTGGGGGCGCAAAACTCAGATTTTGCACCAGGCTCCATTTTCCCTCTATGCCTCAGCCCAGAGGGGAGGGGCAGGGGAGTGCAGGGGAGGGGAGTCTGCCATCCCCAACCTCGGAGAGCTGCTTTTACCCTGTTTCCCCGAATATAAGACATCCCCGGAACTGTCTTATATTCGGGGAAACACGGTATAAGCGCTAGGCCAGGGGCGGGGCTTGGGGAGGCAGGGCCATGCATTGGGTCCCACCCCGAACCCCCCCATAAAAATCTATACCTACGTCCCTGCTTCAGACCCTATGGCTTCTCTTTTCTGAAGGAGACCTTCTCTCTTTCTCTCCAGTTATATCCTGGAAACCATCATCCTGGAAACCATAATTGATACCTTCCAATGTCTGATACAGTAAAAACAAGTATTCTTTTAGGTTTAGGAAACAATTGGAGTTAGCCAAAATAGTGAGTTGATTCTATGGTACCTGATGATGGAGCATGCCAATAAACTACTGAAATATTAGCTTCAAAAATGCTTATTTCTCTGCAGCTGTGGAAGTACTTTTAGTGACAAGAAATATGTACAGTTTTTGTCACAAAGCAAATATTAATATAAGTTATTCATGTTTTCTAATTGTCATGGGCTCAGACATGCCTTCAGTAAAAATGCTTATTTGATATATGTCCACATGCCTTACCTGGATCGACCAGGCTAGCCTGATCTTGTCAGATCTCAGCTGTTGAGCAGGATCAGCTCTAGTTAGTACTTGGATGGGAGACCACCAAGGAAGCCTGGGGCTGCTACACAGGGACAGACAGACAATAGCAACCACCTCCATTCATTGCCTTGAAAATCTTAGCACAGGTGTCAAACTCGCAGTCCTCCAGATGTTATGGACTACTGTAGTCCATAACATCTGGAGGGGCGCGAGTTTGACACCTATGCAAGGGATTGCCATGAATCAGCTGTGACTTGACAGGACTTTACACACATACAATGTCCAAATATTGATTTCCTCCAGACAAGTTTGGATCTCAGTTTTGAATCCTGGTTTGTGGGAATAAAAGAACTCCAGTTTGCCCAGGTGCCTGTGCTGGGACATCAAAATAAATCTGAGTCTGACTGAAAGCTTCCCAAACCAGGATATTTTCCAACATGCTCTGCCTGTGAGGGGAGCTAGAAGAGAGCACCTGACCACAGCAAACAAGTTATGTTTATGCTCATCATGAACAAACAGAGGCTTACTGTCTGAATTTGTTAAAGATTTCAGAGTATGTTCTGGGTGGCCTATTTGCATGCTGCTTCGGAGCTGTTCTATGGTGACCTTGATCTTTCAAAAATAAGACTAGGACTACTAGATTGTAGTGATCTTGTTTCGAGTTGCCATTAGAAAAAAATATCAACCAGACTGTCTGTGGGAACAACTTGTGTGGAAGCACCATTTTATACAAGTGGTGAATCAGAATAGGCGGTGGGTCTGCATGCTCATGCAGGTGAATAATGTGAAGGAAAGGCTTCATATATGTTGCAGTACAGTTACCCATACAATAGTGCTCCTCAGGGCCTCCTCTTTTACCAGTTAGTAATATAATACCAGTTACACACATGCCTTTAGAGTTGCGAACTTCCAGATGGGTTATGAATATCTTCTGGAATTACAGCTGATCCCCACACAGAGATCAGTTCTGCTGGACAAAATGGCAGCTTTAGAGGGTGGATTCTAAGGCATTTTACCCTGCTGAGGCTACTCCCAACCCCTGCCATGCCCAGGGGCTACTTCCAAATGTTCAAGAATTTTCCAACCCAGAGCTGGTAAATCCAATTCTTCTTCACTGGTTGTTGCTTGTGCATTGTTCCATGGGGAGATTTGGAGCATGATTAAGAAAAGTCATAGTTTTTAGAGCTAAGCATTGGCAGGGGGTGGTGACTGAGACCTGGGAAAAATAGGTGAAGGCACAGACAGACCCTCTGATTGTATCTGAGTAACAGGTTCTGCATATGCTTTTGTCTGATTGTGACTTAAATCATTTAACACTTTAACTGTTCCATTTTGAAATGGCAGTTATCCACAGAATGCTTTAGAGGGGCAAAATGAGTTGAAAATGTGAACCACTATTGAACGTGTCCCAATGAATCCTTACATTTTTACATTTTCACACGAGGAACCCTGTACCAGTTATTTGGAACCCTTGATAACTATCGAGTCAAGCCACAGCAATTAGTGTTCGGAGGCCTTGGTGTTGATGTTCTACTCCTCTGATAGCTCATTTAAAATGCTAACCGGGTAATTTATTAGCAACATTTAATACCTCAGTGACCATAAACCTTAGCATTTTATTGCTACTGATCTACATATCTTTGATGTTCTGCCCAGCATTGCACAATCCAAAACAAATTACTTTCAGGAAACTGAACTTTATATAAATACAGGAAAGCAATAAATAATGCATAGGTGGGACATTTTTTTCAGCGCATTCTGCTATGCCACAATCTCTTTGGATGGTGTTGACTGCAGCCCTTCTCAATTCTCTGGGGGGAGTTCCATCCCGGAGTCCACTTCCGACGCTGGTTGCTACTGCAACGGTAGCAGCCAAGTAGCCTTTTTCAACCAAGGTTTCATCTACAATGGAGACTATTTTTCAGATCTTTACCAGAGGAAGCCAGAAGTTGCCCAGTCAAAGTGCCTTCAGTTGCAGTCTTCTGGCTAATGGGCCCCAGATGTATGAGAAACAGTGCCTTTCATTCATTTTTCAGTATGTTGTTTCTCCCCTTCTCTCTCCCCGCACCCCCAGTGTTTGCAAGAGGTTAAAGAGGAAGGGAAAACTGTTTATAAAATAGCAAATGCAGCACAATATAGTCGTGATGAATGGACTTCGCTGATGATCCGTATTGACTCTGCTGATGATCCATACTGAGCCATCCTGGGCATCACTGGCGGAGCCGGGATCAAAGAGCTTTGAACTTGTTCAGTCCTGAGGCAAAGGTTTTCAGAGAGCTCCAGGGAATAATATATCCAGTGTCCAATGGAATATTCTCATGTTTGTATTGATTTTTTGGAAAGATCACCTCTCCACTTGGTAACTATAGTCCTGAAGCTAGGAAATGAAGTCACATGAACACAGATTCTGAGTGCAGTCCAATCCAATATGCACTTTTCCTAACTTGGTAAGCACAGGACTGAAAACTTTAGCTATAATGTTCTGACTGCAGTTGTGCCATTCATATGTCCAAATGACACACAAATGTTTTTTTTAATGATAGCTCTTCCCCATTTCCCCCCAGACCTTTTTTTGCTTTCCTCAGTCTCATTACCCTGCAGCAGTCTTCTCTGGAAAAGGTTAAATAAACCTTACTTGTGAGCAAAGTCTCATGTGAGCGCCTGTCAGTGCCTGTTGTTTGAGTCTACATCTGGCTTAAGCCACATGGGATGCATTATTTGATCCCCCTCCCTTCTTTCGGCTTCCCTTTGTACTCATCGATGTAGTTTAAGGTTTGTGTTTGAAGTCTTCTATCCATGGCACCCAATACTAATTTTGATCTCCACATGGAATACTAATGAAATGCTATGATGTGGTTACAAACCAGAAAAACTATTGCCACTAATGGTAATAACTGCTATTGATTGTCTCCTATGTTGGATGCGTGCACAGGGCAGCTGGCAAACATTTCGCTACTGTTATTCCATCATCGGCCTATTGCATTTATCTCTTGTCTCGTCTTCTAAGTTCAGTTCCTGATTAGAAATAGTTCTCGCATGTGTCTATATAACTGCAAAATTTTGAAAGACTCCCATAAAAGCACACATGGTCCATTTTCAAAATGGAAGCCGCTTTATGAGTAGGAGTGCCAGAGAGAAGATTTCTAGAGTCATGGCTAAACGAATATGACTGGATGACAGTAATTTATAGCATACGATACACTACTGACCAATATATATAAAATTGTAATGACACATTTCACAAATATTTGAAGGTTTTGTGTTATAGTTTAAAGTTTTATTAAAAAAAACACTATATGAGAGTCTAGAATTTCCATGGTTGTTTCTTCTGGGTGACCTTGGGCTAGGCTAGTCACCGATCTCTCAGAACTCTCTCAGACTCCTTACGGTTCAGAAAAGCAGGATATAAATCCAAACTCCTCCTCCTCCTCTTTTTCTTCATCATCTGAAGTGCTACAAAACTAGTAATAGTCATTCTAGAGGAGGCATCCGTAGAATTCTGCTCATGTATGGCATAAATTCACCTCTCTTTGACCTGGGAAATGAATCAATACCAGCTGGATTATCCTTGCCCATCACCTTCCTTACCTGTAGTTTTTTCATAACTAAAATTTATGCTAATCTTAAGTGCAAGGTCTGTAGAGGAAACCCTGCCTCTGTATCACAGCAGCAGTATTATTCTTGTCAAACATAGCTATGATGGATAGAGGGCCAGTTCTCCTGACATATTGCACAATGAAGATGGCACTGATGCACCATGAGGGCTCAGATTGCTCCTAGTAATTGGCAGAGTGGAAAGTGAGGTCTCTGTCAGCCAGGTCCAAGCAAGTGGCAATGTGAGAGGGAATAATGGGTATGTCTTGCTTGGGGGAACAAAATACCTTGAACCAACATTCATCACATATGAACTTTGAGAAGCAACTGACTGGCTAGAAAAAGACAGGTGCAGGTGGTCTGGTGGGGATGAATGTGACCATTTCTGCTCAAAAATCTGCCAGTCAAATCAAATCTCTATTACAGTGTTTGAAGTGATTTTTCCTGAGACATTCTAGCATAGCAGGTCTATGTCGATTATCACCTGTGTTTACTGGAATCTTATTGCCAGATCCCTTTCCATTCTCCACCCAATGAATCACGTAGGAAGCTACTGAAATGAGTCAGATTTAAACCAGGTGCTGGTCTTTTCTTTCCACTTCGAAACATTTGTATACAGACACAAAGCAAGGAAGTACAACAGAGGCTAAAGAAAATTAAGCTATGGACTCCACTTAAGTTGACATGCCATTTAATGAAGAATAAAGGCTTTTTTCAAGGAGCTCCTTTATTTGAATCCCTTGAATGGTGATATGAATTAATTGTGTTCTTCCATCCATGGTCTCTCATGTCCATCAAATGCTATTGATGACAATCCTGCTTATCTGACTTGAAATCAGCCAAGTGCTTTGGATTATCCTCCAAATGAGCTGAACAAATGTTTGATTATGCTGTCGAGATGACACTTTTCTATGAAGTTGTAATCTGTGCCCAGTATGAGCAAGTCTTCCTAACAACCTGTTTTGCTTAATAATTGGTTATGACATTTTCCCCTTTGTGGAAACTAATCTCCCGAAACATAGTGTCCACAACATATGCTTACAATGCACACATTGAAGAAAAAGCTACCCTCATATCTAATGGTAGATGAGTCCATGACAATGATGGGTTGAAGAACCAGTTTCTAAAATTTGCCCCCAAATCTGACACATTTTGAACATCTGCATTTTTACTCAAGCAAATAGAAAATGGAGGGAAGGTGGCCTAGTATAGCTTGATCTCAACAGATCTTAGAAGCGAAGCAGGGTCCGTTCATGGATGAAGGACTACCAAGGACGACTTTACGAAGGACAGCAATGGCAACTGACCTTGGCTTACTAACTTGCTTTGAAAACCCTGTTAGATCACCATAAATTGTCTCCAATTTGAGAACGCTGGCACACAGATATATATTAACAGCCTTGACCTGAATGGCCCAAGCTAGGCCATTCTATCAAATCTCAGAAGCCAAGCAGAGCTAGTCCTGATTAGTAAGTGACTGGGAGAACACAAAGTAACTTTATTTATTTATTTATCTACTGTTTATCTATTATTTCTTTATTTTGGTTTATCCCACCCTTCCTGGCCAAGGCCAGGCTCAAGGCAGCTCACATAGATGTTTTAGAAAGTCATATCAACCCATGTTAGTAAATTAAATTAGTAAATTAAAACATTCCAATATACAATAAATATGCTGATGGTGATTTAAGCTCACCCACATCTTAATCCCACTCCAGTTCTAAATCTAATGGGTAAGAAAGGAGGGGGTGTAAACTCAGGGGCCAAGACGTTACAATTTAGGACCAGCATCTTCAATTGTAAGCCCAGTGGCACTTTTCAGTCTTACAGGCCATGTGGAATTGATTCATGTCCCTCAGGGCCCTAATATCCACTAGTGAGTTCCACTAGACAGAACTAGAGCCAAAAAGATCCTAGTTCTGGTGGAACTCAGCCAAACATCCTGGGGATAGGGACCACCAGTAGATTACTATCAGAGGGTCCTCTGGGTGATTTGGGAAGATGTGGTCCTGAAGTTATGATGGCACCAGATTGCTCAAGAACATGACAGTACTTTATACTCACTAATAGAGAATAAGATGCTCTCTCTCCAATTCTGTGACCACCTTTTGTATAACTGATATAGTTTCCCCTGAGACAGGAAGCAATTAATATTTAGGGGGCGGGCATTCAAAACCATTTTGTCAGTTATTATCTTCTTTCACTATAGGGTTGGCCCTTTCATAATTTTTGTGTTCAGGGGACAGCCAGGGTGAAAACGGGCTGTGAGCTGATGTGGAACAGTGATAAAGATGTGGCTAAAGTGGTACCTCTCACATTCTGTTCCGTGTCCCCAAGAGAGCCAATATTGCTAACCAATTTCTTGCACACATGGATACAACAGTCCAGAAGTGAAATTCAGCAGGTTTGCACCACTCCAGAAGAACCGGTTGTTAAAATGGTGCTTGTAAACAACCAGTTGTTACATTATTTGAATCCCACCACTGGAACAGTCCCTCCAGCAAAGGAGTCAATAGAAACAACCTTAACTGTCTTCTCACAGTCATATGCATTCTGGAATTTCAGAGCAATCGCTGGCCCACTTTCTCTGCTCACCCTCATCACTCATAAATGTCTCAGAACAGTGTGCTGTTCAAAGGCCACCTTGTGTGACAAGAATGTTGTCATGCAACGCTTAAGCAAAAAGTAGTGTAAGTTAAAAGGATATCAGCTTCTCTTCTGAATTAACAGCCTAAGTGCAAGTTTTAATGCAGACACGGATAAGAAGATTTTCCTGACTTAAATATCTTATAAATGGTACTTAGCATTTCGCTCCCTTCTGCTCCTCATTTCGAAGGAATTTCTTAGCAATATGCTTACATCAAAAATTGTGGTCTGTCCTATTAGACAGAAAGGGGGAAAGAGGGATGAAATGGTGCTAGTAAGTAGAAGCATTATTGTTATTGCTAAAGAAGTGCTGTTGCCATTATATTATATATTTTTCTGATTGTTATCGCATGGTAGAGATGCACATGTTTTCTACAGTGGCATTCATTATTCAGTAATTATAATAATAGCAATAGTAACAGCGATAATAATAACAATATCAATAATAATTATTACTTCTCCATTGTGACTGTCACCTTCTAGAATGTCTTGCCTGCTGAGGTCAGGAAACCTCCTGCTCTTCTAGCCTTCTGCAAACTGTGAAACACTGAACTATTCAAGATGACTTTTTTGCTCAGCAAAGGCGTAGCAGAACAAAATGGCGCCCGGGGCAAAATGTCTGCCTGTGTATAAGGATCACACAGGGAAGCGGGAGATCCGCCCATAGTGAAATTATTTTTTCCTTCATTCAATACATTGATTTTGCTTCATGTGCAGGTTGTAAATCATAGGACCGTGGGCTCTGTTCTTGCAATCTGAAATCCCCCCCATAAAGGTGGGTAAACATCACAGGGGGAAAAAAACCTATGCACAGATGCATGTCTTGCTTTACACAGATGTAGGTTGTCTACACTGGGATATGACGGAGCCGTTAGTGTGTTTCCTGACTGAGATGAGTTACTCAAAATATAGTATTCTATCTATTCTGCTTGTTGGATTTTTCTAGATTGTATCCAGCAGCATACATCTAGGAAGTATAATACTGTTTGGGTTCCTCAGTTCAAACCCAGGAGCCCACAAATTTTCCCGGAAGCCAATGGATTCCTTTCCCCCTCAAAATACCCTTGTGCTCACAGTGAAAAATAAGCTATGTAGATGACTTAGTTTGCTCTCCTCCTTGTTAGCTGGATGGGAAAACAGAGAACCAGGGCAAGATGGAGGCAAAACCCTGCCATTCAAAGGGATGGCTTTAAAATATTTACCTTGGACAGGGCTGTGCATAAAACATCATTTACACATTTTTGACACTTTGATCTCCCCCTTCCCACCTTCTCATTATGCTCCTACAAAATGCATTGCTAGGAGGCAGGAGGCATTTTTGCTTTGTGTAAACTTAGCAATCAATTCATCTAGTTTTCTTACCTGAGTAATGCATAAACTATAACGCTGCAGCCAGTTGATGATACTGAATTTCAGAGGGTGTAGGTCTGCAAAAGAACAGCTAGGTTCAAGTCAAGTAACACCTAAGAGACCAACAAGATTTTCCAGGCTCCCCCAAAATCTTGTTTGCCTCTAAAGGTGCTACTGGACTCACATCTAGCTTTGTGAAACTGAAAACATCTAAGTCTCAAACTTCTAAAGATCAAGAGCATGCCACCCGTAAATCCCCACAGACTGAAGGATTTCATATGCGGCAGGTCTCTTTTTTCATGTTCCAGTTGTGCACAGAAATGAGAGTTTTAGCAGGACCAGGTTCTCTCCACTACTATTGTACAGTATGATAGGGAAAAGAGAATGTACCAAAATGCCATCTGCTGTGCTGCTACTGCAGGTTCAACAACTTTATCCCAAACTGAATTGCTCCTAGTTATGCCACCCATTCTGTTCCACTGCCCAGTACAATGAAGGGGATATTTGATTTAGCTAAAGAGTAACTTAGCAGCCATACTGAAGCCACAGGGTTGCTCCCACCTTCCAGCTGGATTGATTTGATGCAAATGTTTGCAGTAAGTCAGGCGTCTCCCCCTCATGTCTGGATGGAGTTGTATGTAGGCTTGCCAGTGTTGAATGATATCATTCATGGCCTGGAGCTGGTTAGCAGGCATCGTTCTGGAGACACTCCAGAAGTATGCTTCTTTCTGTCTGTGATTTTTTTGTGACTGACTATGGTTATCATCACAGACCTTTTAAATATGTGTTTTGGACTCAGTGCCCCAAGTGAGACCCCCTTGATCTATCACTCTTCAGATCGATGTATATTGGTAGCTTTCTAAGCATGCAAAGACCTCTCTGATATGGGCAGTTGCCATTTTGTCTGAACAGGGCTAATGCACATGTTTTGCATGCTTATACAGCTTTGATATATGTGAACCAACCACTGAATTTTTCAAGGTCCTGGTTTGCATGTACTGAAACAGTACATGCCTGCAAAATAAACATGTTACCTTATTCCCACAATGTGGTGACAATACATATTGGGAGCATCATGGGTAATGAGCGTTCCCAATGCAGTTGTCAGATGTTTGATAAGCAAGATCGGAACATCTGAAAAGGACTGGATTCAGTGTACTGACTGGTTTTCTGTTGGAGTGGAAGGGAAATCATGCTTCTTTCTCAATTCAGGAGACTGGAAATGAAGGACAGATTTCATATCTGGAACAGTGCCTTTCATCTCTAATCACAACTACTTAGGAACAACGAAGTACCAGTAACTGAGGTTATTTCTCTCAACCTGTACTGTTTGAGCCACTGTGGTCTTCAAAGTTGTTTCCAGTATTAGCACTTGGTCCTGGAACAGGTGACCTAATCCAAAAAAGTAGTCCAAAGCTATGGAGTGCAGTGCCACTGGGTAGCTTATGCCCATATAAGGGGAAAGAGCAGCAAGACATAAATTGCAACATGTTCCCACATCTAGAAACCCTGTTTTCCCTAAAACGTTTGTGCGTTTCACAGGATGTGCTGATGTCAGCAAGATATGCAGAGGTTACAGGAAAGACATTTAGTGACTGACTCACAGTTGCACCTAAGTAATTGTGGGGGAGGGGGAAAGAGAAACCACTTCAGGAAATGTTGCCAAAAGACAATTTCTAAATTTTGAGGTGGAATTTGCCTCAAACCCGCTATCAAATTAAAGTTTACAGCAATTATAAAATATATTATTTCTGTGCTATACATTATTCTTTTTATGAGTAGCCTGGAGGACAGAAATTCTATAGGAATCCCTTTTTAGTGTTCTCAAGTTACTTAAATATCATGATGCGTAATAACAAAATTATCTTGGATTAAATATAAAAGGGATTTTCAACAGTTGGACGCGAGACAATTATAATATAACTCAAAATTTTATTGCCGATTTATGAGTTTTTTAAAGTTCATGATTCGTCCAAGAGAAGTAAATATCTTACACGTTATTGAGGTTTTTTTAAATAGTTTCTATAAAAAGTTAAACTTAGAAGTCCCAGTCAAGGAAGGGGGAGATACAGATTGCAACAGTTTTCTGCAGATTGAGCACCCAACTGATTCAACATGAACACAGGGAGGCCATGTGGAAGAAAAGCTGGCATTCAGGACATAGGGCAGTGGTGGTGAACCTATGGCACTCCAGATGTTCATGGACTACAACTCCCATCAGCCCCTGCCAGCATGACAAATTGGCCATTCTGGCAGGGACTGATGGGAGTTGTAGTCCATGAACATCTGGAGTGCCATAGGTTAGCCTCCACTGACATAGGGTTTGCTCATGATTGTCCTGAATCGTGTGTACTGCCTACTGCAAATATGATAAATCAACATTCCTTACATCATCAATTACCATAGCAGAAAGGCTGATGTCAGTTGTCAGAGACAATGGGGCTTTTCACATGGAGTTTATCATATGGCAGGGGTCTGAAACCTTTTTGAGCTTGAAGGCATTTTGGAATTCTGACCCTATGAAAGGGGCTGCCACAAAATGGCTGCCACACATGGCGACTGCAGGAGATGGAGTCAGCCACAGAATGGGTGCTACACTTTACCTTCTGTCACACAATTCTTGTGCTGTGGTGGCAGCTGCTGCCCAAATAACATTTTTTTTAATCTGCACATTACCAATCAAAAGCCTTACTCAGCAAAAGCTCCACATGGCCCTGCCCACTTTTAAAAAACACCTGGAGGCCACCAGGAAAGATGCTGGCTGGCATAGTGGCTCTCCTAGACACTATGTTGGGGACCCCATTGTATGATTTTGGATGCTGAACTGCACACTTTTTCTTTGGGCTTCCTCACAAAATTGTTGTCCATTTGTCATCTTCCCAGGGTTTCTACATTCTGCTGTGCATTTTTAAAACTGAGTAAAAGCCTGTGTGCAAAAGCATGGAGAAACAGCAAGGAAACCGCTGAAAGACAGCCCATGGACAATCATGACAGGAGGAAATTTGGAGAATAAATGCTACTGTTTGGTACCCAAACTGCAGGAAAATCTCTGTGTGAAAGACCAGAATCATACTCACCAGACACAGAAGTTGCAGCAGCATACTTCTATCACTGAGCCGCGTGGCATAGTTGTTAAGTGCTTGCACTGCCACTCACACGACCAGGAGTTTGGTCAGATATCCTGGCAGTTGGCTCATGGTCAACTCAGCCATCCATCCATTCCTTGGTTGGTAAATGAGTACCTAGTTCATTGCTAGGGGGTAAAGAATAGCTGGGGAAAGCAATGGCTAACTACCCCACAAAAACGCTTGCCTATGAAATCACTGCTTGCAGTGGTACCCCAGGGTCGAACACGACTGAAGGGGAAACTTTACCTTTACTTCTATTATGCACTTGGGACAGGGCTCTGTAAGCTCAAAGCCAGACTATCACTATGCAAAAAGTTTTTGAAAAACTGGCTGTTAGGGTTTTCCAGGCTGTGTGGCTGTGCCTGTAAAGATGCCAGCCATAGATGCAGGTGAAATGTTAGGAACAAAAACTACCAGACCACGGCCTCACAGCCTGGAAAACCCACAACAGCCACTGATTCTGGCTTTGACAATATGAATTTGAAAAAAGTTTCTGACGTTTTGTGGCCACAGAAAGATAAAAGAAAAATAAATCAATGTCCTAAATTATGCCTGAAAAGTCACTGAGATCCAAAGTCATTGAGATCCATCCAAATCCCTTTTTGAAAAAGTCACATTAAGGACTAAAAGTTATTGACAGTGGTTAAGGTTGAGTCCCAGTTTTTGTATCCAGTACTTATCAATAGTCCTACATTCCAGGAACCAACCTAGATCCTATTAAAATAGCATTTACATTCAAATTAAAATAATAATACATTTTCTAAGATAAGATGAGGGGTGAAATTATATTTTGGGCAATGAAATGCTTGCATAAATGGCAAGTTGGGCAGCAAACACATGGTGTGCACGCAGCCTCAGATGGGTTTTCGAAGGAAAACTTTGCATGAAAATACATGCCAATTTGATCCAGTGAATCGACTCAGTGTCCACTGCTGCTTTGCTTACTGGAAACACAACTACTTTCATCTTTTCAGAGGACAGAATAAAGCCATTAAAATTGTTATTGGCACCGAGCACGAGACTTGATTAAATCTTGGCAGACAACACAACCAATTCCTGTTCCTTTCCTCCTCCTTCCTTCTCCATACCAGAGTGATATTAAATCACTAAAGCCACAAGAAAAAAAAACCTCAAATTATTTAAGTAAGACGGTACTTTCCATTTCAACTCACCCCAGGCAAATTAAACAGGCCCCCTTGAAACGGTGACAAGAAGAGTTATAGGAGCTTAAGAGCACCAGACACCAATTACATTTTGAGAACTAAATGCCATAATTAACAAGGCATATACTTTAATCTAAAGCAACTCAAATATGTGGCTGGATAAAGAAAAAAGGTATAGATAAACTCTGTAATTATAATAAATCAGTGCACAGGGGAAATGTATACCTTTGAGGGATATTTCTTTATTCTGCAATTAACTTTCAGATGTCTCACTAAGCGTTCTTCCTTCCACCATCTGTGTATGCCACTGCCACCATCCCTTCAACTCTCCCCTGCACTCTTATCACCTATTACTCCTGTAAAGAACCCTCATGTTGTGGCTCCATTATTGGCATTAAGGGCTCATAAGGCATGCCAGTTTGATGGTGAGGCTGAGCTTGGGTGGAAATGTTCACTGGAGAACAATTCATGAGAGCACTAGTAAATTCACAAGAATTTATGAAAAGTTTTGAAATTGTGGGGAGAGCAAAGACCAGTTAACACAAAGTTTCGGCATGTGATAGCCATGTTACATATCTGTACTTACCAGCTTTCCGTTCACAGCAGTTACCATGAGCAGGTATGTCAGGTAGTCGGTGGTTGTGCAAAGTGAGCCTCAATGTCTGCTGAATTTGAAAACATATTGAAAGGGTTATGTGGTTGTTGTTTTGCATGGCCAAATCCCAGATCTGCTCCAACAGCAGCATTTCACTGTAGAAATCCCCTGCCATGCAGGAACACACAATCAAAATCAAATATGAACACACAATCAAATATGAACTTTCCTACCCATTGTAGTCCAATGGCATTGGGGCTTCCACATGGTGAGTTCCCTGCATTTTTCCTGCCACAGTCCCTGAAGCAGCCACCTCAAGTTATCCCTCAAGTTACCCCTCAAGTTACACCTCAAGTTACCCCTCAAGTTACCACCTCAAGTTACCCCTCAAATGCCCCCCTCAAGTTACCAGAGAGCCTTTTTATAAGATCTTTTTAAATTGGGGTGCTGTGTGGTTTCCGGGCTGTATGGCTGTGTTCTAGCAGCATTTTCTCCTGACGTTTCGCCTGCATCTGTGGCTGGCATCTTCAGAGGATCTTTTAAAATGTATATTTGTTTGTTTGTTTGTTTAGTTATTTATTTAAAATGAGTGCCCAGCTTGCTAGGGATAAAGTGTAGACAACTGGGGGAAGGCAACGGCAAGCACTCCTTAAATAGTCTACCTAGTAAACGAGTGATACACACTGAATTTACAGTTCTGCAACTCATTTGGTCAGCATACAGGACACTTATATATTATGTATTCATTCACTGCAAGCACATCCCTACAAATTATTGCATTGGTTTGTAGAAAGGGACCACAAAATTGATGGGGGATAACTCTAACAATGGCTACTAGCTGTGATAGCTAAATTGAACATTCATGTTGCTATGCAGTGTATCTTTGAGTAGTACCAGTTACTGAAGGTAACAACAGGAAAAGGCATCTGGTTGGCATTGTAGGATACAGGATATTTGATACAACAGGGCTTTTTCTTTGGATACAGGCATTTGAAAATATATGTCGAAAATTAACTTGAATCTCTGATGCACTAACTGACAACGATAAGCAAGAGATTTCCTCTATTTTCCTTTCCCCTTTAACTTTCAACTAGGGGACATAACAGGATCCTCCTTTAATTTAAAAAGGCAAGTGCCAGAACCAGACAACTATGAAGAGGAAAGGAGACAAGACTGTTAAAAGCAGAGCTTTGTGGATATAAAATGAATGTGTCAAGGTTAAAGTATTCCACTAATCCCAGGGTCAGGAAAGAAAACTGCAGCTAATAAAGTCCTTCTGTGGCATTTTATTCACTCCACCAAAGGAAGAAGGGCAGCCAGGAGACCAATTACAAATCACTTGTCTGATGCCTTTAATCCCTTTATTTCCATTTCTCATCAAAATAAGAGATTTCCCTCCCCCCCTTCAAGTGAATAAAAATTCCACATTCTGTGTACAATATGTTGTGTTCGGCTACAGGAAAAGCTTGAACAGGCATACATGCAGCCTCCAATTACATTCTAGAACCCTTATTGCTATCAGCTGCTCCCAGAACATACTGAGGGGATGGATTTTCAAACTCTCAGCAAAAGATCCCCACCTCCACCGCAGTCTTATGATAAGACACAGCACAAGATATCATCAAACCATCATGAATGTTAATTCTCACAAAGGAACACAGCTCATATCGAACTTGACTGCAGCCAAGTACAACTCTCTGAGCCAAGTTACAGTGAAGCAGGGAATCCACGATTAATCCTGAAAAACATTTTATTATCCAAATCCGTACACATGTTGAGCGCATAACATGCAAAGCTAGAGTGTCACCCAGTATGAGGATGTCATCCCAGGTCATGCTGGAAGGCGCAACATCACACAAGGGATGCCAATCACACACACAAACACACACACACACACACACACACACACACACACACACACACACACACACACACCATTTTGCCTGAGCCTTTCCTCCAGCCGCCCAGCTGAGTGGTTGAAGGCAATGGGAGCATCCCATGAGAATACCTTTTGAAGAACTATTCAAATAGAGAAATAGTATCAGGGTTTGAAATCTAAAGAAAACAGAAGTAGATTGTAATTACCCAAAAACATTACAGAAATAATTACTGAACAACTTGTCAATTGTATGCATTGAAGTTAACCTGTAGTCAAAGATGAGATAGCTGGAAGTCACTTTATGATGTGTAATGGTTTGTGTTGTGTTTTCTTTTCTTTTTGTGTGTGTTTGTGTTTTTTGTGTTGTCTTTTTATGTGAGAAAATAAAAAAAGTTCTTATATAAAAAATAAATCTCAGCAGGAAGTTGGTAACCCTAAATTGTACTTATTTTAGGACAGCGGCATCTCAAGTGCAGGAAGCAACATTGTCTGTCTAGATTGGGTAGGAGAGCAACATTCTGGCCTCTTGTGTGGATTGCCATGCATGGAGATTAATCAGGGGTGGAGCGAGGAGGAATTGTGCCCGGGGCATGCCCGCGTCCTGTACCCCTGCTGCGGCACCGCCCACCCCCTCCACGACCCAGCCCGTTGCGCCGTCCCCCCGCTGGCTACACCACTAAAATTAATGCATACCGTGGTATATCTGTCATATATCTTACAGTGTTCATTGTCCTCATGTTTGTGTGAGTTGGTTCAGTCCTGCATTGTTTATGGGTGGCCTGTTTGTGTTACTTTTTCTAATTAGCACAAATGCCAGCTGTTTCACTATTACAGTGATAGGGTTAAGGAAAGGAAAGAACCAGTCAAAAGTCCTCTAGAAAAAAGTCTTGACAGCGATTTAAATAAACCCTATGAATGAATTAGAAGGTGTCAAACTCGCGGCCCTCCAGATGTCATGGACTACAGTTCCCATCATCCCCTGCCAGCCTCATGCTGGCAGGGGATGATGGGAACTGTAGTCCATAACATCCGGAGGGGCGCAAGTTTGATACCTGTAAAAGATATTTCATTCAATTAATAGATTAATTGATTGATGACTTTAATGTGTTATTATGTGACTAATAAGGGCATGATTTCTTTGTTCTTAGAGGCTTCAGGTAGCAGGCATCATTTTAGAAGAGGCATTCACCTTCTTGCACATACGGGAGGGGAGACCTCTTCTAAGATGGTGTTTGTCGCCAGCAGTTTTATCAGTATTTGTTTTAATGGTTATACATTTTTAAAAAATCTGTTGCCTCATTTAAAGGATACCTCTCATGAACGATTAAAATATATGTAACCAATCGAACAGGCTAACCATTACAACAGTGCTGTGTTTATTATAATGGCTGCTAATTTTGTAAAATGTGGTGACTTGTTTATGGTAAAATGATGTAAACAATTTGCTTGGCTATGAATTTTAATTTAATTCCATGGCTTCTGGGTAAGGCAGTGATGATGACAATGATGAGCACGCCGCCTCCCCTGCTGAGCACCCATAATCAATTTGTGCACGTGGGGGCTTCCAGGCTAAAACATGCAGCTTCCAGGGAGTCTTCAGACTCAGCAGGTCTCATCAGAGAAATTAAACTGTGAGCCTGTTGTTGCAATAATTTTCTTGATATTTATTCCTCACAAGCAGGAACTCGCAAGGACTTGCAGCGTGAATTTCCTTCTCCCCCACCATTTCCTCCTTCCTTTTCTGAGAAGCCCCCATAGCCTTCCCCTCTTTCCTATCTCCTTTCCATCCCAACCACCAGCCAGCCTACCTTTCCCTTCTCTCTATCTTCAGTTTTCCACAATTCTGTACCCCTAGCATTGTTTACCCAGAAAAGCTATGATCAAGTTGCATGGTACTGGTTACCAGGAGGCCCAGCCAGCTGCATGGTGGGGAACCAGAAAAGACTTGCAAATGACTCCCATTTTTCCATCTCAACTTCACTACACTATTTCCTCTTTCCCTCCATATCCTCAATCTTCTCTGCTTCCTTGTCTCCACCCACTGTTTACTTGCTACTCCATCTTCAGCTGTGTTTATTATTTGCCTTACTTCATCTTGTTCAGGGCTCACCTGGGCCAAGTACTACCATCTACCTCCCTTTTCTCACACAGGGTTCAGCCGCTGTCTTCTTCACCTTATCTGGTCACAGGTCCATACTCAAGATTGAAGTATCATTGGATTTGGCCAACTTTACTATTAGAATAGACAAGTGGAAACCAGCAAGAAGTGACTATCCCATACTCCCCACCAATCCCATTTCTCCTTTCTCCCTCTACTTCTCCCAGACTCTCACTCTTTCTCTCTTCTGCCACTCCTTTTCTTATTTTTCTTTCTTTTTCCTGTGCATGTCATCTTCTCATTTTCTGCCTTTTCATTTCATCTGTCTCTTGTTCTGCCCCCATCAGCCTCCCAACTACTTACCATCTTCCTCCTTCCCCACCGCAAAAACAGTGTAGCTCCATCCACCTTAACAAACAACAACCCTATCTTGCTGCCTCTTGGGATGTAGACAGGCTATGAGGATAGAGACAGGCATTTGCCCCCACTGGAAGAATGGGACCCCTCAAACTACCCACTACACCAAACTGGCTGTCATTTATATCTTTCTCTTTCTCACAAAAATTAAGGACAACATCTGTGAGGCTATCTTATTGGATCCTTACAACAACCTTGCACGTTAAGTTAGGGTGATTTGAACAAAGTCTTCTCCAATCCAAGTCCAGCACACTAACCATAATTCACAGTACCTTTCAAATATCTGTGTTAAAGGTGGTCTGAAGCATTTATTTGAAACCAGTAATGTGTTAATCCAAGTGAAGTCACAAATCACTCCACAAACTTCATATTCTGCTGATAGGTTGAGTCTGTACTCAATCTGAACAGCCTGAAAAATTAAGTAACCAGGAGCAGCAGTGGCGCAGGAAGTTAAGAGCTCATGTATCTAATCTGGAGGAACCAGGTTTGATTCTCCGCTCTGTCGCCTGAGCTGTGGAGGCTTATCTGGGGAATTCAGATTAGCCTGTACACTCCCACACATGCCAGCTGGGTGACCTTGGGCTAGTTACAGCTTCTCGGAGCTCTCTCAGCCCCACCCACCTCACAGGGTGTTTGTTGTGAGGGGGGAAGGGCAAGGAGATTGTAAGCTCCTTTGAGTTTCCTACAGGAGAGAAAGGGGGGATATAAATCCAAACTCTTCTTCTTCTTCTGAACTGATTTAGAATGGCTCGTATACCTATCCAGCATAAAGCAACAGTTTTTCTCCCCCTCATGTGCCAGATTAAAGATTGCCTCACATCAGTGTGAAGAGATTCTTCCCTGGGCCCGCCATGGAGAGGCACTAACTAGGCAAGCCCTTTTGCTGCTTATCGCCTGTTCCCCCCTCAGTCATTCTTTTACTCTTAAGACTGCATGTCTAATGCTTCTCTCCGTCAGCACGGATCACTGGGTGCCTGCGAGACAATAAACATCCAAATCTGACTGTTATGCTCCAGACGATAAGATGTAAGCAAAGATTTCTACGCTGGTCTAGTAGCATTTCTGGCTGAGTGGAATATTCCAAACAAAGCCCATGGAGCTTGATTCTGTCTTCAGATAGGCCTGGCCCTGGCTATGCTTTTTATCCGGGGAAATCAGCCACCGCACTTGCTGATTTTACAAGATTTGTGCAGAGACGTAGCCAGTGGCTAAGGGAAGGAGCAAGCATTAGCTATGTATTTCATTCATATTCAGGGTGCTTTGTGGCCCAGTGCCTTCAATGCAGTACCAGAATGAAATCGATGTAAAACCTATTGAACAGAATGAGGTTAACTCCTGAATAAACATGCATAGGATTATATTGTAAAGCTACAATTCTGTAGGTGGTTACCTGCAAGAAAGCGCCACTGAACCCAGAAGCGCTTCCTTTGCTGTGCAAGACTGGGCAGTGATTCTGTGTTGAACTCAACCAAGTTTGCATACAGACAACAGGAGGCTGCCCAGGGAAGAAAGCAGATGAGTCCCTTTAACAGCAACCAGATCAGCAGATTTCACCAGATAAGTTTTACACAGTATAAGGAAGACTAATATTAGCCACTAATGTCTGCAGATTAAGCTGCTTAAACAGCTATGCTTTGTTTACAAGCTATAGATCACTGTTGACAATCACTGTGGACTTCTCTCTATACTAGTTATGAAGTTATTGGTGCTAGAAAAGGGGGGCTTTGTGCTGGTGAGAGGTGAGTATTCCTGTGCTCAAGAGGACTGTACTTGCTTTATCTTGAGCACAACACTTGAAAATACTTAACTGGCATTTTCAAGTGTTTGCATTCATGCTTGTGCATGAGCACAACACAGATAGCCTGCTTTTGGACTCAACATGGTTTGACGTTCAACAATCCATTTTTTTTGTGCATCCCAAAACACATGAATCTATTCACTCCTTTAAGTCTATCAAGGTGAGCATTGTCTCCTCCAATTGGCAACAGAGGTCCAAGAGTAAGGTCTCAGGTGAGTGGCACTCCCATCACTTGATACTTGATCCTTTTTAAACTGGTGATGTGAGGAACTGAATCCGGAACATGCTCTACCACTGAGCCTGGGCCCCTTTACAGATGGAATGTGTATCCAGATAAAACTAGCTAGCTGTAGTTGGACGGAAGTCATTCGACACAAAAGATCAGGCCATTGGAATAAATAGATTAAAGACAAACCAGTTTTTGCTGACCAGCAAATCAGCAACTTTAATCTCACAGCTGCCTCCAGGACAGTACATTTATAAGCAAGCAGCTCATGTTTTGTTTATTTAAAATGTTTCAGTGCTGACTTTCCACCTAAATAGGGCTTTAAAGTCGCAAGCATCATAACATTGAAACAGCATTTATAGTAAAGTATATATATAAAATAAATAATACAGACATACAAACGCAGCACAACCAGAGAGAAGGGCCAATAATAGTTTATCAAACAAAACAAAACAAGCACCTCTTCACCTGTTGGCAGAAGATGATAGACGGTAACAGACCTTTATTGGTTTTCCACCTCTATACCATCAGAAGATGTGGGCACACCTGAAGCAGGATCTCCAAAAACCATCAGACTGAATGGGTAGGTTCATGTGGAAGAAGGCAGTCCAAGAGGTATGTTGACCCCAAGCTTCAAAGCCCCTGTGACTTTGGCATGGAAGCATATTGTAGGTGGAACAAGTGTAGGTGGAACAAGATTGTAGGAGTCAATCTTGGAGCTAGTGTAGGTGGAACAAGAGCTAGTGTAGGTGGAACAAGATTGGAGTCAATGTCCCTGTGACCCATTCCAGTCAACATTCTGGTTGCAGCATTCTGTACCAACTGTAGCTTGCACACAGTCTTCAAGGGCTGTGTACCATAGACTACACTGCAACAATCTAATCTAGATGGTACCAGGGCATGCTGAATTCACTCCACTCACTCCCAATAACAGAGAAACACAGCTGAATCTAACAACCTTTAAAAAGACCCCCTCACTCTAGTTAATTTCTCAAACCAATGAACAGTCACACAACTCTGCTTTTAGTCAACAGTGAAAGGTCAGAGTAGCTCTCTAGGACCTGTACTAACTCATATGATCCAAAGTGCTCCTGGATTTACCATTCAAGAACAGTGAAAAACTGTCTTCCAAAATTTTCTTGCCTTTTTGGTTTGTTTCCAGGTTTACATTAGTACTGGCAACTTTGGTATTTATTATATCTTGACACACAGCTCCAATATCAAGTTGACACACTAGTGTCATCATGTTCCAAAGGTTCACAGTTTTTAAGCCATTGATGTGAGTTTAGAGGATAAGATGGGTTTGGGGAGGGGGGATTGTTCAAAACGGAAATGTTTGCACCACAAGTAGAGAGTAGCTTGTTTCACAAGCATGCTGTCAATGGTTTTTCCAAGCGATGATTTGTCCCAAGTGGTTGCTCCCTTTATACAGGATTTAGGTTGCAAACAGCACAAGGCTGCCAAAACAGAATTCTTTTATTCAGTACTTATGGAAATGGAAGGAAGTCTGAAATAGCAACTAATATATGATAGAAGTACAACAGGCCAGATGATAGCAAGGACCAAAATTTCCCAAACCTACTTCACTGCAATTGTGTTGGTATCAGGGAGATCTCAAGAGAGATTTTTTTCCTAGACAACTTGTTATAGTGTCATTCAGTTTTGCTCAGTTTTGCTTTGGGAGGAATGTGACTAGTGGCTATACTTTTCAGAGCCTGGTTAGAGCTGCAAGCTGATTACCATGATGTGGCCTATTTATGTCACTTCAGAAATAAAATAGATTTCCCCCCTATGGCTCATGAGATACTATATATAGAGTTGGAGGGGGAAACCATATTCCAAGTATGAGGAAATAATACTTAAATCCTGATTGCTTCCATTCATTTGCATCTCTTTCTGTCTACCTGAACTATGGGAATGGACAATGAGGAGATTATTTCAGTCCTCCTGGATAGTGTGTGTCTGTGTATCTGTCCACAAAAGGGAATGCTACATATTACACTGTGTGGAATATAATCCCAAGGCCTTTTATTAATTGTGAATGACCCTGTCCTCCTGTATAGTATATCTCTGTCCACAAAGGGGCATGTGCTACAACAGAGGCGTAGCAAGGAGGAATGCCCCCCGCCACAACCCCGGAACACCCTCACCACATCCCCACAGAGGTGCACCCCTGGTGCATCGCGCCCCCTGCTCCACCCCCTTGGAGCTACACCTCTGTGCTACAAATTACATAGCATGAAATAAACCTTAAAAACCTTTTCTCTATTACAAATGGCCATTGAGAGGAGGTCATTGGTACCAGAAGAGAAACAGGGAAAGGGAATGCTGAATTCTTCCCATAACATTAACTTTCCCACTGAAAGTTCCCCTTCTCCTACAACTGTTAGCAAAAATAGGTTCAGAATATTGACTAGTGTAAAAGCAGCTGTGGAGGGGGCAGGGAGAAACTATTTGGCAGGGGAAGGGTAAAACTCTGGTCCTTCCACATCATCCTCCAGGTAGCTCTTCTTATTGCTGTGAATGCAGAGGAATAAGGCTAGGGAGTAGCCACTTGATAGTTTTCCTCTCACTTCCTTTGTCTCAGCCCTGTGTGGCTGCCATTAAAAACTGGTAATAGCTGGATTTCTGTGGTATTATAATGTTACAATGATCTGTTGCATTATTTCAACTTCAAGCATTTGTACCATATTAGATTTATTGAAATAATGATAGATCTAATAAAGGATTCTTGAAATACCAAGGAATATCAAAATAACAAGCCTCTCCTCCTGAGGCAGCAACAGCAGCAGAAAGTATTTGTGAAAATGGGGCGGAGGGGGGGGGGACAGAATATCAGTTTTAAGACATGATTTCCTTCTTCAGCAAAGTGTGGTTCAGGGAATTGCTTTGCCTCTTTGATTTGGAGGGATTAATTTTGAAAAGGAGTTACAATATCAATATAGCTGCAGTAACAGCAATATCAATATAACAGCAATTTAAAAGGCTTCAACAAAGCCAGCAATCTTGCAACTACTAGGTGTGATGAGATCTGTGCCTTTATGAGTGAGTTGATGGGCAGAGTTAAGAGAATCAGGAAAAGCATAGACCTGGGAGATTTCAGCAAGCAAGCCATGCAGCAGGCAGTGAGGTACCTCCTTGTGAGTTAATTGAGAAATGTGGGGAGACCCCATTACAACCCCATCGTGCAGCACAGAGCCCTGAGGTAAGCATTCCATGCATAATGGGCCAAGGAAAAGGTAAGTGGAGCATAATTATATGAATCTTCCACCAAAAAAGTATGGCATTTTAATATGTGGAGAAAAATGGCTGTGTTGAAGCAGCCTCTCTTCCTCTATATGATGCAAATTACTCCCTCTTGAAGTAGTTTTATAAGAGGAGAATACGTGTGTTAAGGCTTTGTCAGATGTGGCTGACTTTGTGGGAAACTACAAGTCACTGTAGTTCAGAGGACAAATATAACAACAGGGCTCAAATGATCTATCTTTACAAATTTGTTTAGTTTGGTAGGTGGGGGTGGGTCGGTGGGTGGGGGGGTGGGTCGGTGGGTGGGGTGGGGGGTTGAAAAATGGTGTAGGTGGTTCACTAGGAATCCCCACTGCCATGTGAGGAATTCTCAAGTCTTCAGGGTTTATTTTGTCTTACCAGTATTACTGGTGCTCATTTTATTTATCCTCCAGTACTAAGACATACCATCTCAGTCATGTGACCAGAGCTGGGGGCTGCCAATGAAAGTTCATGACATAACTTAATCTCTAATAATTTAATCACTTACTCTCCACAATACTTTTCTGCCTTCTTGATGCTGAAGTCTAAAATGGTTACTTTTCTGGATTTTTTGGTGTGCAATTGAACTCATTTTAGAAACCAGATTGACACACAACATCTGTATTCAATTTGTTCAAGTGAATCATTTCAAACCACTTCAAGAAATAACATCTTCATCTGCTCTCTCTGATATCTACCACTCTGGTGACATCATGAAACCATCTAGTACAAGGTCCTGTTTTGAATTCTGGTTAATGAGATGTTTCTGGGCACATACAAGCAGGCCACAAAGAGGAAGGCCTTTCTTTTTTGTGAGTCCCAAGGAGGGTATTATGATGATAAAAGACTGCCAGCGCCTAGTTCGCCTACCCTCTCGACTGCCCACTTGCTGACCAACCTAGGAGCCTGCAGAGTTGCTGCCTCTGCCTGACTGCAGAGAGCCAGAATGGTATATTGATTAAGAGAAGGTGGACTCAGAATGGTATAGTGATTAAGACAGGTGGGGAACTGGGCTTGATTCTCCACTCCTCCACATGAGGAGTGGACTTTTACCTGGTGAACTGGATTTGTTTCCCCACACCAACACATCGGTCAGTCACAGTGATCTCAGGCCCCCTCAGCCCTACCTACCCCACAAGGTGTCTTGTGGGGGGGGGAAGGAAGGAGTCTGTAAGCAGCTTAGAGACTCCTTATAGGAGAGAAAGGCAGGGTATTAGTCCAAACTCTTCTTCTTCATCTAGGTCAGCAGAGCTCTCATTCCTCCCACCCTGCAGTCCACTGCCACCTTGTGCACTACTGGAGATCGATTGTGTTAGAGAGGAAGGCAGAACCAGAAAGGCAAGGACAGGCAGGGGTGAGGGAAAGTAGCCATTCCAGCCATTTTATCAATCTCATGAGGGACAGTTGCCACCATGACACCAGAAAGGACATTCCTTCAAAATGGCAGTCATTTCCTCTGTCACCACTTATTAAAATTCTAATATTTAATATATTTATCTTTTTAGGGATTATTTTCCTACTCTGTATCTAACCACAGTTTGTGGATTTAATTACCTGCACACCAAGGTCCCACTTCAGTCTTCAGTGTACAATATATGATAAGGAGCTCCTCCAACTGTTAGCAAGTGCAGTTCCTTACTGCTTAATTTTTCATCCATTGTTTTCCAGAGCACTGATTTTTTTTTAAAAAAAATCCATTTCTGAATCAGTTTCTCTTGAGCACGTGATCATGTTGAAATGGTCTTTATTTCTCTGCCCTATCAAACACCCTTATCCATACCATTCCCTTCTGACATTTTCTCATCCTGCCTCTCTTGTTTTCAGAAGGATTTTAATTTCTCCCTCCTCTCATATAAAACTAACAATATAACGTTGAGGCAGAGATATGATCAGCTTTGTCAAGTGTACATGAAACTTGTGATGTTAGTGTTCTGTCAGGGATAAAAAGAATCAGTCGATTGGATCAGCTTTGTCAATTTCATATTGAACTAGCAATGTAGCATTAGAGCAGAGCGATTTTAAAGTGGGGGTGGTGGAAACTGCATCAGTGATAGAATACTAAGACACTGGAGCAATTGAAAGGTATACAGTGGAACCTCGGTAATCGTAGCCTTCGGTTTTCGTCCGTTTCACTTTTTGCCGGTCGCCCCAGCCATTTTTTTGCCTCGGTTTTCACTGGGCGCCTTGGTTTTCGGCTACACATTTGCGTAAATTTACGTTTTTTGCATAAATTTGCTACACCATTTGCGTAAATTTACACTTTTTGCGTAAATTTGCTACTCTGTGTAGCACATGCGCAAACGGCATAGCATTGAGTGTCACCGGATAAATTACCGGCGAAAACCGAGGTTCCACTGTACTAAGAATAATTACTGCATGTAATTGAGGACTGAGACAGTAAAAATTGTGCACTACTTCTGATCAACTTGGGCCAAAAAATTGGGGGAGGGGGGCTGTGCGTGTGTGTGTGTGGGGGGGGGGTGGGGTGGGGGGGAGAGCTACATATTTCTGTTCCTTCAGGAAATGAAACCTGCTCCAGGAGTTGTTTTGACTTACATTTTGGGTTAGTAGTTCTCAGTGGAAATGGAGGCTGAGACATTTTTGAATAGGCACTTCAAAATGTAACTGGTCAGTAATGCTAGAATGCTGGCACAAAAGAAAAAAGGGGAAACATTATGGTACCCAGTGCAAAAAAATGGCAGTACCATAATTCTAAAAATCAAGTACTAAACTAAATAGCTGATCCTGTATCAACTTTCAACAGTACTCCTGGGTACAGGCAAATAACTTGTGCAACATCCCATTTGCAACACAGTTAAAACGAAGACTCCATATTATTTTGTACACACTGAACTGCTTTCTATGCAGGAAATTGGTAATGTGTGAATATGGTTCCTCTGTACTAACTTAGTGATGTCAACCTTCAGGTGGAACCTGGAGATCTTCCAGAATTACAACTCACCTCCAGTCTACAGAGATCACTTCTCCTGGAGAAAATGGCAGGTTTGGAGGGTGGATTCTGTGGCTTTGTACCCCACTGTAGTCTCTGTTTTCCCCAGGCTTCATCCCCAGATCTCCAGAAGTTTCCCAACTTGGATCTGGCAACCTTATCCCCCACCCCAACCCCGTATCCTCCCCTGGTCGCCAGGGAGACTTGGCAACCCTAAGATAACTTGATCTTGCAATGTGGGGAGGGGAGGGGGGAGAAACAATGCTTTTGTTAGGGCAATTTGTTCTTGAAATGTTGAATAACTATGATGATATTTACTCAGCTGAGGCTGATTGTTCTTACAAAAGAAACAGGGTGTTGGTTGGTAGGCACTATGAGACAGTGAGACCTTTTGGAGTTAACAAAACTCACTCACAAAACAAAGATGTTATTGAAAACTGTATTATTTTTGGGAATGTAACACCAGAAATAAAGCAGTTTCAGAGCATGTTCATCTGCAGAAGAAGAGCTAGATTTGAGTCCAGAGACCAACAAGATTTTGAGAGCATAAGCTTTGGAGAGTCAAAGCTCCCTCAGATTACAGACATGTACCTTCAAAGAGAGTGCATCCCCATACAGAATGGGTAATACCTTAAATCTTGAGTTAGACCTTCATCAGTAGCACTTCCAGTTTGTTGGGATTAAACCAGTTTATGAGCCTGCATTCACTCCAAAACTGCAGTCACCAGTTCAGGTTTTTGCAGCATAAATACAATACAGAATCATAGAGTTGGAAGAGACCACAAGGGCCATCAAGTCCAACCCACTGCCATGCAGGAACACACATTCAAAGCACTCCCGACATATGTTCATCCAGCCTCTGTTTAAAAACCTCTAAAGAAGGAGACACCACCACTGTCCGAGGCAGTGAATTCCACTGTTGAGCAGCCCTGACAGGAAGTTCTTCCTAATGTTTAGGCACTGAGTACCATCTGTATATTGATGATAATCCAACTCAAATCTCCAGATGACCTCACTCAATGGTTTTATGCAGATGTCAAAGAGCATAGGAGACAAGACAGAATCTTGCAAGGATCCACAGGTCAAAGGCTATTGAACAGCAGCCCCCCAGCACCACAGACTGGAAAAGATCTAAAGATCTACTTCATCAAAAGTTTGAATTTGTCCAGCTACCATTTGTTCAATCACCACACTCAAAAATGGAAAATTTGAGACTGTTCAATAATTAATTGTTGATTTCTGGCTTGAATTCTTGATTTGTGAAAAAAAAACAGAATAAGAAAGACTTAGTACGTATACTTGAATTATTTAAATTTATTGATCTTTATTGACTTATTGACAACTGCAATTTTTGACACTACAACTGGATATAGATGGCAACCATATCCTTTCTAAATCTTGTACTCCTATCTTTGTCCATCTGTATTTTACCTTGCTATGCCAATAAAGGTTTTTGTATTGTAAAATTGTTACAGCTATTTGGTGCACAGTGGCATTTTCTGCATATTCTGGCGTACCTGTCCCCATTGATTCTTCCTCGATTGGCTGAAAGCAGGCCTTCTGCACGAATGCTTGGCCTCCACCATGCTGCCATATGCCCTTTGAGCTGGAACAAAGGGGTTCCTTGTGGTTTTGTTTTTTGGCTTACCCTGGGAACCACATATATACTTCTCAGAAAGAGTATGACGTCATGTGAAGGCTGAAAAAAAAATCATTGCAGTTGAGGAAAAAAGTGAAGAAAAAAGTCTGTGCAGAAGGGATCACTTTGAGGGGTAAATATGTGAAATCCCTTCTGTTACCAACTACTTAGGTTTGGGTCTTGTCTTCTGCCTTTCTTTTTGGAAATGTCTCAAAAATTTGCCCATGGTTTACAAGTATATCAAAAATTACTCTTTTTTGCCATCAAGTCACAGCCAACTTATGGCAACCCTGTAGGGTTGTCAAGGCAAGGTGTTCAGAGGTGGTCTACCATTGCCTGCTTCTGTGTAGCAACCCTAGAATTCCTTGGTGGCCTCCCATCCAAATCCTGACCAGGGCTAACCCTCCTTAGTTTCCAGAATCTGACAAGATTTCAAATCAGGGCAGCTAAAGATTAGGACAGCTCATTTCACATCCCTCTCGGGAAGATGAACTAAGTTTTCTTCTGGTAGCCACTCGATTGTCACCCATGCCTGAAATTCTCACCCTGATGACACCATCCAAGTCCATGTTGCATGGGCCAGATACCTTATGAGCTCTATGACAGGTGCTCCCTACAGAATACCAGCCTGTCCTCCCATGAGAGAAAACTCTTCACAAGTTCTGCATGCCTCAAATAGCTTTGGAGTTGTATTTCTGCAAAAATAATTCCCCTATACTGAATGAGAAGCCTGGTTGGAAACAAGAATTTTACAAGCAATGTATAATATATAAGGAGGGTAGGTGTCTGTTGTTGACCAAGGAAAAAAGCCAAACATTCCACATGGCACACCCAAAGCTCTTCAGTGAGCCTAAAATAGCTAATTGGCTCCATGCCACTACATCCTAAAGGATCTGCTGTTCACAGAAGGGTTAACAAGAGGCCATTGTTTCAATAACAGCTTGCTTGGATTTAGGAAATCTCAGGCTCAAGAAACAATCATGAATGA
This sequence comes from Sphaerodactylus townsendi, assembly GCF_021028975.2. Taxonomy (NCBI): domain Eukaryota; kingdom Metazoa; phylum Chordata; class Lepidosauria; order Squamata; family Sphaerodactylidae; genus Sphaerodactylus; species Sphaerodactylus townsendi. The sequence continues at coordinate 60,845,000 of NC_059434.1, forward strand.
GGATACTCTACTAGGCAGCAGAGACTTGGCTGAACAATCATGACACTATTAAAACACATTTAATATTTTCATCCTGTTAAGATGGCGATTTTAGATTGTTTTAACATGTAACATTTGCAAAATCTCCAAGGCTGCCCTTTAGTTCCCAGTCTACAATGGGACCAATTTATCTGACTGCCTCTGAACAGTTGAAAACTAGGGTAGTCACTATTCAAAGGGCACCAATTCTGCAAGGGGCTGGGCCCTCCAGGATGGAAACCTGAACAAGATTCTTGCTGCAAAGCTGAGGGCAGAGGGAAGTGGAAAGGTGTAGGAAAGGCTGATCAGGTTTTTCAAAACCCATCCACTGTACCCGGATCACAACACCTCAGATGTGAGGAGACTTCCTGACCTCACCTTTGTGATCTGAGTTGTTCCACTGAGGAGGGATGTGAGCAGGGGAGGGTAGCAGATAGGCTTTTAAAAACCTTCATCCCTCATGAATGCCTTCCCAATAACCCTTCTGCGTAATGACGAGTCAGAATGACCAAGGACACAGGAAAAGCCAATACAGCAGAATGGATGAAGGCTGGCCAATCTCCACTGCCATCTCCACCGAAAGAGTAACTTCTGCCTCACCAAAGTCATCTAAGTCAATTCAATTCTGAAGCAACACCATAAATGATAAACAGAACATTTAAAAACGCCATCTCCCATGCACCCTCGTTATTAAAAAAAAACCACAATCAGCAACTCACCAGAAAGGGGAAAATCTAGTTATGATGATGGACAACTGACAATTTCATTGAAAATTGTGATTCATACTATATAAAAACCTGATTCTAGTCTTGTTTTCCAGGAAATGAAACAGGCAATGGATGCTTGGTGTCTTTTTTTATTAGCTTAATCGAGTATGAATTTTTCTAAACAGGATCTTTTTTTGTGCTGTCAAGAGAGCTGTTGTGGAACTAAATATAAAAGCAGAAAGGAAAACCGATTAAATATTGTGATGCACCCCTTGTTTTGGATCCAGACCTAACTGACAATTTCCACTCATTCTAGGTTGCCAGTTTTGCCTTGGGGAATTCCTGGTGATTTGTGGGTGGAGTCTGTGAAGGGCAGGGTTTGGGAAGTGACCTCAGTGGGAATAATGCCATACAGTTCTCTTACCAAAGCAGCCATTTTCTTCCGGAGACCTGCTTTATATAGCCTGGAAATCAGTTGTCATTCCAAGAGATCTCCCAGCTCCACTTTGAAGTTGTCAACCTAACCAACCCCCACTTTGTAGTGCAGATTCCAACCCCCGCCCCATCCAGTAGGGACTATTGTTCCCCAAGAGCAGTATCTTGTGGACACCAGTCAGCTGCAGTCAGAGAGGGGAGTCATGAACGTTCCATCATACCATGGGAAAATTTAGTCTGTATCCAATGTCTTATTTGCACAATTATTTCTACAAGATACTTTTTGAAATTTCTTCAGCTTATAGAATATGTAGGAGTGTTTTCTTTCTGCCTATTCAAATACCCAGGCTAGTACACTATTGAGGAAACTAGGTAATCCCCAGTAATTGCGGTGTTAAAAGGACAACTCAAATGTTCTTTAATGTAAGTGTTTCAAAGAAATGTTTGTTACTAGGAAGGAGGAAAAAGACTATGCCATGTTGTATTGAGAGGCTTCTCCCTTCTTAGTAGGAAACAATTAGGATAAATCCACTAATGACCTTACCTTCTGCAATCCTTACTCTCTCTTGCTGTTAGACAGTCCAGAGGGACAACTTTGGTACAAACTGTTAAACTGTAGGGAATAAGTAAAGCAAGAAAATGCCATTGGCGCTCATTGTCTGTTTCCCCCATAGTGGCTCCCTGATTCTGTAGGCCTATTTATTGAGTGCCATCTAGTGGGAAATGCTAGTAGGAGAGGTATAATATTTGCTGTAATCACCAAGAGTTCCTAGTTATTTCTGAAAGCAATACTAAACAGGTCTACTCAGAGTCCTGTTCAGGTCTCTTAAATGGGGCTTACTCCCAGCAAATTGTTCTTATGATTGCACTGTTAGTGGATCTTTAGTTCACAAAGGGCATTGGTGACCTTGCTGTATGCTTAGGAGTCACATCACAGCTCTTTGGTAAACTGTTTTCATCGTGTTAAACAGACTCCTGGAATGAAAAAATTGGACCCAAGCAGCATTTCCAGTGCTGAAAAGGAGAGAGAAAATCTATGAAGAAGTCTATGCTGGTTGTCATGGGATCTCCATGGCCAAAAATCATGGGGGACGAGCTATGATAAGGAGAGGAATTGGGTGGGACTAAGCAAAAAAGTTAGCCACAGAGGCTGTAGTGGCCAGGGACAGTACCACTGCCACACTGTTGTGCCGCCTCCAGAGGACTTCTAGATGGTGTGGGGAAGCAGCGAAAACTGAGAAATCCCTGGTCACCTGAAAGCCCTCCATAGGGCAAAATGGATTTACCCCTTTGGGGTGGCGTATGTCATAAGAACATAAGAACATAAGAACAAGCCAGCTGGATCAGACCAAAGTCCATCTAGTCCAGCTCTCTGCTACTGTCAGTGGCCCACCAGGTGCCTTTGGGAGCTCATGTCCAGGGGCTCCACCCTAGCCCACAAACCAGCTGCACCAGCATCCGACTTTAGGCTGTTAGCGCAGCTCTGTGGGGTGCAGGCTCTTCCCCCCACCTCCCCGTTTACCCTCCACGCTGGCATAAGTGCCACTTATGCTAGCATTATGGGCAAACACACTGGCATACCACATGCCAGTTCCTAAAGCCACTTCACCTCTCTGCTCAGTATTGGGCTGTTGGTGTAGGAAGCAGATTCCAAAATAACTTGGTTTTAATGAAGTGGAACATTCCATTAATAAAGTGGAACATTTAGTTTATGGTGCAACAACATTTTGGTAAGGTGCCACAAGACTATTTGTTTTTTTTTGGCAACGCTGACATAGCTGCCGCCTTCGGTAAACGTGGGGGGTGTGACTGCTTAGTTTTCTAACAGGCCAGGTTCCTACTGATTCAGCTTTATGTGGGTATTCAACAAGGAGTTGGACCCCTGTAATGCTATTGTGAATGAACCCTAATTATGCTGAATTCATTGATTCTGATTACATTTTAAAGAGAATTTGATTCAGAAACCTTTGCTGTTTGAATATAGTTTCACATTACATGTGAATGTGTGAAACCTGAGGTCTAATTTCATCAATAAAAAGCTGGAGCGAGAGGGAACAATTTGGATCCTAGAATGGACAGCAGGGGAAATGGAAACTTAACCCTTCTTTTATGTACCCTTTAAAGTGACAGTTGCTACCCAGAACTACTTTTCCCTTTGAGGAGGTTTCACATGTGTTTTTGAGAACAAACACATACCTGAGAAATCAGCAAAGTGTGCCTTTGAAGGAAGACTTGGTGGACATTTAAAATGCATGAGCAAGCAGGGAACCTGCAATAATTTACAGGGGAATATCTCATTTTCACATGCATCCCATCCCCCATTATTTCCTCCTTCCCTGCCTGCCTCCTTTTCCCCTTTCCCTGCTTCCTTCTCTCCTTCCAACATACCAGATAACCTTCCTTTATCTGCCCCCCTTATCTTCAGCTTTACCTCCTTCTTGTGCCCTAACAGCCTCTTCTGGAAAAAAAATCTGGATGAGTTGTATGATGGTCCAATTATGTGAACAGTGAGTCTCTGGTGGTTACCACTGGGTTTGTCCCCGGTGAGTCATTATGACAAAGCAGGAGGAAACCTTTTCCACTGCTGTTTGGTCTCCAAGGGCTCCTCTTCTTGGATGTGTTTTACAGAAACCAAGATTTAGAAGGCTCAACAATATTGTTGTGGTTGCCTAGCAACCATCAAAAAGGTCACTGAGAGCTCAGAGGACATTCTTTTCATAAAGCTACAAGTATTGGGGTGGGGGTGGGGGAGTTTTATTACCCTGATATTCATTTATCTGTTAAGATTTCTGATTTTTCTGCAACAAATTATGGTTCTTTACAGCAAGGGACAGAATAACTTTGCTGTAAACAAATACACTTTCACTCACCCACAGCTTTACTGAACTGACAGATTATTTCTGTCAGAAAGAGAATTATTTTATTTTGAATTCCTCATTAAATACAAGAATCTCAAACTATTGAAATAGGGTAAGTTTGCCTTTTGGGAGATTTCCCTCAATCCCCTCAAGTCCCTAGCCTACTATTTCCCCTAAAGCTGGGGTTGGCAACCCGCGGCTCCGGAACCGCATGTGTCTCTTTCATCCTCGTACTGCGGCTCCGCAGCAGCGACACCAACGACAGCGACACCAACCCCCTCCTTCCTTCCTTCCTTCCTTCCTTCCTTCCTTCCTTCCTTCCTTCCTTCCTTCCTTCCTTCCTTCCTTCCTTCCTTCCTTCCTTCCTTCCTTCCTTCCTTCCTTCCTTCCTTCCTTCCTTCCTTCCTTCCTTCCTTCCTTCCTTCCTTCCTTCCTTCCTTCCTTCCTTCCTTCCTTCCTCCCTCCCTCCCTCCCTCCCTCCCTCCCTCCCTTCCTCCTTCCTCCCTCCCTCCCTCCTTCCTCCCACTCCACTCTAGTCCTTTCCCTCCTTCTCTCATCTGCGAAGCCTGGGAGGAGAGGAAAGGATGCTGAAGGGAGGGAGGAAGAGGAGGAAGGAAGGAAGGAAGGAAAGAAACTGCGCTCGCCGCATCCCAAGTGCAACTTGCCGTCATTGGCGTCACCGCCGCTGTCTTGAAGGCAGCCTGCTTGGCTGAAGGCAGGGCTTGGGGAGGCCGGAGGCAAGGGCAGGGCTTGGGGAAGCGGGGCCAAATGGCTCTTTGGGTGCTAAAGGTTGTCCACACCTGCCCTAAAGTGACACAGGATACCTGCTCTACTATCACCTGATGCCTACTCCCCCTGTAGGAGTGATGCTAATCTACAGAGATCAGTTTCCCTGCAGAAAATGGATGCTTTGGAGGGTGGGTTCTGTGGCATTGTTCCCCACTGAGGTTCCTGTACTCCCCAGGCTCCACCCCCAAATCTCCTGGATCTGGCAACCCTCATCCCTCACCAGTGGCTAGGGGAGACCTGGAAACCCTAGAGGTCCCCCCATCACAGGGGAAAACCAAATGCAGAGCATCTCTCCCCTCACATCAGATATTCCTGCTACCTCTAGGCTATCCTTTGGCTTGCACTCCTGGCCATACCTAGGCCTTAAGAATCTGTGGGATGAGAACCAATCACATCATTTAAATTTTCCTTAGTTGTCGCTAGCCAGCCATCAAAATCTTCCTGACTTTTTCCTGTCTTGAAGGTTTTTCTGAAAGATTCTCTGGGGGTTTTCTTTTTCCCAAGTGAGAAGAACCAGAGAAGACATCAGCTTCATTTATTAATACGGTCAATGTCCAGGCAAACTACAGAGAATATTTTCTACAGCAACAGCAAATAAACATTACATTAAAACAGCAGATATTCAAAATACAAGAACAGTCAAATTGATAATTTAAATGGGACCATAGTAAACTATAAAGTTGCCAATACTAACTCATCCTAACAGATGACGATGGATTTTATACATGGTGGTGCAAAATTTAGCATTGCCAACTGAAACCTGAGGATTCTTATCCATTAGCAACTTTTTTGCCTACTGCGAGTCTGAACAGTCTTGGAGCTTTTAGACTAAGGGCAAAATAAATTTAACATGGATCTCTCTGTAAAAAGGGCAGGGGTCAAGGTTCACAGGACTGGCATGTACTAGTGCAGTGATATAGTTGTACAATCACAGCCACAAATGCTAACAATTTTAGCTGTATCTCTTACCCATACATTGTATAAAAGCAATTTTTAATTCCCCAGTGATCAAATTAGATAATTTTAAATAACTTTGTTGTAGCAAAATCATACTCCACTTAGCCTGTGCTGCCATTTTCTGCAACTAGGTGGTTTCTCTCTCTCCCCGCCGCCCCCCCATTTTATATAGTTGTATTGCTTATTTATAAAGCTTTATGTTTGTGTGTATACAAGGAAGTAGATTTTATAGAATTTTTTGCCATGGCCCTTAAAGAAATACATTATATCTTGGAATTAAGAATAGTTTCATTTACAGCTGAACCTTTGGATGTCTACAGACAGCGACAGGACACTGATAATTTCTTATTGTATTTACACATTTATAGCTTCAGTCCAGAGAAAGTCATTCTGATGACCCATTAAAATAAAGAGATAAATAAATAAAAGAGATACATTCAGTATTAAAAGAAACACACACAAGCAGGACCCTGGATTCGTTGCATCTGCCGCCTGCAGCTCTCCAGAGCACTGGGGCGTTTTTTTCCAGCAGTTTAATACATGACTTTTTGAGCTCCCATCCCCCCCCTCCCAGTCCTTCTAAGCATTTGGCACATCCCAATGTATCATTATCTAACCACAGTATAGTAGATTTTCCATTTAAGAACTTGCCAGTTCATTGTTACATGCTATAGTTTTTAAACACCATCAGTAAACACTGAATAAAGGCCAAAAATATTAAGGATAGGTCAGAGATAATTATTCCAGAAATGCATACATGTCTCCATTTGTACATGGCTTTAAAAGTTATGTTGGCTATGGGCTTAACCCAAATTCCCTCAGCCTGCCTTAGGTACCAGTTTGAAATGCTTCTCTCTAATCCCAGATTATCTCAATACAGGGATTTCCCTTGTTACTTTCAAATGCCAGGAGCACTTGTCAAATTGAAATGGGATGGCTTTTTTTTTTAAGGAAAAGCTCTACCTGGGATCACTCATTTCTGCCTATGGCCAACTTTTACTTTATCATGCTGAGAAATTCCAGAGCCAGCAGAATGGGTAGACTCCTGGAAAAAGGCACTCGGTTGGTTTAGTGCTGTAAATCTTAAGGTATTATTGTGCTGATAACTTGCAAAATTGAGGTGAAATTCTGATCTCCTTTCATTTCCCCCTTGCTGGTTGCATGGTCAAGTGTAGTCCTAATCATATGAATAACAGCAAATCACACGAGACTTTTGGCCACAAGTCAGATGGGGTATTCAGTACAGATGCAGCCCTGCCATGGGGTAAATAAGCTTCCACCTTTGGAAGGAAAGCTTTCCTGTTTCAGCTCAGGAAGCTTTCCTGTTTCAGCTCACTCCTCATTACAGGTTGTGATCCTGGATTGAGTCACATTTGCAAGATAGTTCCCTTGTCTAGTTTGCACATAGCCATGAAAAACCAGTGGGATTATGGGTGCAACTATGAAGGAGGCTAAACCCTTTCTGTGCTGAATGGTTTGCAGTCCCATTCAAGGGAGGGGGGGGGATCTGCCTATGGAAGTGGCCTGTGGCTGCATCGGTGGATTTGTCCTCCTCAGGACACTTGCCCTGGTGGAGGGGCAAAACAGCCAGTGCACAGCCTCCATGACCCTCCCTGGTGTTGGAATGTGGGGGCGGTCCAGGGTGTGGTTGGGGAGGAGCCGACTGTTGCCAGGTGGGACACCTGCCTTATGCCACCAAAAACATGGCATAATTCTATTCTGCCCAATAGGAGCTTCCTGGCAGCAGGGAGACTTCAGCTTTTTAAGCCTCCCCACACCTCTGGAAAACCTCTATGGAAGTAGTGGGGCAGTGCTGCATCCTGAATTTGGATGGAACTGCCCGACTGCAAAGGATAGTAGAAAAAGATTATAGGTAATAGTCATAGTTTTGTGGGAATTAAAATAAAAGCAGTATAATAATTTTCATCAGCTTAACCCAGTTGTCACAAAGTAGTAAGCAAGTGTTTGTGTTCCTTTGAACTCTTCATCAGACTAGTTGTTCAGTGCAAAGGAGAGAGAAGGAAAAAGAGATGGAGTGAAAGATAAAAAAAGATTTTTCAGAATATGCTAGAAAAGGCCAAAGATGCAATTTGTAGCCTTCTTAAAATGAAAACCAGGAGGTGTTACCTACTAAATTAGATTAGATTATTCAGGGTGCAGTACAGATTTCAAGATGAGCTAGAGAGAGATTTTACACTCAGCACTAATCAGAACTGACAAAATCAAAAAATCTTGTGGTAGCGTTTATATTAACAAAGCTAGAGTTTATTTAAGGCAATATGTCAAGGTAATTTAAAATAATGAGTTATTTTTAGATTGTTTACTTAGCGGAACACAACTTTCTGGATTTCTCTTCGCTTCTTTCATTCAAAATCTTAATTTATAAAGATAATGAATAGTTGTTTTTAAATGAAAAAAAAATGATATCAACTCGTGGAATGTCTGGAATGCAGTGGTTCACTGCCATTGTCATTCAGTTTCTCATGCCTACATTGTGCCTAAATTGGTGCTCTTATTCTTAGGTCTTCTTCTGATGGTGCTCCAGACATTATTGACGAACAGCCAATGAATGTTCAGTAACATTGTATGGGGAAGGGTGGGAAGAAACCTAGAGTACAAAGCAAAATTATGCAAGCACTTCATGAGAATGGTGTGTATCTGCCCCAGGTATAATCATTTAATGTTACTGGTGGTATCATTGTTAGTTTCGGAAATTATGTGGTGTATATTGGGAATTAGAACAGAAGGGAATATAGATTTCTTTGAAAGACAGAGCAAAAAAAAACCTAGCCCCTTTTTCAATCCCATCAGAGATGCACTAATTGATAATTGGGACAAATGTTGTAATAGTCTTGGGCTTAAATACATCCACATATTGAAATTGTGGATGTATGCTGCAGAGTTAAGGAAATGTATCAAGCAGGGAATTTTAATCTATGAATTAAAATGTTCTTTTGAGGTATATTCAAGAAAATGATAGCTTGTTATCATTTGAGGATATTATGAGGAAAATTGCTCCTGAACGTCTCCCTTTGTTTCAGTATTTCCAGCTGAAACTTGGCATTAAATTTAAAGTAAGAACAACTAGTTTATTAGTAGGCCTTTAAATGCATCTGAAAGGATGTTTTTGAGTCAAGAGCCATCAAGAGATCCATTGGCAAAAGTATATTCCACTCTGCAAGAAAATGATAAAGGTGTGATTAAAAAAATAGGTGGGAGATTTAGTGCTCTCTATTCCATCAGAAGAGAGCCAGTGTGATATAGTTGTTAAGGTATTGGAAACCCAGATCAAATCCCCATTCACAACATGGAAGCTTGTTGGGCAACATTGGGGCAGTATATATATGGTTACATCTTGGTTACATATATATGATATGCTTGGTTACATCTTGCTATCTATCTGTTGTCTCACATGATGTTGACTACCTTGTGTCTCCTCTCTGATGTTGTATTGGTAGTGTCTGCTCAATCAAAGAAACAGAGGGCCTTTCCTCACTTACCTTGAGCCCTGCGCTACTCTCCTCAAGTAGCGCGGGGTCCGCCGGCACTCCCCATTACAGGGGCGGCGACAGCACAGCCGCCCCGATGCTGCCGCTGTCGCACCCCCTCAACGTGCAGCATCCCTGGTGCTCTTGTAAACGGCGCCTTTTGATGACCCCGCGGGGTCGTGGGGATGCCCGGGCGCGCACCAGGGATGCTGCGCGCTGAGAGCAGCGCACGGCGTAGGAGGGATCGTGGTGAGTGGGGAAACGCCCAGAGTTAACTTTATAACTTCAGATGTACATGCTCACTGACATGTAAGCAATGGCTGTCTGACTGACCAATAGCTAATCAATAGACCAGGTCATGAGCAGTGACTTCAGCAATTGGTTTATTTTTTATCAAGGATACTTGGTGTCATCCTTTATGATGTGGGGGTTGGCCTCGATGGTCTTTAGACCTCTTCCAACTTTCTAATTAAATGATTCTGTGAATTTTGCAGTTGTTAAAATAGAATATGTTTGTATAAAGTGAAAATTATTTTTTAAGAAAATTTTGATATAGTCTCATGAAACATCTGGACTGCAGTGGTACGTCATCCAGTTTTTCATCCTATGATTAAACAATATGGCTATGTTAAAATTAATAAACTTCCAGAAAGGAAAAGAGAGATGCCTATTGTGAATGCTGGAATTCATTAGACATTCATACATGACATCCACGAGCACTGTAACTCAATAACTTCCATTTATATGTAGCGGACTGGCTCACACAGCTCTCAATGAATAGGGTCTACCCCTGCTTTCACAAATAGATGCTCCAGGCCAGGAATACTTCTTCAGAGACACAGATAAGGAGAACTCTCTTGCCCTCATCACTTGAGCTGAGGAACTTCTGCAGCAGTAGCTTCAGGGATCCTCCTTCTGAAGCTACCACTAAAGTTGCTTGGCTGAAGATGTAGGAAGATCATGCTTTCGGCTAAAAATTGACAGCTCCAGGGTTCAATTTGCATCCAGTTCTGTGGAGCCAGTCTCACAGATGCCTGGTAGAAGATCCAAAATATACCACTGTAAATTGATGTATGACTGAAGTTTGGTTTAGCTAATCATCCTCTCCAGGATTTGGGGAGAGGCGAACTCATCAGGGTAAAATATCATAGAATCCATCCTCCAAAACAGCCCTTTTCTCCTGGAAAACTGCTCTTGAGCACCTGGAAATCAATTGTAACAGTGGGAGATCTCCAGATGCTAATGGAGATTGGCAGCCTCAGTTTAGACTAATGCCTTCCTTGTTGACTTAGTTCAGGACATCATTCCATCAGGTTACCTTTTGACTCTGCTTCTGAAATGTTCTCCTGCTAAAGTAGAAATAGAAGGTTCCAAAAAGAATAAAGCTAGCTGTGCACCCGTTAACGCAGGGGTGTCCAACTCTGGTGCTTCAGATGTTCATGGATTACAATTCCCATCAGCACCTGCTGGCATGGCTGAGGGGAATTGTAATCCATGAATATCTGAAGCGCCAGAGTTGGACACCCCTGCATTAACGTTTTCAGTCTCCTATTTTCCACCCAAGAAATCCTGAACATTTGGCCTATAACACATCTTAGCCTCAGAGCTTAACTCCTCTGATTTCCCTTTTGACAGTGCCTCCCAGTATCACCAGTAAGAATGTGTGACAACCCATTTGTTGGGGAGTGTATCTCAAGACTTTAATCAGCCTTTGATAATTGGAACAATGCTGCCTTAAGATCATGCAGATCAAGTTATGTCACTGGTTATTTTATGGTCAAATTATTTCCTTAGGTACTTTGCTTCTCTGGAGACACCTCTTTGTCATAAGTATTGCACATGGGAAAGAACAAGCACTTCCCCCATTTGGAGCTTTATTATTTAAGCCTGTGAGAACGGCTTGAGATTTGGCACACCTGTTGCTGATAAATATTTAGCTACTATCTAAACAGAAAACCCAGGAGCGGACAAAAAGTATTGTGGTTTATTTGGATACGAATAGATCAAAAAGCTCTGTGCTGTGGAAAAAAAAATCTTTGTGACGTTCAAAAATGCCTTTTTTCATGTTGTTGCCAAATGTCTTCCTGCCTCTCCTCTTCTTGTAATGTGACAGACATGACCAAAAGGTTACTAACAGTTGGGAAACAAATTGTGTTGTTAGATTTGAAGCATAGCAGGTCTTGACAATACCTCTGGGAATCAAAGGGCAGTTGGAAAGTTTCAATAAGAGCTCACATTGACAAGGAGGACTAGAAATCTTTATCAGTAAATTAGCAGTGCAGTCTTAAACAGAATAATACCTTCCTCAGCCCATTGACTTAAGTAGACTTGGATGGGTGCTTCTGTTTCTGAGTATTACATTCCAAGTGTTGAATTTTACAGCAGAGGGACTCGGAATGAGTCAATATGCTTTCACTTTCAGATGGAACTAACCTCTTGCCTGTCCATTAACCAATCAATGTGGTTCTAGGGCTCTACATACATTCATTCTTCTGTACTGCTCTCTCACTCCTTTGTGTGCATAAAAGAAGACAAACAAATGCTTCTGCACCCAGTCCAATTTTATCTTATTACAGAAGTCGAACCACTGATTCAAAGGGGCCTTTTCAAAACAGAATGTAGCACAAGGGACATGAATTTCACAAATGATGGTCTTTTTGTTCTGAAGAGCATGAATGTCAGTCCAAACCCTGACCATTTCAACACTATAATGTTTAAGTGGATGGTTCTTTTGTTTGCTTAAGAAAAATCTTTTTCAAGATCCTTCCTTTAAAGAGACTTCTTTCAATCATGCAATCATGTACAAATATGTAAAAAATAGAATATGCCCTTAATAATTGTAAAGCGTAGTGACAGGTGAAAAAAGCAAAATACATAAGACTAGGGAGTGAATCTTCATTACCCAGGACAATGAGCCACCACCAGCTCCTCTAACTAACCTTCAGCTGAGGGATCACATGAACACTGATTCCCTTCTGTTCTAATTCCCAATATACATCACATGAACACCCCCCACCTTCCCTGTGAGGTAGGTTAGGCAAGGAACGTGTGACTGACTCAAGGTCACCCTGTAAACTTCCATGGCAGTGTGGATTCAAACCAGGGATCCTAGTCCAGTATTTTATTTTATTTTTTATTTTTTATTTATATATCAAATTTATAAACCGCCCACCCCCGAAGGGCTCTGGGCGGTGTACACTGGGCCAAACATACAATGGCCAAAACAACATACACCAAAAAATCAGTTAAAACAAGTTAAAACAATATACAAAAATTCATAAAACTAACCACTATACCATGATGGCTCTCCATTAGGAGAAATATATCAGAATATATCAGAAACTAAAATACAGTTTAGGCAGTTGTATCGTATATGGTGCCTTGTTCTGAGTGTGTAGAATAGCAGTGCCAAACCAAAAAGCAGACAGCAGCTGCCTCTTTAAAATTTGGATTATTAAAGGGTGAGGTTTTTCCTGCAGCAGGATTCTCTAAATTAAGAGAGCTGGGAAATAAGAATTGTCGTGCACATTTTTGTAATTATTATGTTCAAGAATGTACAACTATATTAACACTGGGTTGTGGCGAGACGGACTCGGCATTTTTTCCCTTACTTTCTACCAAGAGCATAATATCAAATTTAACAACCATTCATCACCTGTCAGAATTTCACTACTCATTCCTTGGACAAATCATTTGTTAAAATATGTTTTAAATGTATTTTTTTCATTGAAATGGTGAAAATTTGGAATGTTGCTCCCAACTAAAAACACCAGTTTTCTGTTGCGCTCCACTACAAAACACCAGTTGGTACCAAATCCCATAGTTTGGTTATTGTTGGGTACTAGGCAGATATTCATATCACAGCTATTCTGTAGTTACTCCATTTATTATGGACCTGGTACTTGGTTGAATTTCAAGGTTCTGGTTATTATCTACAAGGCCCTAAATGGCCTTGGCTTCACGTACCTGCAGGACTAACTCTCCCAATATGCCCTACCTTGACAGGTTAGCTTCTCTGAGCTCAGCCTTCTGAGTAAGCAAATGGATAAGATTGGCAACTGACTCTCAAAAATTTATACCTTGAAAATCTTGTTGGTTTCTAAAGTGCTGCTGGACTCGAATCCAGCTTTTCCAGTTCTGTAATTGTAGTCCTGCTTCATTGTTTATTGGGTGACTTATGTTGTCTGGTTGAATTGTTTTTATATCTGTGATCTACCTCGAGTCATCAAGAAAGAAAGGCTATAATAAAATAATCTCACCTTTTGTGTTCCTAAAATGTGCTACTCTTTCCAGCTTTCAGGATTTCAATATTTCACTACTAAGGGTTTTTATGGTGAAGACATTAAAGAAATGTATTGTCAAAGGCTTTCATGGATGGAATTGACTGGTGTTGAGTGATTTCCGGGTTGTGTGGATGTGTTCTGATAGTTCTTCTGCTGATGTTTCACTCTCAATGAAGGATGGATGTCTGGGATTGGCTTTTCAACCTCCCCAGACATCCCCAGGGGGCACAAACTGCAAGGGCAGCAGCAGCAGAAGAGGGATCCAGAATGGCAAAGACTGAGGCAGGCCACAACCACAACTGCTAAGGAGACTGCTTGGCCTGAAGGACCCCGCCTGGGAGGCCTTGGCATCCCAGCAGGGAACAAGGGTATATTCACCATAGACACCAATGAGCACCAGCCCTCCTTCCGAACAATTGAAAAGGGGAGGGTCTGACAAGAATGGCCTGACAGATAGACATGGGTCAATGGGGGTCTGGAGAAAGGCAGATCAGTTGCAGAGTGAACGGGGGAAAGGGGGAAAGGGGAGAAGAGCATGAGGTAGTGGTGGTGGATAGGAGAGAGTGTGATACAGCAAGAAGGAAGGTAGCAGAGAGAAAGCAAGCAAGAGAAGGAGAGGGAAAGGGCTCAAGCAAGAAGCCTTGACTCGCTGAAGGTAGGACCTGGAAATCCAGGGTCCAGGGACAAAGGAGGGGCCACAGATCACCTGGGAAGGGCCAGGGGGATGGCTGATGGGCCCAATCCCAGCACTCCACAGTGCAGAAGTTCTCAGAAAAGGATTCAAATGGGGATATGTGACTGTTGTGGTCTCTCTTGAGGTGGAGCATGCATTTCTCACTCCAAAGAAATATGAAGGGATTCACTGAAAATTGGAACATCCATTTTTTTCCTTGTCAGTTATGAATGGGGTGTTCTGACATAGCATGATGCACATTAAAAATGCCTGTCAGGGGAAAAAAAAAGATAAACAGCTGTGCCAAAGAAAGCTGGATTTGCAACCTCATGTTAAGCATCCACTTCGCTTTAGGTATTCAGCCCGAACATAAAATCTGGCATTTTTTGCTTTGACAAATGTGTGGCATTTGTCAACATACACGCATACGCAATAAGTCCCATGGGGCTTTTGTCACAGCACGGGGACTAGCAGAAGGAAACCACCCAGACAGTCCAAGTGGTGATAGAGAGAGGATAAATGAACCCACTCTCTGACCATGTTTTTTCCTGCTTCTGGATGTCCCTCCTGTTTTTACAGTGGCGTTTATGTCCGGTACTTCACCAGGATCCTCTTTCACATCAAAGTGTCTCTTCCCAGTCTGCACATCTAGGAGCACAACCTTTTGCTTTGGTGGGAACAATTCCTGTGCAAAAGGATGAGGAACAAAATATTTGGTGTAAAGTTTTTGTCCTTGCCCAGTGCATCAAGCACTCCGCTCTTTCCTTTTCTAGTCTCAGTGCTTCTTGGAAAACTGAGTACCTAGATTTTCAATTAAACAGGAGTTCTCTGGCACTTTAAAGATGAACAAGTTTATTCTAGCATCAGCTTTCTTGGGAGGCATTTATTTATTTATTTACTTACTTCTTACTTTTCTCCAAGTTTAGCCAGCAAGCTTCCATAGTAGTGGGAATTCAAATCTGGGTCTTTTAGATCTTAGACACTGTAGCCATTACACCACTCTGGTTCTTATGCCACAGTGAGGCTATGACTGTTTTGCAAATGAAGCTAGATGAAAGCATGGAGACTATTAATTACACACCAAAATATCCAAGATATACAGCATGATCCTATAGGAGTGCTGAATGGAGTTGTGGAGCGAATGTAAGGCTGTGCAGACATATTCGCTCTCTCCAGAAGCACAAGGGGCATCCCACCTTGCAGAGGGGGCAAGTCTTTTTGAAAAGGCCAGCTTCCATCCGGTGCCGAGTGATCGTGTGGAAGCCAGCATTTCCCCCAGCATTTTCTCTGGTCACTCTGTGGAGGCCAGGGGACATGCCTCCTGGCCTCTGACCCCGGAGGCATTGTCCGGGGTCAGAGAGCGGTGTGGCCCATGAACGGTCCCACTGGCCCACCGGCATAGACTATGCCAGTGCACCCCCACTCACGAAGCCCATGCGGAAACAGCCTGTCTTGAAAATAAATTGTTTGTGTGATGGGGGGGGGGGGGAATTATGTAGAGAAAGAGAGAAATAGATGAGGAGTGAAAAACAGAAAGGAAAATAATGAAAAGAAAGAAAAAATTGTCATGCTTCAACAACTAACTACCACTTTGAAAGATCTGGCTGAGCTAGTACAAGGAAAGGAAGAGAGAATGGCTAGACTACTGGCGAAAATGAGCTTGTTAGCGGACTGCGGGCTGGCAATTACTGTAGCAGCCATCAGCCTGCTATCTTCTTTTTCTCCACGTGCTAGATTGGTTGAAGGAGTTAGCAGGATCTGTTAGACAAGTTTCCTTCAGTCTTGCGGAAAGGCCAGCCTCACCAGTATTCAGAGTGCTTTTTACTATGATCAGATTTCCCTGCAGCCTAGTGGCTGCAGCCAAAACTACATCAAAAATGGAAAGGCATCAGGCTGAAGGAAACATGATGCTAGTTTCAGGGACACTCCACCTGACTTGAGTTAATCTCCTCAATTTTGTCCCCTCCTCTCAGCACCCCTGCTGCTCACCATTAACATACTGATTGCAGCTCTTCCTAGCCTGGAAGAGTGAAGGTGATTCAAAGCAACTGGAGCTATGTAGAGAACCTGAAAGCAAATTAAACACTTCTCTTCTGCCTCTGTAAAATTTACAGGGCATACCTGCGAGGTGAGATGTCAGCTCCCCACAGTTTTGACCCAACTAGTTGCCATTGGAACCAAACAGAAATTTTAGGGGTCCATTTAGTTTGGCTTAGAAAGGGACCTTGTTTAGCCTGTTCCAAGCTATTTCGGGGTTGAGAATCTGGATAGTAAAGCCTCTTAGGGAGTGGCGAGGCTCTCACTAGGCATAGAAGGATGTGGGATAGTCACAGATAATTGGCAAGCACCTTAAGGATAAATGGAGGCTTAACCAGTCCAAGAGGTGGGGAGGGAGAGGCTAAACAGCATCTCAGGACCCCAACATTTGTAAGACATAGAAGGAGGGGATGTGGTTTGAGACTTCTCAGCAAAAGTTGGCATGCAGGCAAGAATAGACAGTAGGGGTGAACTTTCAATAAACCCTGAAAAATACCTTGTCAGCATTTGGTGAAGAGGGGGTTTACCTGAAAACAGGTGACAAGAAAAGGGAGCCAAGAAAGCGGATCCTGAAAAAATGCCAAATTTCAGCCACCTCAGTATTCTACCATAGCATTCTAGGAGGACCACCAGACCAAAGACAAAGCAACAAACTACCTTCTTCTGGAGAGAGATGACAGATGAGATATGCAGGCCTGAAGGGTGCTATAGGGAACTGGGGTTACTTCAGAAAGAATCTTTAAAGCTGTCAATATACTTTTCACCAGCATTTACTTTTAAAAGTGTTGAGGCAAATTTTAAAATATACAGAAAAACCTGCCCCAAACATGAATTTCTGCATTTATAACCAACCCAAATATAACTCCCCAAGAGTAAACTGCCTAAGGTGTAATCTGTTAATTGATAGACCCAGCAGTGCACAAGTAAGAAACTCCTCACTTTTATGCTGGAATCTCCCTTTATCATGACCCCTCCCCCAGTTCTGAATTCTGAGTCACTTACCTCAGCTTTTGCTGTTTTGCACCCTAAATATTTTTTCCCACCTGTTTGTCAGTCTGCTCTAGGGCTCATTCTCCCTCCAGGAGCAAAGGTTTGCAAGTTGGCTTGAGGAAAGCAAATAGAAACTTCTTCAATCGCTTGCTGCACTTAAAAATTCATAATCATTCCTGTAGCCATCGGCAGCAAAACTAATTATTTGCTGTCCCAACCCAACCTTGTCTCCTCCTGGGAGAACGTGCTTCGGTGCTGGCTGTGCTGATACGTCTGCATGAGGCAAAATGCTCGTAGCTGGATCCCAAGCACACATACCTGGCATATCATTGGTGGGCCTGTCTGTAGCTTTGAAGAAAAAGTGACATGGTGACTTGACTATAAATTTGGCCTAGTTGTGACAGAAATGGAGGCAACTTGAGTTGCTCTCTTGTTACTCCTTTCTGGTTATTTTAAGGCTGTAACTGGAGGAAAGTTTAAGTTAAAAAACTGCCAGTAAAAAACCTCTGCCAGTAAGGCCCATTGCACAGCTGTAGGGAGTCGTAGTCCATGAACATCTGGAGGGCCATAGGTTGGAGACCCCTGCTCTAAGACTTCCACTTCAGTTATCATATACCATAGAGACTAGAAGGAGCAGATTGACTATTACATATAAAGACAGAGCAAATACATTAAAACATTCCATATGAGTTTGAGGGGAGGATTACCCTTCCTCTGGCAGATCTCTGACTCTCACCAGGCTATTCCTGGGGGTCCCCTTTTTCTGAGCGGTGTTTCAGGGGACATTTTAGACCACACCGGTAGGGGGAGGCAAGGAAGTTATGCTCCATAGAAAGAAATTTTAGGCAGCAGCATACTGTCCTTACTTTCCTGCGTGCAGGATGATAAGCCATGTGCTTTCCTGGCTGTGCATTACCTGTAGTTTGTTCATTATTCTACCAAGAGAAACTTTTATTGCACAAACTTCTTCAGTGAATAATACAGCAATACCTTTCAATGTTCCTGTCTCATGTACTTCATAGATTAGTTTTAAAAAATTAAGTTATGACAAAGATCTTTCTGAGCTTTTTAAAGAGATCAGAAATGGGGCCATTTATTTTACCAAGCCATCCACCCAAGGGTGCCAAGCTTCTGGCCTCTCTTTTCATGCATGCTGAGAAGTGGTTAAGAACCAAGGTCACTAGGTGGAGGAGAGGTTTCCTGTGTAACACTGACCTCTCATTTGGTCTTTAATAGGGGTATTCCTCCTTGTGTTTGTCTTGTCTTAGGCCCTTTCCCCACTTACCTTTTTCCGAGGGTTGCTGCCCACAATTCCCAGTGCGCGGCATCCCTGGCGCGCGCCCGGGCGTCCCCACGACCCCGCGCTCTGCGCGGGGTCATCAAAAGGCGCCCTTTGAAAGAGCGCCAGGGATGCCTCGCACTGAGGGGGCGCGACAGCAGCAGCGTCGGGGCGGCTGCGCTGTCGCCGCCCCTCTTGTGGGGAGTGCCGGGGGACCCGGCGCTACTCTCCTCAAGTAGCGCGGGGCTTAAGGTAAGTGGGGAAAGGCCCTTAGTTGTCCCCTGGTTCTTTTGGTTTCCCACCCATGGTTGTGGCCTTGGTGCTGGTGAGGTCATCGCTCTCCAGCTTGGCCACTTTCTGCCAAAGGTTTCTGATGTCACATAAATTCTTGTCGAGAAGCAAGCCTTTATTGGCATAGAAAAAACATAAATTCTTGTCATTGACTTGAAGCTCAATGGGTCCCAAATGTTGAAATACTGGTGGCTACTGTATTAATATATTTGGATTGCCCATAATCAACTAGGGCAGTGGTGGCGAACCTTTGGCACTCCAGATGTTATGGACTACAATTCCCATCAGCCCCTGCCATCATGGCCAATTGACACCATGGAACTAGGAGGTGGTCACTGTTGACAATTGGTTTGTTGAAACATCAAACAGAATCACTGCAATCACTGAGGAAAGCGATCATCTGCAAGTCCTATAGTTGCTCCCTGGAGTTCCTCCTACATAGGTTTTTCTGTCTCTGATCTTACACACCTGCATGCTATTAGATCAATTTAAATCTCTTCCTTTTTTACATTTACAGGAGAGTGACACCTGGAAAGCTCTGGAATGTTGCTAAAATGGTGACTAGGTTGTCAATACCTTGTTTTAAAGGATGAAAGACTCTTTTTTGAAGCATGTTAAAAGAAAACTGGTGCATACTAACTGAAAGCAGACATGTTTTCATCCTCTTTTGCCCTCTGTTGATATAAAATCCCATTGGAAAGAGATGGATTTCACAGTTTCATCTGTAATTGAAACCAGTACTTCAAATATGGCCGTACCTTTCTGGAAGGAACTCTAGTGAGGGGGTGTTTGCTAACAGCATTTTCTAGTAATGACAGCATTTTTTTCTGACTGGTGTACCTTGTTTCATGTGATTCCACTCCTTTTAGATATTTCATGTCTTAACATACATTACATAGATCAAGTTACCAACAAATGCATATTTTTTAAAAAACGAGTTCACTTTAATTTTGAAACTGCCTTTATATATAGGACACTCTTGGCAATTTAAGTCCTCCATAACATTTTTTCCTTCTGAGTTAAAGCTAGCCTTGAGTGATAGGAACAGACACCAGCAGCTTGTAATCATAGGACTGATAATCAAGAATGCTTGATCACTGCTCTGTTTGGATCCTGATTTGTTTGCAAATTGTAAGCAGGACACTTAAGCCTTAAAAATTGTCAAAAAAATTTCGCGCATTCAAAATTGTATCAAAAATGTTTTATGGAATGTGCATTCTCCCATTCCTTTCCTTATCCTCACCTTCGTCTTCTTCGTCTTCCTTATATGATTTCAAAAAATTAAAATACATTTTTAAAGGATATTTCGATTCTATTTTGTGGCAGGTGTGTGCATGTGTAACTTTTCCCTCTATTTTAGATTTGCCCACTAATTCACTACTTAAGTGAGGTCTGGACTGTACATACATTACCCTTGTTGTTTCCTTCCTCCATTCAATTGCCCAGTACACCTGATAGGGAAAAAAGACATCAACTTTTTAAAAGACATGGGTTATGTGGTTGTCTCAATCCTGCTAGGGTGATCAGTGGGGGAAGCTGCCTGGCTTGACTTTGTAATGTTCCAGACTAGTCTATTTAACCTCCGTTTTACCCTCCCAATTGAGCATGATTGTGTCAGTTTGCAGTCTCTGGCTTTATGCGTTCTTGCACAGCTGCCTGACAATTGTAGTCCAATCCAATCTCTTCTGAGCATGCACTAATAGGATGAATTCACCCACTGATATGTGCTGCCATTTGTACCTTGGCATATACATGCTACATAGTTGATTTGAAAAGGTGCAAGGTCTACCCACTCCGACCTGGATAGCCCCAGGTTAGCCTGATCTTGTCAGATCTCAGAATGTATGCAGGGTTGGCCCCGGTTAGTATCTGAATGGGAGACCTCCAAGAAATACCAGGGTTGTGACACACAAGCAGGCACTGGCAAACAAACTCTGAACATCTCTTGCCTTGGAAACCTGGCTGTCTCCATAATTCAGCTGTGACTTGATGGGGAAAAAATGACCCAACCATTATGAACCTGGACCATATGCAATCTAAGCACATTGTGTCTATCAGCAATGGTTACTCGGCCAGCAGGTGTACTGAATTCTACCCTTGCATGTCTTCCAAAATGCTCAAACGATTTGATTTGAGCAAATTGTGGAGGCAATCATACACAGAGAAGTAAATATGACATATAGTTCTGCCCTAAAATATTTTTCCTTTGATTATGCCCAGGCTGCAAATCCAATAGCTCGTGCTTCAGTATCCATAAGGCACTTAATTGAAAGAGAAGGTAAGCTCTACCATTAATGGATAGCAAGAGTGGCAAAGTATGGCAGAAAAAGAAAAGGGTAAGTTGATGCTGGTGTTTACTTTTTTTCTTATTAAAAATTACTTTAGATGAATACTCCTAAATTTGAGTGACAGAAGAGGGTATCCTCAGCCTTATTACCCAAGTTGCTGTGGTGGGCTCTACCAAAGCAGCACTCAAGACTAGAACCCCACATTCCACACAGTAGTAGCAATCGGAATAGCCATACTGGTTCAGACTGGGAAAGAATCACATTTTCTCAGCAATGTATCCTGGCATTGCTCTGCAACAGAAGTAGTTCATGTGTGGCTCATACCTCACAAATGAATAACAGCTGGATTTAAATCCAGTAGCACCTTAGATATCAAAAAGACTTTCATGGTATGAGCTTTTGAGAGTCAGTGCTCCCTTTGAATAACAGTGACTCACAATTATTGTGATTAGAATAGTTCTCTAGAAAGGCCCTTGGTAGAAAGAAATGAAGGCAAAATGTCATCCATTATCACATCTTGGCGAAATAACCATGGGACATTGTTTTTAACGGAACACAACTTCTGCTTGTGGGCCTAAGAGCCCTTCATTGCTTTTATGAATAATCTTAAGATTTTGTCCACTATTAAAATAGGACGGAATATATGATAATGAAGCCAGTATCACAGGCACAACTGAGTTGTAGAATATATATTTGTGCATGCAAGAAATGCCCAGGTTGAATTCCTGGCATTTCAACATAGAAGGATCTCAGACCACCTCTCACAATATTGCCACCATGTGGAGGTCCCATCAAACTGCTTGGGCTTCAAAGCTGCTTCTCTATTCACCTATATTAGAATAATAAAACCATAGAATTGGAAGGGGCCATACTGGTCATCTGGTCCAATCTAACTCAATGCAGGTTCAGCCTAAAGCATTCCTGAGGTAGTTGTCCAACCACTGCTTTCTGTAATTTTTTTCCCTTCTATCCATCCAGTACCTTTCCTTCTATAATTGAAACTCATTATTGGAGTCCTATCCTGTCGACCAACAGGAACAGCTTCCTGCTTTCCTCTCAGCAACACCCCTTCAAATAGACTCCCCTCCCCCACCCACCCCACCACAACTTCCTGTTCTCCAGACTGAACATTCTCAAGTCCCTCAGCCTTTTCTCATGAGACTTGGTCTCCTCGCCCCAATCATCCTCATCACTCTCCTCTGCACCTGCTCCATTCTGTCCACATCCTTTTTGAAGTGATGCCCCCAGATCTGCAAACAGTACTCCAGGTGTGACCTAACCAATGTGGTGTACAGCAGGGGACTATCACTTTTTGCAGTTTGGCTATTATGCCTCTGTTGATACACGCAAGGATTGCATTCGCCTTTCTTTTTTGCTGCATCCAGAGGCGTAGCTCCAAGGGACGGGGGGGGGGATGCACTGGGCGTGCGCCCCTGTGGGAGTGTGGTGAGGGAGTGGCGTGGCGTGGCGTGGCGTGGCGTGGCGTGGCGTGGCGTGGCGTGGCGTGGCAGGGGCAGGCCAGGATGGGAGCGTGGTGGGACGAGGACACACCAGTGCACCGGGCGCTTTCCCCCCTTGCTACGCCTCTGGCTGCAACATCACACTAGCTGTTCATATTTAGCTTACAGTCCACTCATACTCCAAGATCTTGTTCACACGCATCACTACCCTGAAGTGTATTCCCCATTCAGTATGTATGTTTCTCATGTTTGTTACCCAGATGTAGAACTCTGCACTTAGCCTTGTTAAATTGCATCTTGTTCACATTCGCCCACTTTTCCAGTGTGTGCAGATCTCGCTGAATTCTATATCTTCCAGTGTGTTTGCTGCTCCTCCTAACTTGGTGTCTACAAATGTAATTTGTGTTCTCTCCTCTCCCTCATCCAGATTATTTATTAAAATATTGAAAACATATTAGTCCTATAGAGTTGCGGGCTGCAGTTGGACATTCTCTACACCAGTGGCTTCCAACCTGGGGTATGCCAAAAAATGCATAATGGGTTTGCTTGTATGGGGGTACAGTTTTTGGGAAATGGGTTGCCAAGTAGTACGCAAGAGAAAAAAGGCTGGCAAACACTGCTCTACCCCATAGCCCAACATTCCTTGTAGCATTTTGTAGCAGTATGGAAGGAAAAGAAACCACCCTTTAGGTATTTTCACAAGTGACCCTGGATCAAATCTAACTCCTCTGGGCTGATTTTAATGCACACCTAAGCTGAGCAAGAAAGCTATTACCTATTAGACAGGAAAGAATTTTTACCCACCATCCAATTAGTATTTTACTTGATATCCTCAGAGCTGTTGTAGTGCAACAGCCAGAAAGCTGGAGCAGGGCTCATTTTTCTATTTAGCTATGGGGTGCCATCTACAGGAGAAAATAGTTGCATTCCTGTGGTAACTTTGCATAAAAAGAGAACAGTGAATGGTCATACACAGGTATACTACAGCATTACTGGGATGATTTCTAGCATAAAAGAAATTTTCTCTGCCCCATACAGCTACATGGACCATAAGTCTTGAAGATCTTTGTTTCTCTTGCTTTGCAAAAAAAGATGGCAATAGTTCCATGGGACAAATTGCTTATGCATAGTAGCCCAATTTGTCTCCAGTCGCGGTTAAAACGATTGCACAGGGATTTGGGGTTAAATGATATGAAACTTGTAAAGCACTTTGCATCAGAAAGTATATTGTTCTGAAAATAACCTTGGGAGTAGAGTCGCCAGATCTGGATTGGGAAATTCCTGGGGATATATTTGTATATGGGTAGGGATCGGGGGGGGGGGGGGAACCTGGGAAGAACAGGATTTAGGGAGGTGAGGCAGCTCAGCAGCAATGTGTTTCCATAGAGTCTACCCTTTTAAAGTTGCCATTTTCTCCAGGGGAATTGATCCCTGTAGTCTGGAGTCAGGAGAGTTCCCGGCCTCACCTGGAGATTGGCAATTCTATCCTGGAGACCACTCTACTAGGCTGATTCTCTGTGTAACTTCCACCAATTCAAACAAACAGCTCAAATTCACCATTTCATCCGCAGCCCTTGGTTCAGATAAACATTAATTGATTTTGGTTCCCTTACCTATTGAAGTTTATAATGACCACTAATAGATAAAACAACACGCAGAATTTAGCTAAATGTACAAACGTAAAGAGAACAATCAAATGTGTGCCTGGAGCACTAGGAAAGCCAGGAACAAGAGCAGCAGGTGCTCAGCAACTTCCTTGTACGTCGGTACTAGATTTGCTGCGCTGGAGTTCAGTTGCCAGTGCACCATAATCAGCCTCTGTGTAATTCACCAAATAGAAGATAATTTACGATAAGACAACTTTTCTACTCTCAAAATGAAGCACCTCAACAATACAAACATGGAGATGGAGGTAACCAGTATTCGCAGGGCTGGATGAGACTTTTCTCGCTGTGAAAATATAAATAGTAGAAATCAAACCTTTCCAAGTGATACTTCAATCCAGTGATCCTGAGAACTGCCCATTCAAGTCTGATGTCAGAAATTGCACATGTGGTTAAACAATCTGAAATCTTAATAGGACAGCAGGAAGTTCAAATCTCATCTCAGCTCCCTGGATATCCCTAAGTGCGGTATACTAGCTCTGACAGCTTGCCATACTAGGAATAATTATCCTTAAAGAAAACGGCAGCTTCAAAAAATGAACTCTGTTGCATCGTATCCTGAGCTCCCTCTCCTCACTAAACTCCACCTTCTCCAGGCAACACTCTCCAATCTTCAGGAATTTCTCAAGAAGGAGTTGACAACCATGAAAATAACACATATCACAGTTTGTTGCTGTTCCTAATTTGTAATATAGGAATAATTATGATCCTATAAAGGAGAAACAAAATACACAAATCAGAGGCGTAGCTCCAAGGTGAAGGGGGGTGTGCGACACACCAGGTGTGCGCCTCTGTGGGGGTGTGGTGGGGGTAAGGTTTGGGTGTGGTTGTGGGCATTCCAGGGGCATTCCAGGGTGGGATGGGGTGTTCCAAGGTGGAACGGGGGTGGGGGATGCACCGGTGCACTGGATGCTTTTCCCCCTTGCTTCACCTCTGATGTAAATCAAGAATGTTGAATATTTGGGGGCAGCTATTTTAAGCAACCTACTCAGAAGCAAGCCTCACTTTAGTCATTAGGGATTACAGTCTGGATTGTTCTTTGGATTGCAGCGTGTAAGTGCTATAATTATTAATATAATATGCCATGTGCCTGTCAGCTCTGGTCTTATACATGCTATGTTAATATAAATGTTATACAACCCTAACCAGATGGCCCAGGCTAGCCCGATCTTGTCAGATCTCAGCTGCTGAGCAGGGTCAGCCCTGGTGAGTGCTTGGACAGGAGATCACCAAGCAATGTCAGGGTTGTTGTGCAGAGAAAGGCAATGGCAAACCACCTTTGCTAGTCTCTTGCCTTGAAAACTCTGTGGGGTTGCCATAAGTTGACGGCAACTTAATGGCACTTACACACACACACACACAGAGATGAACTAGAGGTTTGCCTTTTTCTTTTGTAGCTCGACGCAGCCTTCTAGTTTATACAGAATCTACTGAATAATCCTTACCTCATTTTCCTATCTATGCCTGTTTTTTTAAAGTCAGATGTACCATTTGAGAGACTGCATTTAACTAACACAGAAGCTCAATTTACATGTAAAAGTCTCTTAATAATCTGGTTTTGAACTTACTTTACAATACTTTTGCTATATCATACAGTGCTATTTTGTAACTTGAATTTTCAGCTAACGAGGAGTTCCTCTAATGAAAATAATGATTTTTTCATGCCGTACCAGATGGTAATTTAAAGCATTTCAATTAAACAAACCACCTCATTAGAGTGCCTTGATAATGCAGCTGAGTTTTCTTTGATATGGTCAGAAATATCTCACATGCTTTTGGGATGCAATCAAAACTCGGCAATAAACTTGTTGCTAAAAGCCAGCTGCCTTGTACACGTATTTTCATAGCACTCAAATGACCTAGTTTAGAACTGTTTGAAGCTATTTCATATAGTGAAATGGGAACAAATTAACCTTGTTTAACAAGTAGTGTTCAATTTGTGTTCCAATGCTCTTCTGAGTTCTGTCATTGCCAGTGTTTTACCATTTTTTTCCTTCTGTTATGTTAAGGCAGGCTTCTGCCATTATTAGGGTTGCTAACCTCAGATATGGGGCCTGGAGATCTCCTAGCATTACAACTGTATTCCAGACTATAGAGATCACCTGGAGAAAATGGCTGCTTTGGAGGACAGAGCATATGAAATTATACTCTACTGAACTTCCCCGCTTCTTCAAACCTCACCCTCCGCAGACTCCAACCTAGAGGCGTAGCAAGTGGGGAAAGCGCCCGGTGCATTGGTGCATCCTCCGACCCTGTCCCACCTCGGAACACCCCCGTCCCACCCCAGAACGCCTCCCCACACCCTGGAATGCTCTCACCACACCCCCACAGGGGCGCACGCCCAGTGCGTTGCGACCCCCCGATCCCCTTGGAGCTACGCCTCTGCTCCAACCTCAAATCTCCAATAATTTCCCAAGCAGAAGTTAGCAACCCTATCAAGTATGCAAACCCTTATGTGATATACATAGAAAATTACTATGCAGAAGTGCTATTTGTTCTCTGAATAACTCATAACATGGTTCTTTTTCACTATGTTCACACATAAGCCCAAAACACCTATTTCTTTTTAACCTTATGGTGGGGGATCCTTTTCAGATATCACTGGATCAATAGGGGAAATATTCATCAAGACCTAAAGACCATCTCATGCATTCATTCAAGGTTAACTTGTGCAAAAAGCAGCATTGTTTTGCTATTATTTTTATATCTCCGAAGACTTATAAGCATGCCATCAAAACAGTACAAATGGCCACTGTGAGACTGAGTGAGGCAAGGGATGTATATTTTTGGCATAAATACTTAAGGCTGGATCCAATCAGCTTTTTTGCTGATAAAAAAGGAGGGAAATGCCTACTACAACCACCACTGAATGCTTTGCTGAGAATCATGCAAGGTTCATGTGTATGTGTGTGTATGTTAAGTGCCATCAAATCACTTCTGACATGGCAACCCAAAACATGTTATCATGAACAGCCTTGCTTAGGTCTTGCAAATTGAGGATTATAGTTCTTACTTTTCCTTCTGCCTTCAACTTTTCCAAGCATCATTGTCTTTTCCAATGACTCTTGTCTCCTCATGATGTGACCCAGTACGATAGTTTCACTTTAGTTGTTTCAGTTTCTAGGTAGTATTCAGGCTTGATTTGATCTAGAACAAATCAATTGGCCATGCTGACAGAGGTTGATGGGAATTGTAGTTCCTGAACATCTGGAGAGCCGCAGGTTCCCTACCCCTGATCTAGAACTCTAGAACTTTTTGGCAGTCCATGGTACACTGAAAACTCTCCTTTACCACCACCGTTCAAATGAATCAACTTTCTCCCTGATACTCTTTAGCTTCCGAGATCTGATGAGATTCATGCATACATTCCTTAAAGCAGAAATGGGTTAATTTACACACAAAATCTAAGACACGCACACTCAGACTTTATAAAGTTCAGAGCCATCCACAGGGTTGATGTCACACAGACACCTATTTTCCAGATGTGGGTGTGAGCAATGCTAAACAGTTGCAAGGCAGATTCATATTGTGTCGTGAACTTCACAGGATTGATGCAGACCTATTGGAAACTGACTGAGCAATGTGAGCACACATGGTCTGAAAGCGAGCAAAAATCACGGGAAGGTTCTCAGGTTGTGGAATGGTGATTTGTGTGGATTCAGTGCAAAGAAGTACCATCCTTGCATCTACTGCAAACTCAGGCTCTTCCTTTTCCAAGAAACACTCTATATCCAAACAGGCTATATCCCTTTAATAAAAAATTTAACGCTTCCAAGCCCTTAGAAACTCAAGACTTGACAGAAATGAGTCATTAGTGCTGCCACTTACTTTTTGAGTTCCTGCAGGGGAAAAGTTTGACCCGGAGATGAAATGTTAATTTGTTTCCTGTTTTCTGGATCTGTTCCTTCCAGGATTTTTTTTATTTATAGTGGTTTGTTATGAGCTGTAAAGGTGGGGGGATGGGGAAGGACAAGTTCAAACCTGCTTGAGTTAATACAGCCAAATGTATGGGCAACCTGGCCACACAAGCAATGTCTTTACAGTGCCAAAGTATTTAAAAGCAGCATAGAATAGAATAGAATAGAATAGAATAGAATAGAATAAAATAGAATAGAATCTTTATTGGCCAAGCGTGATTGGACACACAAGGAATTTGTCTCCGGTGCATATGCTCTCAGTGTACATAAAAGAAAAATACATTTGTCCAGAATCATAAGGTACAGCACTTAATGATTGTCATATAGGTCTAGTAAGCAATCAGGAAACAATCAGTAGTAATGAAAACATAAGATGTAAAATCATAAAATAAAATAAAATAAAATAAAGTAAAATGTCAGCACAGCAAAGATACATATCATTACTGAGATATGATCTAAGAAATGTTGAAGTGTTACAGGCCATGCTTGTGCACAACCTGACTATCTTCTCCAACAAAGCACAAGATTCTCAAGCGCACTGCATACCTCTCAAATTGTGTGGAATGGCAGCTTTCAGCTGTCCACGGTTAAATATTTTTTTTCCAGACTATCAGTTCTGTGCTCATAACTTCTCAGACCGGAGCTCGGAACATCCCATCTTCTTTCATCCTCTCAGTGTTCCACTAGCTTCTTCTTTATTGCTAGGAACCCAAAAGTTGAGAGAGAGAAAAAAAAGGGGGGGGAGTTTAAAAATATATTCCATATTTTATTGCACAGTGCTAAAATAAAAAAAAAACAAAGAAATTTAAAGAAATTCTACCTAAACTTTAGGAAGAACTGACAGCAGGGGTTATTCGACAGTGGGATAGGCTGCCTCGGAGGGTGGTAGAATCTCCTTCTTTGGAGGTTTTTAGACAGAGGCTGGATGGCCGTCTGTTGGAAATGCTTTGATTGTGTGATCCTGCGTGGCAGGGGTTTAGACTGGATGGTCTTTGTGGTCTCTTCCAACTCCATGGTTCTAAAACCAAAATTGTGTATACTCAATAGACACATTTTCAGTGTAGAACACTTGGAGCCCAATCTGGGGGTTGTGAATTGCTTCCTGAATGCAACGTGGGCTCGTGCAGGCGGATTTGCCCTCCCTGGGGCACATAACCCAGTGGAAGGACAAAAACACCATGGGTAGACACCAGCCCCACCAGCCCCAGGGGGCATGCCAGAGGCATTCCCAGATGTGGAGCTGATTGTAGTTGGTTTCCACCCAGCCTTTAGATCCAAGACTGCTGCAAGAACGGCCCCTTGGGCCCCTTCCACATATGCAGAATAATCCACTTTCAATCAACTTTCAATGCACTTTGCAGCTGGATTTTACTGTGTGGAACAGGAAAATCCACTTGTAAACAGTTGTAAAAGTGGATTGAAAGTGCACTATTCTGCCTGTGTGGAAGGGGCCTTGGAGTTATGCCACCCAAAAGCACTTTCAGGAGGCCGGGCAGGGTTTTTTTTGGTTGCCCACCCCGCCCCCGTACTGCTTGAAAACCTCCAGGAGGTAGCACAGTGGCAGAGCTGTCCTCAGCCCAGTGCCCTCTGGATTGGGCTGTTAAACAGTCAAGAATGATTAAACATACAAAATGCCCCCCCCCCCCCAAAGTCCTGGCTGCTCTAATATTTCCTAAATATTGCGTAAAAATTTGTCCAAATATTTCTAAACTTGTGGTTCTTCTGAATTTGGGCTTTAGACATGGTTTCTACCTAGCCACCATATTCTTTGCCTGAATAATTAGCTGTTATACATCACTTATACAGACTCTAAACCTCTCTCTGTTATTTGATGCCCCATGGACTAAATTTCCAGGTCTGTTGTCTATGCAGTCTGGTTAAGATAATAAAACAATACTGAAATCGAAGGAAACAGAGAGAGAAGTAGCTCAGTCATAAATCAGACACTCCCTTAAGTGAGCAAGGGAGACAGAGTGTTAGTTTTGTATCTCTCAGTCCAATAACCCAAATAGGGATAGTTAAAACCAATATACCAACAGCTATTCTGGCAGCTGCTTTAGCTGCTCTTGTAAAAAGGAAAAGAAAAAGGTGATGGTAGTACAAACGATGGGGAAAAAAGTCAATGTTTTCAGAGCTACTCAACTGATTGCTCACTCCAGCACCACCTTTCCTCTAGGATTGGTCTGTTGGTTTCTCCTGCACCAGTATTGGTTCTAATACCCCTGTTGATGGAATGGAGGAATGTTTGTCACAGTGGTTGTGGTGGGTTTTCTGGGCTGTGTGGCTGTGGTCTGGTGGATCTTGTTCCTAACGTTTCGCCTGCATCTGTGGCTGCCATCTTCAGAGGCGTATCACAGAGGGAAGTCTGTTACACACTCATGTGTATGCCAACTTGAGAATATGGATACCAACCCCAGGCTACGAAATTGCTGGAGATCTTGGGGTGGAACCTGGAGGGTCATGGGTTGGGAGGGATGTCAAAGCAATACAGTCCACTTTCCCAAACTGCCATTTCCTTCAGGGGAACTAACAGTCAGTCGACCAAGGGTAACAGCCATGTCACAAAATGCATTGTTCAAAAAGTGTACCCAGTGTGGCAAAAGATGCCACAAGCCAACAGGCATGGCTCCACTTTTGAGCCATCTTCTGCCTGGGGTAACATGAACTCATGCCAGCATTGCCAGCAGTTAACTCCAAAAGCTACGAATGACAGGACTTCCCATCACAAAGCACTGTTGTGGGAATGGGCCCTTTCTATCTCTGACCAACTGACATTGAAACAATCAGTCACACATGACCTTGGTGCCACTGTGAATTTAATAGTTCTTGTTTGCTCAGTTCCAACGTCAGATCCACACAGGTGGTCTTGGTCCACAGACTCAGTTTCACAACAGAATGCATTAGAACCACTTACTTAAAAAACGAAGATGAAGTACTCTAAAAAGATTCCAACATCCTTGTGTCTGAAACACTCTGACAAACTTCTCTGTGTATGGACTGATCATTAGTTCCCCTGAAGGAAATGGCAGTTTGGGAAAGTGGACTCCAGGTTCCACCCCAAGGTCTCCAGCAACTTCCTAGCCTGGGGTTGGTATCCATATTCTCAAGTTGGCATACATTAAAAAAAAATAATATTATACCATTTTCTTCAAGAAAGGCACAGGAATAGTAGGGACAGAAAGGGATAAATAACCATTCAACGTCATATAATTAATTCTGTAACGTAAATCTACAGATGTTAGAAAGAGGCACTCTTCTCTGTTCAAGTGATGAAAATATGAAGTGATCAAAATATATAATTTTTTAAATCCTTAAGGCATTAAGAGCTTAAATGCAAAACACATGATTCATTAAATCAAGCCAACTCTTAAGGGTAAATATTCCATGTGGGGAATTAGTTGTTCTTAATTGGAGCTTAATTCCCAGAACACCACACAGTATAGAAAAGATACTCTTTGTTTTAATATTGAAACAGGAGGAAGGCTGCTCCATGGGTGAGACAAGTGAGATTAGTCCACTGTGTGAGCCACAGGGCAGGCTACTTTCCGTCTTTAAAAATAAAAGCCTTCAGGAACTCCCCACTCATCAACAGTAGGCGTAGCTTTTAAATATATGCTCCAAAATTTTGGCTGCCTGCTTTAAATCAGTAGCCCTTCATCACTTCCTTGTGTTCCTTCTGTTCCACATTTCTTAGCCTTTACTTTGAACAATACACAGCACCCCCTATCCTTCAGCCCCACAAGCAGTTTTCTTCAGCCCCTCACAATGTTTTCAGTTCTGTATTCTCTACCCTGGTTCCCTCAGGGCTTCTTCTGTGCCACACTTCCTTTGATATCTTCGTTTCAACTCTGTTTCCTGTTCTACTACCTCATTCTTCTTGACCACACTTTATTTTTTCATGTTTCAGCCACCAGATTAATCTGTCATTTCTTTCCACAATTGCACTGTTTATTAGCATTCTGTCACTTCTCGCACATTCACCTGAGTAGCAGCCATTCTGCCACAAAATGTTCAATGGCCAATAAAATCTTCAATGGCCAATCAGAAGTCTTGCTGGGCAAAAACTTCCACCCCCTTTTCTAAAAATACTCAGAAGGTGTCAGGAAAAGTGTTAACAGGCCCAATGGGGGCACCATGTTGGACACCCATGGTCTAAGCTATCTCTTCTTCTTGCTCCCAGGAAACTTGGAATCCAATTTAAATGTATTATTGTCTCCTTCCACCCATACATTTTAGTAACCGGAAAGAAATTAAAGAAAAGCTACAACAAGAATGGGAACAGACACTAGCAGTTTGGTACACCTGAGGCTCAAGCTGTATCCAGAATTCTTCACTGTCATATCTGGGTGATGCATCCACTAGGCCTACCCCCAGCTGAAGGCATGAAGCTAACACTCCTTTGACCCAAATGGAACTAACTATAGTTGCCTCAGCATAGCTATAGATGGAATTCAGGATTTCCCCTGTAAGATTACATTTGGCATTGTTAACAACAGCATTAGTGTGAAGGTTTTGTTGTAACCTGGTCTGATCGAGGGTTTCATATATGCATTAATGTTTTAGTTTCCTCGGAACCACTGCTTTTCTCTGTAGGTCTTAAGATCACTAGCCCAAAGAAGAGACTGCAGGCACACTCTGAATCTGTCAGACCGAGATAGCACAGCAATCCCTGAAGTATAGGCCACGCAGGTCAACCATCTCACATAACTCTTTCTATTAGCTGATCCTCCTTGCTTCCTTAATTGCCACTGGTATAATCCACAAAGTAATAGCTAAACCCAGACTAGCCTTGCATGTTCTTGTCAGTAAAAGGAATGTTCATGGTGCTCATGAACTGCTCAGAGAAATAAGCTCAAGGGATGTGCTTAAATGACTTTTAAACCGCTTAGAGCAAAATCTTTCTGTGCCCCCACAACCACTTCTCTATATGGAGGGGGGGGGGTGTATATATCATATTTACTCAAAAGGAAGACAACCCTAATGTAAGATGACTCCTCATAAAAAAATTATACACAAGCAGTGCTTCTGAAGATGTCAGCCGTAGAGGCAGGTGAAACATTAGGAGCAAAAACTACCAGACTATGGCCACACAGCGTGGATAATCCACAACAGCCACTTCTTCCTTGATGACAGGACTGAAATCCATTCCACACAAATGAACCTGAAACTACTTCACATCTTCTAGTTCACCTGTATTTTCCTGCTGCCTTTCTCACATGCTTGCTCTATTCCCCAATACTGTTTCTCGCAGACAATATCTGGAACTAACTACCCAAGAACTTGAAACAGCTCTGCAGTGTAGCGCAACTGTATTTCAACCCGGATTCTTTCCTTCGAGATGGGGGTTGGATTCCATCCAGCATGACTCCTAAGGGGTAAAAGCAAGAAAAGTGTATATAATTGGCCATTGTTATCAGGAGAGGTGTAATTCATTTGAAGCTAAGAGAAAGATAACAAATCTTCTCAGGATAGTGTGATATCTTTACTTGTGTAGAAAAAGGTACATGCAGGTGTACAAACAGGGTCTGCACCCGTGTTGGTTTTAATTAGCAACTAAGCAAACTCATTGCAGTATTCAGAAGGCGTGGAGGAGAAAATAAACAGCTGAGCGCTGCGATTAATTTACACTTCAAATATATACTTTTCTGAGTTGGTTATTCCTCAATTAATAAAATAACTGGTGTATCCTAAAGTAGTATAAAGTGACACGCTGTGTGAAATCAATTTTCCTTTCCAAAATCATTAAATCCAGTAGCCTGCGACTGCATCCCTGCTAATTCTGGTTGCGGCCCTTTCATCCTCCATTAACTTAGGCACTCCTAACAGCCTGTCAGAAATAACTTCCCTGGATGTAAATAATTCAGAAATTAAAAATTAATAAATAATAACAAGAGAGCAACTGGGAGCTAGACTGGGTCAATTAGCCAGTTCTGCATTCTGTTTCTTCACAGCAGGGGGGGGAGAGCAACATTCGTTACCAGACACTTTCCTACGATTCTGAGGTCTGATTTACGGCTCTTCATTACTGGATCCAGTCAGACACAATTACCTCCATCACTATCTCCGTTCCTAACTTCAAAGAAACACACATTTTCTTGTCTGTTTTTCCCCCCTCTCTCCTTGCAGCAGCCTCAGCTTGATGTCCCTGGAATTTCTTCCATGCGGACTAATTAATAAGACTTCAGCTTATCATATTCACTTCCCTTCTTTGATGTCCTACCTTAGTCAATCATCCTCTTTAATTAGAATTTCAATGATAACTTTACTTATCTTGTGGGTAGATGTAAATTAAAATAACAGGATTTTAATTCTCTTTTTTACAGGGTTATGACATTTTTTTTGACAGGAAAAAAGTTTCAGCCCGAATTCACCGTTATGTATCTTGAATGTGAGGGCTGCATTCTGCTAAACTGTTTTCCTCCTTGCTACAAAATAATTTTGTTTGTCGAACAAGCTCAATTGAAGTGGAAATGAACTCCGGAGTCTTTCAAATTTAATAAATAGGCACAGGTCCATGTTGGGAGAGGCTACATTAAATCAGGCAAAAAGAAGGAAACTGAAGCCAACGTTATACTGTTAGCAAGGAATGCAAAATGTACATGTAACACTTGCGAGATGGTAATAGGAAAAGTAATATCTATAGTCCCTCAGAATATTTAAAGGCCAGGCCATATTATCTCAACAATCTTTGTGGCAATCTTATTCCAGAGGGCAGAATTATTACTCTCTCCACAGGAAGGTGTTGGCGGCTTCCCAGAATTAAAAATCACTGCAAACTACGGTGATCAATTCTTCTGGATCAAATGACTTCTTTGAAGGGTGGACTCTGTGGTGTTATTCTGCACTGAGATCCCTCCCCAGCATGGACATATCCATTTAAAAAGCTGTGCATCCCGCCCCCAAATTCCACGTGAAGTTAGGGGGTGCACAGTTCAAGGCTGGGCTTGGCCATGTCCATCTTTAAAACTGTGGGTTCTACCTTTGAAGCCTGCAGTTGAAAGCTTGACCAGACCAAGCCAAGCCCAGCCTTGAACTGTGGGCTCTGGTGCAGCTTTATGCTGCTGGCTCCGCCTTCAAAGTCAAGTGGTATAAAGCAGTATAAAGCTGGACCCAGCCAAGCAGAGCCTGCAATTCAATGCTCAGGAGAATTGGGGTAACAACTTCCAGGGGATTAGGAAGAGAACCTGTCATGCGGAAGTTTGATTGCTACTGTGCTTCATTTACAGCTGTGCCAGAAATGGGGAAACCACAAAGTCTCATTCCAGTGTGGAAGCCACAATTGTGGAAGCCACAATTACGTATTTGTTTGTTCCAAATAGGAACCAAATTGGAATCTCCAAATCTTTCTCACAGCAGACCTTTCCACTCATGTCATTTCAGTTTACCTGGACCCCATCCCCAGAAGCTACAGTAGGCAGCTATCTGTGGAGAAATTGGGGAGGGCGTCAGCACAACAGTGTTATGACACATCCCAGAAAAACCTGTAAGTGACATCAGTTTGTTCCATTATTTTAACATAGAGTTTCTGGCTATTTCTAGAGAGGACTGACACTTCTACATTATCCTCTGAAGGGATGTAATGCTGCTGTGCTGATGATAACTTATTTTCTTCTGCCAGCTGCCAAGACAGTAGCAGGAAATAGGAGCTGGAGATAGGAAATTCCCTGTCCTGCAACAGGAACCTGGCATCCCTACCAGGAGCAGCATTTCATGGACATCAGTTGGCTACTGTGGAAGGGAGGAAGGCAGGAAAATGTACAATTTTGTCTGGATCCAACCTATGATCTTGCACTTGTCCAAAATCGCACAGACTGTCATGGTCATGTAATCTACACCACCACCCCAAAATGAAAGCTGGGAATAAAGAATGAGACACTTCCTATGGAATTTACCCCATGAAATTACTAGTTCATGGTAAGCCTAGCTTAGGGCAATAGAGGCACAGATGTATTGGGTGACCACCTGAAATGAACAAAAGGCACGGGAGTGGGGTGAACATTTTCAAGCATCAGACAAATATTGCAAAAGTCATTGATGATAGCCTCATTTACCTCTATAAAATACACGTCATCTGATGCATATTAAATACCTGGATGCACATTTAATGTAAATTGGTTTATATACCCTTTCTTATTTCACATTACTAGGATTTTTTCCTCTTCTTTTTAATTTCAGGATTTCTGCCTGCTGAACATATGGCCCAAATCTGTCATGTCCAACCACTATCAGCTGTACTGTGTAAGATTTTCCTACAGTGCCAAAGTGTTGCCTTTATAAAATTCCTTCCAAACTCCTTTATCAGCAATTTAAGTGTTGTTCTTTAACAATTGGTTCCTGTTACATTTCTTTTTCTATTTAGGGCATTATTATTTAATTTAATTTAATTTAATTGGTTTCTTTCCTCCCCTTAGGGTTCTGGATCAGAAAGTTCAAATTAAATACTCTAATTGCTCTGCAACTCACTTGTGGTCTAAAATGTATTCCTTTTAAAATGGGCTTGCATATCTAGTTCATACATATTTTTTTCTAATTTTTTTGTGAGGAAGAGAACGCGCAGTGTCTCAAATCTGCATTTTAACAACAGCCAGTAATTTACGAAAACAATAATGGTGGATGTCAGACAAGGGAGATAACTTCACAATAAAACTCAGAGTTACAAATGTATAAATAAGGCCCTATCAAAGCTTGGGAAAGCCCCCCATGGAAGAGGCAAATGGAGAGACAGCAAAAGATAGCATTAGATCCTCATGATGTCTAGAAACACTTTTGAAGAATAGTGTCCAAGGAACAGTTAGAGTGCTTCAAATTTAAGACTCAGTGCAGTCCTGGAGGAGGGGGGTAGTTGTGCAGTGACTGGGAATGGTATAGCCACAGCACAGCCACGCCACCTCCAAAGAGGCTTAATGCATGCAGATAGCAGGTCAAAAGCCACACTGCCCCTTCCCCTGGGAAAGTTGCCTATGCAGCTCAATGGGCTGTGCAAATGGGGGTGTTCTGGGTCGTAGGGGCTGAGCAAGCCTACTAAAGAAGAAGAAGAAGAGCTTGGATTTATATCCCCCCTTTCTCTCCTGAAGAAAGGGGCTTACAATCTCCTTGCCCTTCCCCCTCACAACAAACACCCTGTGAGGTAGGTGGGGCTGAGAGAGCTCCAAGAAGCTGTGACTAGCCCAAGGTCACCCAGCTGGTGTGTGTGGGAGTGCACAGGCTAACCTGAATTCCCCAGATAAGCCTCCACAGCTCAGACGGCAGAGTGGAGAATCAAACCCGGTTCCTCCAGATTAGATACACGAGCTCTTAACCTCCTACGCCTGTCCCACCCCCCAGGAATACTCCTGCATGGGAGGAATGCTGGTTCCATGGCTGCACTGGTGCCTAGGGGTTGCGCTGCTGCATAGCTCTTCAGCTCCAGCACAAGAGCCACTGTACTGCCATAAATGCCTCTTACACCAGCACAAGGGCATTTATGCTGATACTGAGGTCATGCGATCACCTGAGCAGTTAGCGCCTCCCCCAAAAAAATATTGCACTGTCAAATTCAAACTAGACATTAAAAAAAAAGTGGGGAGTCCTTGGACCAAACTCATGTTCCAGACATCAGCTGCATTGCAGGCACATATCATACAGATTTGCTCCCGTTGCTTCAGAGAAACAGTAAGATTTCAAGGGTAGGCTAAGCTGTTCTGTCACAGTAGCTGTATTGAATGACCTTAGGTTAAGGTGACCAGATTTTCACCTTTGTAACACGGGACAGCACT
Source organism: Sphaerodactylus townsendi (assembly GCF_021028975.2). Lineage (NCBI taxonomy): Eukaryota > Metazoa > Chordata > Lepidosauria > Squamata > Sphaerodactylidae > Sphaerodactylus > Sphaerodactylus townsendi. The sequence goes on from NC_059434.1 coordinate 60,882,889, forward strand.
GCCTTTTGCGGCGCTTCCCAGTTTCCCTTTGTGACGGGAAACAGAAGCCGCTGAATCGCGGCAACCCACGTGCTGCCGCTGCCTTCTGGGGCTTCCCGTTTCCGCCGCTGAGGGCGCCAAAAAGCTGGCTCTCTCCCCTAACGGCAGCGTGTGCAGGAGGCTGCCGCAGTGCCTTCTGGGGTGCTCCCCTGTTTCCCGCCCTGTCACCCTGGCGGAAAAGGGCGCTCCCCAGAAAGGCCAATCTTGCAAAAATCAGGAGAATTAAAAAAACTTGGCGGGGCATGGAACAAACTAACTCAAAAAGCATGACTGTCCCGTAAAAGCGGAGGACATCACCAGATCACCTTCCTTAGGTTCAATTCTGTTGGAAACTGCGTTTTTTCCCCCTGCTCCTCCACAGTATTTCTGTGTATTCATGGATCTCCTGATCTTTCCCTTGCTTTTCTGCATTTCTTCCACAACTGATTTGCTGTGAAGTTTGAGAAAAAAATGTAGGAAAACCTGCATGGCTATCACATGGGTCGCCACACCCACATGGCAGCCATTTTCTCTGCCCCTATCCCTGCATTGGCCATTTCCTTCAGGCACCACTAGAGATTTTGTCAGGTTTTTTTTATTGGCAACTGAATATTGTTATAGTATTACAACTTCTGTATCAAGTTCTCTCAATTCTCAGCTTTCATTTTTAAAAAGGAAGTTTCTACCTCCTTTTGTTGCACTTGAAGACAAAAGTCATACTTTTGCAATAAAAGGAGTTAGAAATGTACTTTTAAAAATGAAAGGTGGGAATTCAGAAATACAGAAGTGGCTATAACATTACAGAGGTTGCTGAACAACATTACAACAATATAATGGTCTTCAAATGCCTTTTTAAATTTAAAATCTTGAGCGGTTGTTTTGGTGGTGGGGGAGAGAGTCACTGATGTTAGTGAACCAAAAGCTGCTATGTGAAAGTCTCATGGCTATTCTGCTGTATCAGCAGGTACAGCAACAGGAAACTATGCAAGCTTGTCCCCATGTGTTGTGTTGTGCTGATCTTCATCAATGTCAGAGGAGGGATTATGGGTCAGTGGTGTAACAGCTGCCTGGTGTGTAGATAACCTCCCATTTAATTCCAAATATTCTGTTTAAAGGGATTAGATAGTAAGAAAGGTGGTGAAAAACTACCAGAAAGACCTCTGTCTAAGATAGTGAAAGACCTCCACCTAAGGGCCAAACTAGATGTGGCAGCAGGTTTTAAAATGCCATAAAGGCCTGATCCAGATCGGGCCTACAGCACGGTGGCTGATATGCTCTTGTCCCTCCCCCACCCCCACATGTGCCTTTTAAAGTTCTAAACTGACCAAATATACCTCCTCCCCCAGCGACTGTTTCAGCCGGAGCCATGAGGAATTAATTTTGCACATGAGGCATGAATATAAAATGGCACCTCCTATATTTTCACAGTTATCATTTTGGTATAAAGGTAAATAAATAAATAACAGGAGTAATAACAGGAGTTTATTTTTGTCTTGATATACTTTTTCTGCAGCTTTGTGCACCCAAGGTAAGTAAGTGGCTAACTTGTTAACAGCTCTGGTTTTAATAGTTTTCAAAGCGTGAGGCGGACAAAGGTACTTTCAACCCATTAATGCTGTGTGTTGTGGCATTTGCATTTGCTTGAATGTTTTGCGCTCCAGCATCCACAAATTTTTTCAGATGCATGTCCTCTAAGACCCTGGATATCTGCTATCAGAATGCGGAAATCAGACAAAAGGTAATCTTGATGTATTCTGATTCAATATAAGGCAGCTTAGCTCAGGTTCAAATTCCTACTCTATCGTGGAAGCTTGCTGATTGACCTTGGGCCAGGATTGTCTCAGCCTAACCTATTTCACAATGGCCTCTTATGAAAGCACAGCTTACCTCAGATTTTCCCAGTGGTCAAAGCTTGTGTTTTGGAAATATTTTCTGTGAAATCATCCCGCACACATCCTTTCCCCCCATCATTTTAGGGGTTTACCCCTTGTCTCTTCAGTTGCATTTTTTCTACAGGCTATTGTAGAAAATGTATTATTTGTGATGGTGGTGGGATATCATCCATGCACAAGAACAACCCCCACCTTTTTTCTTTTGTGTAGGGGCTCTAGTGTTGCTGCAATTCAAAAATGTTTCTGCCCCCATTTTTACTACTGAGAACTACCAATCCAAAATGGAAGCCAAAACAACTCCTGCAGCAGGCGCTATTACTTGAAGGAACAGAAACACATAGCCCACCCACCCCCTCCACAAAGAATCACATTTTCAGCCAAATTAGAGCTGCAGTAAGACATGATTGTTATTGTAGCAATTCCTTGTCAATTTCCTCCTGCAAAAGCAACTTTTTTGTCAGTTTCACTGACTCCTATCTGTAGACATGTGTATCTTCACCTTAATGTTACATTGATAATTCAAGATGAAATTGACGAAGCTGAAATTGACAAAGCTGAAATTGACAAAACTGATATGATGGACCTGGTTTGTTTCTGTGCCCTAAGGTTACATTGTAGCCCATCCTCCCACAACAATTGACCCTAATTGTTTGTATCTCTGGCTGAATGTTCCATTGCAACTTCTATATGAAACTGATACTAATCTAATCAACTCTGCATGTGTGTGAGTGTATCTCTGCCTGAACATTACATTTCTAGGTCGATGTGACAAAGAGAATTGTTTTTTTAATTCCTTTTGAAAATAGGAGGACGGAGAGGAGAAAATGGCTGAAGGGGAGATTGGTGATTATATGAAGGCATGGATAAGGACCAGGTGTTTAGAGCGCGAGAAAAAAAAGACTTTTTCAACATGATCAAATCCTCAAGGGAAGCTGACTTGGAAACAGCTAGAAAAAAAGTACATGGGAAAATGCTCAGGAAAACAATGGAGGAAAAATGAAGGAAAAATAGTTTCAGAAACAAATGGAGCAACCCCCGCCCCCCCGAATTAAAAGAAAAAATGTAGCATTTGGTGGCAAAATACTTTGTAAACATCTTATGCAGAAAAGGCCAGAGTTGTTGTTATGAGGAGGGCAGAAGATATTTTAAACTGGGTTCCTGTTGTGGAAAAGAACTGGCTATAAAAAAAAATAAACCATCTTTATCTCACTCATTCAATCCATACTGTAGAAATATGCAGGCATTGTTTCACTTTGTTGCTGTTCACAGTGCATTACTTGTTCAGTTGTGGTAGAAAACGCTCAACTATAGAAGCAAGTTTTGCTATTCTGCATGTAATTGCTTTGCTTCTTTTGGCCCTAACAGCTTGCGGCCTTTCTATTCCCTGGGTGAAAACTGCTCTTTGCTGCTCCATCAGGGCTGCTCGTTCCTGCTTCCACATTTCTTTCCTACAAGCTTTTTCTGGGTTCTTCCCCATTTATTAGCCCTCCATATAAGAGTAGGAAGTGTTTTATTTATTTATTTTAAATGAATCATTTTATTGAGATAACGTTGTTTAAAATACAAAATGAGTCCCTCTGGAATTCTTATTAGTGCAGGAGTGAGTAAGAGAGAATAAACTAGATGGTAATATTATTGCAGTGGTCTCATTTTCTGTAATTTTACTAAGAATATTGACAGAAAAGGGTCAGCACCTGATTCTTTTGAATTGGTTTCAAGAATGGATTGGGAGATAACAACACTAGGAAACATCCACCCAAATGTTTCAACAACAAAAAAGAATCTTTGGAGAACAGCAGTTCCATAATGAAGAGAATCCGATCCAATCTTGCCATCATCAATTTGTTGTAATGTGAATGTTTTGTCACAATGGTTATGTCAAATGTAAGTGTGATTTTTCTTAATGTTGTAAAAAAATCGTTATGGTCTGCCAACACATTTTGGACTGCCATTTAGAGACAAGCTCTAAAGATGACCTTTAAAGCAATCAATAATTTTTACTTTAATCCTGTCCAGTGACTCTGGGGGGGATGTGGAATGGTATAGTACAGCAGGATCCTGTCAAATCTCAAAGCTAAGCAAGGTCAGTACTTTGATAGAAGAAGGAAAGAAGGAAAACTTTGCAGAGGGAGGCAATAGCAAACCACCTCTGCTTAATCATTTGCCTTGGAAACTCAATGTGGTTGCCGTAAAACACTGTGATTGACAGCACCTTACCCATGCACACACTGCCACTGAGAAATTCAGTGAATTCCCAGTCAATCCACTGCTGCTCGCCCTACTCTATTAGCCATGAAAGGATGTCAACTAGATTACTAGTATGCAACTAAGATGCAACAAAATTACTAATACCTCCCCAAATTTTTGCTATTGGGAGGAAGAGTTAGGATGGTGGTGGTGACATTCATAAATGTTAAGCTCAGTAGTGACATAAGTGTGACTCCCAACATTCATACCATTTCAACATCTGGAAAGGAAGGGGAGTATCTCACAGTAGATAGATAACTATTTTGCCCTCTGTCTTCTTTAGATGATAAGAAATACCATATCTCACAATGTTTGCTCAGCAGCTCCACAATTTGCCTCTCTTGTCTTCCTACTTTATGACCGCGAAGTTAAAATTTTAAATAGCTGCTGTATTTGCTATTGTGATGGACGGGGCAGGGGGGGGGATTTTTTCCCCCTTGTAGGGGAGGCGGTCATCCTGCCTTCTGTTTGCTGTCTCTTGTTAATCTTTATGCAATTATCATGGAAAATATTATGCAGAAATATCACACAGCTTAACAAGCTGTGAGGAAATGTGCAAAAAGCCATTCACCCTGCAGCGGATTAGAAAGTAGCATTGATGAACGGCTGACTCCAACCATGATCTTAACAAAAGGACTAGTAACATAATCACTGGAGACCAGAATTTATGCAGGCTGGTCTGTAAAAACTTTTGCCAGAGATACTAAAAGTCTGGCCTCAATACAATTGTTCTCAGTAACGGTAAGCGTTCATCTGCATGTATTTAAATGAATATAATTTTTCCCTTGAAGAAAATAAAGCATTAACAATTTTTGCTCACACCTAAGTTCCAGTGCTTATGATTTACTTATTTAAAGTTGGGGGAGTGGGGAATACACATTTACTAATATCCCTTTGGACTAAGTAGGGACGTTATTCACAAACATTCAGATTAGATTACAAATTTTTACTGGTGTCCACCTGAACATTCTGTCATGTTTCCAGCAGAGATTTAGTACAATATAACGCAGTGTAAACAAGTTTACAGGGAAGTGAGTCTAGTTTTATTCAATGAGGTTTACTCCCAAAAAAGTGTTTTTTTCTCCAGACTTCAGCGATTTGTTTCACTGGAGAAAATGAATGCTGGAACATGGACTCAGCAATATTGTAGGCTATTCCCCCAGTTTCCATCCTCAAATCTCTAGGAGTTTCGCAGCCTGGATCTGGCAACCCTATCCCCTCCATCCCGCCAGTGCCAGGGGTTACCTGACAATCCTAGCTTTCAAGGTATGTATGTATGTATGTAGGTGTGTGTGTGTGTGTGTGTGTGTGTGTGTGTGTGTATGTATATATATATATATATATATATATATATATATATATATATATATATATATATATATATATATATATATATATATATATACATACACACACACACACACACACACACGCGCGCGCGACCAGTAAACACAGGCAGAATAAAGTGAGACAAATCATAAACCTATACGAACAAAATCAGTTTCTGTTCTTTTTGCATCAGTTCCGTATTAATCTGCTACACCCAAATAACAAGCCTTTGACACCTGAAAGGTTAACGCTCTATTTTGTTTTTGCATCTCGCGGCCTTCCAGATGTTATGGAGTACAGTTCCCATCATCCCCCTGTAGTCCATAACATCCGAAGGGTCGCGAGTTTGACACCTGTGTGCTATAGGGTACAAGTAAATAACACGTTGCTGAAGGCCGGATCCTTCCACCAAGTTCTAAAAAAACGCGTCTGGATATTTTCCGTACAACATGGCGGCGCGCATTCCAACGCCTCCTTTCCTGGGTTCCCATGAAACCACGTTCTACTTCCGGGTTGGGGCCTGGGCTTGCGCTTTGACCGAGTCTCCATTTCTTTCTTTCTCTTCCGGTGGCGGCGCTAACGCTGGGTAAGGGATTCTTCCTCTCCTTTTGGTCGAAGGGAGATTGAATCCGTTTCCATCCGCGGGTTTAGGAACTGGGAGAGCTTGAGGGTCAGCTGTGTGATGGGTCAGAGTCCCGGAGGGTCTGTTGTTGGGTCTGTTGTTGGAGAGCGAGGAAATGCCGAGTGTGTTACCAGCGCGTTTGCGAAAAGGCCTGTCCGGCTGGACCCGGTTTGAATGAAGGCCTGAGAACAGGCCAACTCCCTCTCTCCTTCGCTAGGAACACTGAGTCTTCATTGAGTATATTCTTTTTTTCCCCTGCTACTTACCCAGTGCTGACCTTTGGGGTACGGTATTTGAAGACAGAAAAAACCCTAAATTCAGACTGCAGAAAACCCCTTTGCTTGTATTTTATTTCCCAATTCATTCTGCTGAATGGAGTAAGAACCGAGGTTGTGTTGTGAATATTTAATGGAGATCATACTCCTGTGCTACCTATATAATTGTGGGTATTTATTTCATCTTTGGATGTTTATTTCCGTCCGAGTTGGGAGCACCGGCCATTCTTAGCTTTGCCGTGTAATTCGGTGTTGCAGGCATCTTAGCCCGGAAATAGATCCAAGTGAATCAAAAGGGATTTGCTGCTGGGAACTGTGCTGTGCTGTAAAATGCTTTCATAGGAAGCCGGACTTTGGCCAGATACTCGTGGCTTCTCCGAGAGATAGTGTTCTGTACAGTGCTAAATCTGGGCAGGAAAGGCTGGGATTGAACAACCTATTCAGCCATGAAGTTATTGTCTGTGTTCTGGATACACACATGATTGCTAAATCCTATATCTGTTATGTTTAAGACCAATTCCTGTCTCTTAGAATGACTTCTGGAGAGAATAGCGAAGTAGGGTTGTGATTGTCAACCGTGGTGTCTCAGTAGGAACAAAGATCTGTGGTGTGTTTTGTAATGCAGGTACAGTCTCTGGCTCTTGTTACTGATGCTTCTGACTTTGCTGAAGCACACAGACAGAAGCAGTGAAGTTTACTTGCTACAAGCTGCAGAGATTGAGGTCATTCCCTTCATGGGCCAGTCACACTTTCTTGTAGCCTAGCTTAATTCACAGCATTGCCATCTAGATAGAGGGTGTGGAGTGGAAGAGAAACTGTACTGGTTTCAGTTCTTTGAAAGACTGAAACATATAAAGGATATAAATGCTGTTTCTAGATACATAATCATAGGCTCTTGCATTCTAAAGCCCCTTCTAACATTATTTCTTGGGGTTTTTTAGGTCTGAAACATGGTCCAACGCTTGACATACCGCCGTAGGCTGTCCTACAATACAGCCTCTAACAAGACTAGACTGTAAGTAAAACCCTGACTATTATTGAATTCCATGTGTTGTCATTGTGGGAGAGTCCATTAATGCTTTTCTCACTTTTGCAGATCCCGAACACCAGGTAACAGGATTGTTTACCTTTATACCAAGAAGGTTGGCAAAGCACCAAAGTCTGCATGTGGTGTCTGCCCAGGAAGACTTCGTGGTGTAAGTGTGTTATCCTCGTGAATTTGTGTTAACTAGTTTGCGTAATAAAGGCGGTTGAAGACTTTCACGGCCGGAATCGCTGGGGTGTTGTGGAGTTTCCAGGCTGTATGGCCCTGTTCCAGTAGCATTTTCTCCTGATGTTTCGCCTGCATCTGTGGCTGGCATCTTCAGATCCAGGCGAAACGTCAGGAGAAAATGCTACTGGAACACAGCCAGTAGTTATTATGCATTTCAAGAAAATCCGTGATAAGACACCAGGTGGACAGTGCTAGCGTACTTCTTCCAAGCTGTGAATAACTGGATTAGGTTTCTTTTTTTCTAGCAACATCTTTGTGTACTCAGAAGGTGGAGATAAAAAGTTATTTCTGCTTTCTTTTTGATGCAGAAGCAAAAAAGTCTACTGCTGATTTACAGGGACAACCAAACCCATCTCTTTTTATCTCCCTTTTATGTAACAGGGAGGAGAACAGTAATGTGTTCTGCTTTCAGACATAGTTGACAATTAAAACTTTAAAAAGGAAATCAGCTTTTGTCTTCCTGGTGCACTGTTCACGGGAAGTAGCAACTTGCAAAACAATTATATGGCTAGTACAGGAGTATATTATTAATTAAATGTTAGCAGTGTCATTTTACAGTATTGAAAATGCTAGCAGTGCTGTGCTACTGTATTGAAATGTATTTCGATTACATGGTTTAAGAGTAACAATCTCAGATTAAATAAAATGTGTATACTTAGGGCATTATAGGACTAGCGTGCTTAAAACAAAAGGGGTTTTGCTAAAGAATTCAGCAGTGTTTTTTTTTTAAAGATACAGGAGGATTGCTGCTAAGCTCACAAACTTTATTCTAGTAAATCTGGTTTACTAGCCAATCACATAGACTATGGGTTTTTCCCCCCACTTATACAGGTTCGTGCCGTTCGTCCTAAAGTTCTTATGAGACTGTCAAAAACAAAGAAGCACGTTAGCAGAGCCTATGGGGGTTCCATGTGTGCTAAATGCGTTCGTGACAGGTAACTTGCATCTCGCATAATCATTCTCTTGAAGTTCATAAGTTTTTAGATTGAGTTGCACTTGTAACTTGCTTACAATTTGTTTATGTAGTGAACATAAGGCTGCAAGACTGTACTGCTTATCGATTGATGCTGATGAGTCTGTCCAGGAGTACTCAGTTTGTAGCTTTTAAAATAACAAAATGGATTCCTATTGTCTGCTTCCACTGCAGACTCCCTCATGGTGAAAAGCTAGATGTGGAAAGGTTTTGCCTGGTTACTGCTAACCCAGTTTAGGGTGGAGTGAAGCGGCTTCCTTAAATTAAATATTGGCTATGGCTCATTCCGCACATGCAGAATAATGCACTTTCAAGCTGCTTTCAGTGCTCTTTAAAGCTGTGCAGAATAGCAAAATCTACTTGCAAACAGTTGTGAAAGTGGCTTGAAAACGCATTATTTTGCGTATGCGGAAGGGGCCTATGTTAGCAGATGCACTTTTCTGCCCCATAGGATCCTGCTGTGGCTGAAACTGGAGGATCTAACTTTCCACTAGAATTGACAAGCTGTTTAGATTAAATGGATTTAATAGGCCGTAGTGTGTGTGCAATGCCATGTGTTTTCTGGAAAAGTTTCCTCTGCCATAAGAAGAGTATGATCTTAGTTGACTGATTCCTTATGTTAGTTTTATGTCCCAGTAATAACAAGTACTCGACTGTTTATATAAGGAAAATAATGAAATGTTGTTTAAATGTTACATTCAAAAAATACAGTTTCATAGAAAACATTATAGATTGTACTTCCCTTGCATTGTTTAAATTTAAGGAGAGAGGCAGTGAAAACTGCTGAGACACTTAACTAAAATTTGAGGAGTTCTGAACTAGAGTTTTCTTCTGTGCTCTTAATTTGCTATAAGTATTTCGAAATAAGCTAAAATATGCTATGAACCGTGAAAGGCTTTCATAGCCAGAATCAATTGGATGTTGTGGGTTTTCCGGGTCGTGTGGTAATTTTGCTGCTAACATTTTCCCACATCTATGTCTGGAATCGCCAGAGGCATGTCACAGTAAGATGTGTTTCCATTGCGGAAAACCCATAACGCTGTAAAATATTGTATTTTTAAAAATGGGTACTGGTTATTAACAGTCATGGACTGTTCTGAAATGTTAATGAATACTTTGTATTTTTCTCTAGAATCAAACGGGCTTTCCTTATCGAGGAACAGAAGATTGTCGTCAAGGTGTTGAAGGCACAAGCACAGAGTCAGAAATCAAAGTGAATATTTGTGTTTGCCTAATAAATGAAAATTGAACTTTCTCTTGTATACTGTGATGTTATTTTGAGTTAAAAATGTGTTCAGCGTTGTGATTGATTGCTGAGGATGCAAGGTAGTGATTGCTTTGCTTCTAATTGCTCTTTAACTTGTAAGCCTTGAATAATTTGCATGGTGAGAAATAGAAGCCTTTGAAAGAACATTTTTCAGATTCTGTGCTGTTCAGAACTATTTCTCGTGGCCTGCCTGTTAAAATGCGTGTCGTTTATGTGCATGGCACTTTTCAGGCTGACAACAAAGGGGCAGATCCCTGCCCTAAAGAGATTGAAGGCTGGCAAAAGTGGCTATAGAGGAAGGGAATGGCACAATGATGAATAATTTACATGCTGTTCAGTTTATACTTAGGCTCAGTTGCATTAGAGTATGAGGACTTAAAGCAGTATTTTCACAGGAAAGGTAGGTTTTATGGAGAGATCTCGTGAGAGAAGCAAAATTGTACAGGTCTTCAGTGAGGGGGTTTCATGCTTCAGGAGCAGCAAGAGAAAAGGATGAAATAAGTTGCAGAGATGGGAGATCCAGGATTGCTGATGGGGAGCAACTGGCCCCAAGTGAGCCTCATGGTAGTGTGTGAGTTTGAACTCTGCTATCCTTTTAACTGTACACCCACGTGGGACCATTAGCACATCCTTTCTTTAAATGGATGTTAAAATGAAGAGTAGAGTAACAACTGCCAATGAAAAGGAAGAGAGCTGCAACTCCAGGGATCGTTCCATTCAGCCTGAAATATTTGGCCACGCATTTATGTTTAGATTTCTTGATTTTATAAAATCACTATAGCCACACTGATTTTCTGACCTTGCTAACTGCTATTGTGACAATTTAGAACTGGTATATGTTGCTTTTTAGTTTAAATTTAATGAATAAGAATAGCTTATTTTTTGAGACAAATAAGAAATTTCATTTGCAATGGTTCCAGAGGATTTAGGTATATTGGCCAGTAGTTCATGTAAGGTGAGAATAAGTCCTGATTGTAGGGAAACAGCACTTTACTGAATGTGGCATTAGGCTGGTCATCATCAACCTTTCCTTTAGCAAGAGCTGTTTTAAATAAAGAATCCCACATTTCTTCCTCCCACCCCCCCGCTACCATGTTCCAGAGCTGGGAGAAGGAAGTTATCAGCCAAGCAGCATGGAATACTAGGAAATAAAAGCCTAGATATTTCACTGTACTTTATGGGGCTGCAAGAACCTCTCTGAACTCGTACCTCATTAGCTACCTGTTCAGGTCCCCTGATCTAGGCCAGTCATTTGCGTTGATACAGAATGATGTGCACTACTTAAACCATCTTGGACTGATGATTTTTCAGTTTCAACTGCATACTTCCTGGGAATAGAATAGAATAGAATAGAATCTTTATTGGCCAAGTGTGATTGGACACACAAGGAATTTGTCTCCGGTGCATATGCTCTCAGTGTACAGTGCATATGCTCTCAGTGGAAGAGTGTTCTTGCAGCACTTTGCAGTAATACTTGCCATGGAATAGGATAAGAGTTTGGATTTATATCCAGCTTTTCTCAGCTGCACAGAGTTTCAAAGCAGCTTACAGACTCCTTTCCTTCTCCTCACAACAGACACCTTGTGAGGTAGGTGTGGCTGAGAGTTCTGAGAGAACTGGTTAGCCCAAGGTCACCTAGCAGGCTTCATGTGTAGGAGCAGGGAAAACAATCCAGTTCACCAGATAAGAGTCCACTGCTCATGTGGAGGAGTGGAAACTCAAAACCAAGTTCTTCAGATTGGAGTCCACCGCTCCTAACCACTACACCATGCTGGTTCTTTTTATAGGGTATGGTCTACTTTCTGATGTGGGCCTAGAATCTTGGCAGCGTATTTAATGGTTGAACCATTTAATGATTGAAAGCTTTCCTGAGCACTTCCTCTAAAATGCACATTTATCCTAACAATTTGGAATTTCCTGCAAGTATGTTCCCATGCAAGAATTCTTGCAGTGACACATTTTCCATCTGTAGTCACGCAGCGTACATTCAGCACTTTTTTATTTTTTGGAAGTCTGTGTAGAAACTGTTACTCTCCTGAGAGACAACAACGATGTGATATCATGTGCTCTTCATTTTCATCTGCAGAAGATCAGGAAGATCAGATAGGCTTTGTGTGCAGCTTAGTATTACATACCTGAATTTGCCTACACACATGCAGAGGAATGAGGAGGGTGACAGCATTGTAGACATAGACAGGTATGTTGTCTGTGCTCTGGACTACCCATAACGTACTCTAAAAGCTTTGAACTGTGGCATACTTTAAAGAATGACTAGTCTTGTGATCCTCAGTTTTAGGATTGCAGCATCTTCAGAGCCAGCGTGGTATAGTGGTTAAGAGCATGTGCACTCTAATCTAGAGAACTGGGTTTGATTTCCCGCTCTGCCACTTGAGCTATGGAAACTTAGCAGGTGAACTAGATTAGCTTGTGCACTCCAACACCTGCCAGCTGGGTGACCTTGGGCTACTCACAGTTCTTCCAAGCTCAGCCCCACTCACCTCGCGGGGTGTTTGTTGTGAGAAGGGAAGGGAAAGGAGATTTTTAAGCTTCTTTGAGTCTCCTTACAGGAGAGAAAGGGGGGATATAAATCCAACTCCTCCTTTTCTTCAGTTCCTAATAACGACCAACTGTCATAAAGTAGAAAGCAGCTAATTATAAAATGGCATTTGAATGAACAAAAGATTGTGATAAATATTTTAAATAGCCTGAAAAGCTGTGCTAGTGGTAAAAACAAAGTGAAAGCATTAGGAAACTTGTCAAATGTTAATAAGATCAGATTTTAACTTAAAAAATAAGCATAAAGATAAATGCAATTCAAAGATCAAGGGCAGCCTTTGGGGGTCTGATGTGCTTTTTGAATTATCTTTGCATCTGCAGTTCAGTAAATAATTTAAAGATGTGCTCTATCAGAACAAGCCTGTTAAAGGGGAAAATGAGGATAAGTGAATGAGCTTGACTTCACAGCTAAAAATGGGCTCAGTAACTTGTCAGTGAATTATCTTTAGCAGTATTTTTCATGTTTACTTGAAAAGTGGTCCATCTGATTTTTAATAGGACATTTCCAAGTAATTTTGCCTTGGCTGCCTATGTTTTTTTCAGGCGATCTAAAAAAAAACCCTCCTACTTTTCTCATTCACCTTCCTCCACATAGCTGAATTAGATCTGTGGCACCAGTTCTTCCTGGAAGAGTGAAGGAGGAAGAGGAGGAGTTATATCCCACCTTTCTCTCCTTTAAGGAGACTCAAGGTGGCTTACAACCTCCTTTCCTCTTCCCACAACAAACACCTTGTGAGGTAGGTGGGGCTGAGAGAATTCTGAGAGAACTGTGACTAGCCCAAGGTCACCCAGCAGGAATGTAGGAGTGGGGAAACAGATGAGGTTGACCAGATAAGCCTCTGCCACTCAGGTGGAGGAGTGAGGAATCAAACCCAGTTCTCCAGATTAGAATCCACCTGCTCTTAACCACTACACCATGCTGGTACTTTTTAAGCAACTGTGATGGGCAGCCCAATCCAGAGTGAGAAGCTGCAAAGCTGCACCAGAACATTTACTTACCCCATCGGCATAAGTGGTATCTATGCTGACAGGAAGGGTAAAGGCAAGCAGGTGCGTGGACCTCCATGTGCCTTATCTGGAAAAGCCTGCTGCCAGAAGAGCCAGTTAACGCTGCTTGGGACAGGAATTGGCCATGCTGGTAGGGGCTGATGGGAATTGTAGTTCCTGAACATCTGGAGAGCCGCAGGTTCCCTACCCCTGGGCTAGGGGCATCCTGGTAGTAGTGCTGACTTTAGTCTGCTTCTAATGGGCTTTTGAGCTCCCGGTGCAGGCTTCTGACTTGGGTAAATCCAGTTGGCCCTTTAGAGGGTTTTCAACTGGCGGGGCTTTTCCCCAGATTTCATTGCACTACTTGGAAACCTAGAGGTGTCCCCGGCCACCACGGCCTCTAGATTGAACTGTACATTTCTCAGCCTTCATGTATCTGACACAAATGTACATAAGCACTATGGTGGCTCTTATTGCAAAGTGAATAGGTAATAATTTTTTACCCTGGCTTATTTACAGGGCAGTCCAGAGCTCAATTGCCTTTCAGTTTTGCATGCAATCCTGAATCAAGGAAAGTATAAGTAGTGGAGTCATCTGAAGCTTCAGCATGGCAAAGAACTACTATCTGATGGAGTAATCAGTTGTGCATAAAGTAGTA